>NW_026690906.1:0-310104 GCF_020826845.1 Diceros bicornis minor | reverse complement strand
AATACATATAAAAAGACAGATATAAAGGATGCTAAAGCTTTCAGAAAATGAGGGTATTTTTAAGGCTGGAACAAAGCAAACATGTAGGACACAGTGGGTGATGAGGCTAAAGATGAGGACAGCAAGAGAAATCCTGCATGTCCAGCTCAGGAGTCTGAATGTTCTCTCGGTTGCTCTGAGCAGTCATTGAAGGAGTCTATGCAGATATCAGATTTCAGCAAATTTGGATTCTAGAAGGTAATTCTGGAGACATTGTGAAGGAAAGATTAAAAGAAATTAAGACTGAAGGAAAGAGACCTCTAGGAAGACTAGGCAGCGATCCAGATAAGATAGGTCTTGGCCTGCCCAGTGGCGCAAGCTGTTAAACGTGTGCGGTCCACTGCCGTGGCCCGGGCTTCGCCAGTTAGGATCTCGGGTGCAGACCCACGCACCGCTTGGCAGGCCATTCTGTGGCAGCGTCCCATACAAAGTGGAGGAAGGTGGGCACGGATGTTAGCCCAGGGCCAGTCTTCCTCAGCAAAAAAAGAGGAGGATTGGCAGATGTTAGCACAGGGCTGATTTCCTCACACACACAAAAAAAGATAGGCCTTGGCTCAAGCACAGAGTCTGCAGGTGGAGGAGGCCAGGAGGTGGGAAGCAGTGCTGGGCTCCTGCAGGAGGAAACTGAGCTGCCTCTCAGTCACGGGAAGACAGTGCCTGTCATGGCCTGCCCACTCCCATGCCCAAATGCCATGTTCCTGTTTACTTCTGTACCTTTCCTCTCTTCTCCCAGCTGAAATCCTCACTTTTTCTTCCCTCCACCTGCTCAAAAGTGGTCCCTTTGAGGACTTGATCTAGTCCACCTCTCCTAAGAAGCTGTCTTTAACTACAATTTCTCAATAACATTCTCATTTTTTTTAAGGTTCTGTAATAAAACATACACTAAATACCTTGGCAGAATCAAATTACATCTTGCAAACAATTTCATGTATGTGGAGGAGCTTGGAGCCTTATAATTCTTTATATTTCCTTCGATACCTACCACAAATACCTTGCACATAGAGGTCAATGGATGTCCAGTAAAGTTAGAGTTGAAGCACACTTTATAAGCTAAAAACTTTTGTGAGTTCAGTCATTCCTTTAGATCAGCTGTTTGAACCATTTGTTTTTCTCCACAGGCCAACAGTGTTGTCCAGCATAAATGAATTTTACACCTTCTCAAACTCAATAGAACAAAGATGGAACTTCATTTCCCTTGCAAGCTTTACTGCCCCAGAGAAAAGCAAAAACATGTGACGTCTAATTCTTTCTTCACATTCTCATCTCAAATTGTAACTGTTTCCCAGTTGCTAATTGGTTTTCATTATTAAAACTGACAAAAAAGTTTCTCATTATTTCTTTCTTTCTTTTTTTTGTTTTATGAGAAAGATCAGCCCGGAGCTAACTTACAATGCCAATCCTCCTCTTTTTGTTGAGGAAGATTGGTCTTGGGCTAACAAGTGTGCCCATCTTCCTCTACATTATATGGGATGCTGCCACAACATGGCTCGACAAGCGGTGCATTGGTGTGCTCCCGGGATCCGAACTTCTGAACCTGGGGCCGCTGTAGCAGAAGAGTTTTAAGTCAATTTCAAATGAGGTTAAAACTGGAATGAGATAGTATTTTACCAGTTATCTGAAATCATAGGCATTTTTTCTGACCTTTGAGAATTTATTTGCATATAAACTATACCTGTGGGGTAAGAGAGTGCTGATATTGTTTAATTTCTTTTTATTATTCACCACTTTGTAATAGATGTGGCTATTCACAATTAATAAATATCATAACATGGAGAGAAGCAACTGCCTCTTGTTATCAATTCTTACACAAAGCTAGAGTTTTAAAGATCAAACTTCATTCTAGTTAACTTTCCACTAGTCTATTTATATCAGAAAGATGCTGAGTTTTAGGAAAATACTTCAAAACACAAATTTTATATGTAATTTCAAAAGCAAAAAATGAGTTAAAAATTGAGTGGTAACCAATTTTGCTGCTATATATTAAACTTTAACATGGGAGCAGATATCTTTAGAGAATATAATTGATATTTGCCTATTTGTATATTGTAGAATGTTAAAGGATTTACAGTTTTAACAGTATTTCAAATACCAGAGACTAGAAAAACAGAATTGTTTCAATTTTATGAAATAGCTTTTTAGACACAGCAGATTTTCAGAGCATATTACTTGAAAATAAAACAATCAGTTAGTGAGGTTTAAGCCATGTGGTTTTATTTTAAACTTGCTCATTCCATAGAAGCATCAATAAAAGCCCTCCAGCAGTAGCTGACGCTCTTTCTCTCCATATGAGCACCAGCTGTATTTTCTTTAAGCATCAGACTCTCGGGCAACACCATAGCCCTCAATTCTGTTTAGTTGAGAAAAGGCTTTATGTGTCATGTGTTTTTTCTAGGGGTATGGAGCTCCCAG
Organism: Diceros bicornis minor; assembly: GCF_020826845.1. Taxonomy (NCBI): domain Eukaryota; kingdom Metazoa; phylum Chordata; class Mammalia; order Perissodactyla; family Rhinocerotidae; genus Diceros; species Diceros bicornis. The sequence goes on along the minus strand of NW_026690906.1, from coordinate 307,656 downwards.
CCTTATTAAGTACAGGGAGAGAGTAAGAGTGTGAACACATTCAATAAACTCCAATGTGCTCAGGTGAGAAGACAGGTGCCTGAACTCACATCTGAAGAAGAACTTAGAGGATGCTTTCTGACTCTGCTTCGTGCCTCTGACTAAGCAGTCCTGAACATCCCCGTTACAGCCACGGAATAACACAGGCAGTCTTGATGGACCAGAAGTCCTCCTATATCCATCATTTGTACAGAGCAAACTGGCTTAAGATCTCTCATTTCCTGCTGCAGTGGTAATTTACAGAGATACAGAACTGCCATCTAGTGACTAAGAGAGGAGCAAAGTGCTTTACATGAAAAGTGAAATTCTGAGTTTTATAAAACAGAACAGTGAAGCACTAAAGTTGATAAAGTTGACACAATGTGGCACATGAAAGTTATAGTAAGCCTGAAAAATGTGTAGGTGAACTAGTCAGTTGCTCTCTATGCCTCTAAAACATGTCTTGACATCCTACTCATACATAGTAGAGTTTAAATATAATAGAATAACTTTGGAAACAATCTTCTCATCTCATCTCATCCAATGCTGTTGGCAGGAGCCAGTATTAAATAGCCAGATGGTGAGTACCCATGTTGAAGCACCATTTTTATCACAGTGGAGAGAATATGAGGCATAAGCCCAACGGACTGATGTTCAGATCTTCCCTCTTACCCTTGAGCGATTTTGTAAACATGGTTTTCTTTATCAGTTAAATATGAATTATAACACTTACTTTAAAGGATTACTGTAAGAATTGCATAAGGGAATACAGTAAAGGAACTGGCGCACAGTAGATTGATAGTTAATTCTCCTTCCCTCTCTCTCTTCTAAGAAACATACAGAAATAATCTAAGAAGAGAACCCGTGTATAAAGTAAACTTATGACAAAGAGTCAATGGCTCCAGAAGTAAGGGACATCATTGTTGAGTGCTTAACCTCAACTGCCTCCAAATACTGTTAACTCTCAATTAATTTTATGTGTTTTCTGTCTTCCAGACACTTCACTGGCTACAAGGAAAGGAGAAGTGTGAAATTGAAATTAATTTCACCCTTGAATGGCCTAGCTGTAACAACAGGTGTTTTAAATCACCTAGTTCTTCAGGTTTCCTGCTTATTACTATATATTTAATATGGTTCACAGCTGGAGAAAATAAGAAAATCATTATAATTTTACACACATGAATATATGTCTTGACTATTACAGCTGGATTCTTAATATATAGAGCAATGTTGTACATGTTTTGTGCTTGTTGATAGTACAGAATACTTTTCTCAAGGTTTTCTTGGGCATTATCATAAATAATGAAGAACTCAGTAATATAAGCCCAGGAGAAAAGAATTTATAAAAATCTAACATACTATCCTAGTCATGCCTCAAAAAAAAAAAAAGCTATAAAAATAATGAGAGGATATATTGAAGGCACTATTTTTCTTAATTATATCCAACTTTATTTCCCTTTACCTATTTTTAATCTTTCTCCGTCTTATTCGCTGTTGGCTAATCATCTGACAGTAATTAATCACCCTCAGCTGAGTCCACCATGCCTCTTCAAGTGCCCCAGCCTAATGTCTGTCTCAGCTCTGACAAAAAGTAGCTGGGAAAACCTGTTTTGTGGCACTATTCTTAAGAATATCTTTACTCTTGGGCCGGCCCCATTGCTTAGTGGTTAAGTGTGCGCACTCCGCTGCTGGCGGCTCCGGTTTGGATCCCAGGCATGCACTGACATGCCGGTTCTCCAGCCATGTTGACACCACGTCCCAAATACAGTAACTAGAAGGATGTGCAACTATGACATACAACGATCTACTGGGGCTTTGCGGGAAAAATATATAAATAAATAAAATTATTAAAAAAAAGAATATCTTTACTCTTATAATAATAGCTATATTTTTGAAAGGCACCAGTAGATTACAAAATGAAGTACTTGACCAATGTTGTATCCTCATTTTCCCTCCAGGGGAAACACAACTTTCACGCGTAATGCAGGGCTGCTGCTTTATTGTTCTCTCATTTCAAGACATTTTATTACTTGTAAAACATAATAGGATTAACAGTGATATATGAGTAACAATATAAACTTACAAACAGTAAAAAGATACTATTTTAGTGTCATAATTTTATGTACTGTAACAAACAGTAATATTTTCATAGTGTAATATCTTGATTGATCACACATTTTTTCCTGGCTCATTTTTATGCTAATTCATTTATTAGATTACCAAATTTATACTTTTATGATCTTTATTTTCAATCAATATAATTGAAGGGACATCAGTTGTTCTTGGTAAGTGAAAGTTCAGAAAAAATTTTTGATAACGTATAAGTTTGAGAAGGATCTTTCTGGTTTTTAAAAGAGAAGACAGGTCTGGCCCTATGGCTTAATGGTTAACTGCGTGCACTCTGCTGCTGGCAGCCCGGGGTTCAGATCCCGGGCAGGCACTGACGCACCACTTCTCCGGCCATGCTGAGCCCATGTCCCACATACATCAAGGATGTGCAGCTATGACATACAGCTATCTACTGGAGCTTTGGGGGGAAAATAAATAAATAAAATTATAAAATATAAAAGAGATGCCATTTAATATTTGGAAAAGTTCTCAAAAAATCATCAAATTTTTTAATTTTACAGAAAGTAATACTACATTCCAGAGAGCCTAATTACGTTGTCACACACTAACCAGAAACAGACCCGGGCCTAGAACTCAGGTCTGAGTCACCTGACTTCTACTGGACCACACTCAAGGGAGCACATCCTCTTCTTACTGGTAATTTCTAATACTAAGTTATTTTCAAAAGCACAGTTGAGAGAAATTGTAAATAAATAAAAAATGATTTTATATAAAAAAGTAGCAATTGCGACCCACAATTTCTACTCCATATGAGTGTTTCCTTTCTTGTAGGTTTCTTGTTTTTAATACTAAGTCCATTTTGGTAACAAGAAAAAAGACACAATGTTTAGTTTCTTTAGTAACATAAAAAAAGATTCTGTGGAAATTAAAAAGACACTAACTAATGTCTTGTCTACTAAAGCAACTGAAGAATATTATTTGATTTTAGGAAAACTCTGAGAGATTTTTTAAAAAATTATATCCACGTGACTATTAGTCCAGCCAGGCACATCTCCACATGACATCTCCTAGAGTGTGCAGTTTTCTGCTGGATCCAGCTATTGTCAGGCCCAATGCTCTGGCTGAGTAGAGAATGATGTCTCTTCTGAAAAGCATGTACTCAGTTCCACTTCAAGGCTGATTGATGGAGACACTAGGAAAGGAAAAGATGAAAATATTACCCTAATCAATGATGTAAAACACAAGATATGAACAACTGTTAAAAGAATTCTCTATGAAATTGATCAATTCTACTATCACTACACTGGGCTATTTCCTATCAGTAATTTGACACATAAACAAATAGAATAGTGTATTTAATGATATCATTCTTTTAGTTATGTGCTTTTCCTTTTAAAACTACATGTGCTTATATGAGTTTGCTTTATTTTCAGGTGGTGTCACCGTGTCAAGGCCTCGCGGGCAGGTGGGGCTTTCACTCAGGACCCCCAAGGCCCCCCTTAGGCCCGGTGGCTGTGCATGTGCCCTTCGCCTCATGAGTTAAACCCAAGGCCGCAGGGCTCCCATAGTGGCCAGAGAAAGAAGGGCCCATGAAAGAGGTATGCGAGGGGCACAGGCTGTGCCAACTTCCTCTTCTCAGGTCCCTGAGAGAGAGAGACAGAGAGAGAGAGTGAGAGAGTGAGAGATATCCCTGACCCCTGCATTGTTGCCTCCACTGCTGGTGCCTTGTCACACACCATCCCCCTTCCGCCAGAATCCCCATGCCACCCCTGGGTAGGCACCACCACTGGGAGGCCTCTTCTTGGTCACAGCCCTGCTGTCCCTTCAGGACCAGAACCCAGTGCAGGGGAGTTGGTTCAGACAAATATTTACATGTCCCTCTCCATGAGAATTGTCGTCTGCCACACTCACATCGCAAACCCCACTCCCAACATCCTCCTTTGTCTTATCTGAAGATAGTATTTAAGAGGAGCATCTCTGCCATTCTTTTGAGAGACTCCATTTCTCATGTGTCTCCCATGTATACATGTTATGAGCCCAATTTAATCAGGCATGGATTCTTTTACTTGCCTATTTGCATCAGGAACATAATTACTAGCTAGATAATTAATTAGAGAATATTCATTGTGAATGAAAGATGTCATTCCTAATAACATAATGGAATTCCTTGAGGCTTTATTCTTGGCACATGTGTAGGATTAAGTCAGGACACACTGTGAGAGTGATAAATAAGTTCTATATATTATTCTTCTTCAAGACCATAGATTTCAGCCACAGTTCATACCCATCTACTTTGCAACAATGAAAAACAATTAAACAATGACCTTGAATATTTTGCTCTCAGATTCATTAGTCTTTAAATTATTAATTGAACAATTTAAATCTAGATTTGTGAAAGACTATGGAGACTTCTAGAATGTCACGTTAGGTCCTTTAGAAGTAAAGAATTGTTTTTATAAAACATATCTATACCTTGACAATAATGTTACTCTGAATCTGTTTTAAAGAGGATAATGGCAGATTTACTTTAATTTGCACCCTTTTTAAGTACATTTACCTAATATGTCTCAGTCTCTTGAAAACTTTTATTTTTAGATCAACCTTCATTTAAATCACCAGACCTATTTGATGAAGGCGACATGAACATTTACTCGAAAACTCCTCAGAAAATTACTAATTTAATCTGTACTTTGGACGATCCATTGTAAAACTCAAACTGGATTTGCCAGGCCCCTCAAAACGGCTCAAAACTCTGTGTTTGTACATTTATCTGGGAAGATACTATCTGAAGGTAATTGTTCTTCCCAAATGCTTTCTTTAACTCAATCAGCAATACTTTCAAAGTTTTAATGAAAATGTGGTCAATTTGGTAAAATCCAAGTGACCTTTTTGTTTTTGCATGCCAATGAGATTAAGAAAATAAGTATTTTAATTATTGTTATTGATTTTAAAAATCAGAGAAGAAGAAAACAAACTTCTTTGTCCAAAGACATTTCTGCAAATGAAATCGTCTGAAAAACTGACAGTTAGCCCCCTGTTTTAACAACTAAACCATAAGAAATGTAATACCTTGGACAAACACTTGAGTCTTGTCACCTGCAGGAGTCCCCAGTGCTGTTGCCCCATCAGGGCCATGGATCAGGGGAAGGAGCCAGTGGCGGGGAGTCAGCTGTGCCCTCAGCATCCTTCCTTCCTTGGTCAGAACCCGGTCCCAGCTGGTCCCTGTCTCATCTTCTGGGGAAACAGAGAATTTTTCTGGAGACACAACACATTGGGTGTTAAGGATGTCATCGTTCTTTTATAAACAGATGTTAGATCCTGTAACGGGCTTCTCAGGACAGGAGAAGCCACCTCAAGGGAAGGCAGAACTTCTCCAGGAGCTGAAGGTCATCCAGGGAGAGCAGACTCCAGGGCTGCACAGCGTCAGCCCACTCCTGCTCTCCATCTCATGGACACCTCGGTCCCCAAACCCCGACACCTCTCCCAGTGGCCCCCCAAGGGTTCCTATTGTATCCTTAGAGTCCCGCGCAAACGCAGGACCTGTGCTCAAAGTGGCAAAGGTGCTGGCGAGCTGGAGAGCCCCGGGGCGCATGCACTGGTGGCGGAGTCCCTGATGCGGAAGTGGTGGCCACTGGAGTTTGTGGGGGGTGGCTCCGACAGTTTCTGGATACTTCCTCCAGGATTTTCAGCGCGGGGAGCTCTCCTTTCTGCAGTATGAAGGAGCACTAGGCAGGAGCGGCACAGAGGTAGGCTGTGGGCAGCGGGCTCCGCGTGTAGAACTCCACTGCATATGGCGGGAGCGCGGTGTCTGGGGCGACGGATGGGACCAGGGGCTGAGGCTGCTGGCTGGCTGCTCCAGGCAGGGGAGCCCAACCTCTGTCTCTTGGAGGAGCAGAAGAGCGCCGCTTGGCCAGCCTGTCCCTGTGCCTTGGCGGGGCCCCACCTCAGCGGGGCCTCACCTTGGCGGGGCCTCCTGCTCAACCATCCGAGGTGCAGTTGGCGGCAGGGAGTCGCCTGCCCTGTGCGCCCGTCCTTGAGTTCGTGCCACCTGGGACCCCATCTAGGCCAGGTCGCGACATCTCTGGGTGAACGCTTTCCTTCGGAAGAGGGCTTGTGGTCAGCGCTCCTCTACCTGACTCCGCTCAAGCTATTGGGATCCTCATTGCCTTCATTAAACAAATGAACGGTTCCTACATCCTTGGGACCACCTTTATAGAAAAGCCTGATCGCTTTCATGGTTTCTGATAGTTGACTCTATATTTGCAAGTTGAACTTTGAAGCCTGTGAATTGTTGTACACTGCATTTAATGAAAGGAGCATTAAACACTCTTTGGTGCAAATTGTGTAGCTTCCTAATACTAACTCACCTTCTGTTAACATAGACTGATGACTGATCAATTGATGATTGACATAATGTGTATGGAATTTTGGTTTCAGTTGAAAAGATTTTCTTGGCAGTTGGTGATAAAATTAAAATCGGATAAAGAGGAGGATTTTGGAAGTTGTATGTACTGTCTGTTTTGTCTCTGTACTCATTTAGAATTGTAAGAATTTAGATTTGGAAAGCCCATAGAACAAGAAGTTTGAAATTTAGATTTGACTGACAAGGGGAAAGGTCAAAAGGTCAAATACGGTAGGATTTCATTTATATAATACTCTAGAAAAGATAAACCATAGGGAAAGACAACAGATCGTTAGTTGTCATTAGTTTTCATGTTTAGTTAATCATTTAGTTTAATAGTTTAATCATTAGTTTTAATATTTCTTATTAAAAATACATTTTAATGATAGCATCTTAAGTATGTTTTTGTATGATATCAGAAGTTAATAACCTATTAAATTCTGCAGTAGGAAGAAATGACATGTTGGTTATTGGTGTCTTTGAAGTGTAAGTATTGGCGGTAATGAAACTTTTAAATGAGCTTTTTTGGATTCTGAACTAGTGACTTTTTTTACTAGATCCTGTTGGACATGGCATGTTACAAGTTTCAAAAGGCTCTTTAAATTGTTGTAGCAGGCTGAAGCTATTAAATTATAATGTAAGCTCTTTATAGATGAAACAGGCAAAAATACAAAAAGCCATTCGTCAATTTATCTTTGTTAAAAAATAAATAAATCTTACCATACACATGAATGACTTTTGGGTAGACAGGCCTGAACTTGACAAGATGGACTCACTGGTATGGGGAACTTCTTTTGGAATGTTAAAATGGGAGAGCATATATAAATTTTACCTTAGGGTGACCCAAGTCAATATGGCAGGTTTAATTGCTTTTACACTCTTTCTGAGTTATGATCTTGATTAAAAACCTGGTCATAGACATTCCAAGAAATTTGGACCATTTTATGTATCAATATATTAAGATGTCTTATTTCTCTGATACTTTTTGATTTCAAGGTGCCTTGGAAAAACAGTTTCTCAACATAGGTACTTTGGAATATAATTTTTTATTGTTGACTTATTGAATCATAGAATTGTGGAGTTGGAAATAACTTTAGTGGTTTAGAGGCTAACGTCTTCAATTTCTAGGAAATGGAAAGTGGGTTTTCTTGAGTTTAGTCATCCACAGTCAGACTGCTACTTTAGTGGCAGAGTTGGAACTAAATGCTCAGATGCTTGTCTCCAGATTCCTAGTACACTGCTTTCTGTGCTACATACTATTAAGTAGACAAACCAATGAGTTATCTTCTCATATCATAAACGTAGCCAGCAGGGTCGATTATTTCCCATGTGCTTTTCTTTCCTTTCTTTTTTAAATAACTATTAACCACAATTAATTTATTCCCCTGCCATGTTTAATGACTATCCTTGTGTGTGTCTCCGCGAGCACACGTGTGAACTCCCTAGAATGGACACCTACCTTTGATTGGATTGTTGGGCCAGAGGCTGATGTGCATCTGCATCTTGAGGAGCTGCAGCCAAATCATCCTCTAAAGTTTTAACAATTTCCATTCCCTCCAACAGTGTTTGAGTCATCCTTGCCCTGGGAATTGTCAGATTGGCATTGTCAGATTTTTAATGTTTTGCCAATCTGATGGGTGAGAAATGAAGTATTTGTTTTCCTCTTTGTACAACTGTTTTGACAAAAGCATAGAGCTGTGCAACTACCAAAATTGAAATACAGAACAGGTCCAGCACCCAGAACTCCCTTGAGCTGCTCTTTTGTAGTCAACTCTTCCCCCAACCTTAACCCCTGGTGGCTAATGATCTGTTGTCTTTCTCTATGGTTTGTCTTTTCTGGAATATCTTATAAATGGAATCCTGCATTATTTTGCCTTTTGAGTCTGGTTTCTTTCATTTAGCATGATACATTTATTTGAGTGTTCATCCATGTTGTTGAAAGTATCAGCAGTTCATTTTGCTTTATTGCTGAATGTAGTATCCATTGTATGAATTTACCACAGTTTATCCACCCACCAGTTCAAGGACATTTCAGTTATTTTCAGTTTTGTCTTTTTTGACTATGAATAAAGCTGCTATAAATCTTTATGATTTGAGAAGGCAAACAAGTTTTTGTATGAACATGTCTTCTTCTCCTGGGTAAGCACATAGAAGTGGAATTGCTGCGTCATTGGTATGTGCAAGTTTAACTTTATTTTAAAAACTCTTTATGGTAGCACAGTCATGGCCCACAAAGATGTCCTAATCCCTGGAATCTGGGAATACATTAGTTTACTTGGCAAAGGTGAATTAAATTTGCAGACGGAATTAAGGTTGCTGATAAACTGACTTTAAAATAGGGAGATTATCCTGGATTATCCAGGTTGGCCCACTGCATCACAAAGGCCCTTAAAAAGGAAAGAGAAGCAGTAGAGTAGAGAAAAAGATAGAACAAGGGAAGCAGGGCCAGAGAGATGCCGAGTTCTTGGTTTTGAGAGTGGAAGAGGGGGGCCATAGGCTAAGGAATGTGGTGGTCTCTAGAAGCTTGAAAAGGCTAGGAAATGGATTAAGCTTTAAAGTCCCCCAAAAAGAACCTAGCTCTGCCAACACCTTGATTATAGCCCAAAGAGACCCGTGTCAGACTGCTAACCTACAGAACTGTAAAACAATAAATCTGAGTTGATTTAAGCCATGAAGCTTGTGCTAATTTGTTACAGCAGCATAACAAACTCCACTTTAAAACTGTTTTCCAAAGAGGCTGAACCACTTTGTTTTCCCACCAGCAATGCAGGAGTGTTCCAGTTACTTTCCATCCTCATTTACACTTGGTATGGTCAACCTCTTTAATTCTAGTCATTCCAATAGGTACATAGCAGGATCTCAATGTTGTTTTTATGTGCCTTTTTCTCATGAGTAACGACCTTGATCATCTTTTCATGTGCTTATTTGCCATCTGTGTATCTTCTTTGGTGAAGTGTCCAAATCTGTGACCGTTTTAAACTTGGATTTTCTTATTGCCGAGTTTTGAGTGTTCTTTATAGTCCTCTCAGATATGTGATTTGCACAGGTCTTCTCCCAGTCTGTGGCCTTGCCTTCTCCAGCCTCTCACGAGTGTCTTTGTAACATCTGTGTAACATAACTCGAGAGATTTCACATGACATTATCTGTCTTCAATGGGAAACAGAGTGAAGTTGGAGCACCTGAGTCCAATCAGACCTTGATCAGAGTTGGGTCTGGGTCTCAGTTTTAGTAAACCCGGGTCTTCAACTTTCCCCCTGTTCCTGTTTGCTATGCTCCCCTCCCCTGCACAGGGGTCTGGTCCTAAGTCTGGTAGATCTCTGTTTCCTCAGGTTTGGGAGCCCACAGAAAACTTAGCTATGCCCGTCAGACATCTCAGTGTAGCTCTCCAGCCTCCTACTTTACATTGTTCACAATATGGCAAATTCCCGGAAGGTCACACTAGCAGTATGTTTGATTTAGACAACTTCCACCACTTCTGGAGTTTTCACTTTGCTTTGTGGAAGGTTTGGCCTATTTCCTCAGATTTCTGTGTGGCACCAAAACTTAACACTGGTGCTGTGAGGAAGAGCAGTTGTGTGTCTGAGAGCCTTCAGGTTTCCTCTGCCACACCAAACTAGAAGTTTGGCTAGTTTCTCTTTTCCCTAGCCGAGGCTCTGACTGAGCAAGCCAGATCCTCGGCAAGCACCCAGAATCAGAAAATGCCAGGAGGGGAAAGAAAGATAAAAATCCCTGCTCACATAAAAGAGTTTTCTTCTTTCTGTAATTTTAGTTCGTTTGTTCTGAGGTTCTCTGATGCTCTAAAAATATATTTATAATTTATCTGGCTTTGTCCAGTTTTGCAGCAAGAGTGTTTTCCTGTCCTAGTCTACTCTAAAACAGAAGTTCCCTTGTCATTAGTTTTTAACTCCATCAGTTATGCCATGTCAATATTATTATTGTTTGGTAAAGTCATGCTTTCAGTGATTTAGTCAGACGTTTACCCTTTTTTATCCTCACGATCCATTTTTACATCTTAGCATTTCTACTTCTACCAATTTCTTCTTAAAGTACATTCTTTTTCACTTTTTAAGTTTTTTCCTTGAATAATATTAGCCCTGGGCTAACATCTTTTCTTATCTTCTTCTATTTTGCATGTGCATAATCATCATGGCATATCAGATGAGTGGTGTATATCCACACCTGAGATCCAAACCCATGAACCCAGGCAACCAAAGTGGTACGTGGTGAACTTAAACCACTACATCAGGTGGTTGGCGCCCTTAAAGTACATTCCTTCAATGTTCCTTAATGAGCGTTTGTTGGTGGTAATACTCTCAGTAAATGCTTGCATAAAAATATCTTTAATTCACCCCAGTTCTTGAGATATGGTTTGATTGGGTATACACTGAAAGTTATCGTCTCTCTGTACCCTGAAGAATTAATCCAACTCTCTCTTGCCTTCCATTGTTAAGAAACGTATCATGGGTCTAAATGTAAGTCTCCATAAGTGTTCTCTCCCTGTGTGGGTCTTTGAATATCTTCTTTTGTATTTGGTGTTCTTTGGTTTCCCTGGATGGATCTGACTCTAGATTTATTTTTTTAATTCTGGTTGAGATGTATTCCGCTGCCTGAAGCTAGAGTAGAAGAATTTTATCAATTCTGGAAATTTCTGTTATTATGTATGAATATTCCTTTAAATCATATATATATTTATATTTTTAATTCAAATATATATACACATACATACTTATACACATTCAATATGTATTCATTAAATATATACTTATATTATTTAACTCAATGTATTATATTATTCAATATAATGATTTATGTTATTCAAAAAAATACATATATTATTCATATATATAGTTTCCTTGACTTGACCAAACTCAAGCCAGGCTCCTTTGAGCCCTCTTCTTCACTAGGCCTTGATCTTGGCCTATAATAACTACAGCCTCTCAGCACAAATGGTTTCACCCCACACACACACATTAAAGACTTAAACACTGACACAGTTTCTAACAGCTCAAATACACATCCCTACGATGACCCCTTCCCCCTTAACGTGCCTGCCTGAGAAAGCTCAAGGCAGCCAAAAGAATTGACTGTTTGTTCTGGCCAACAGTCGATCATTGGCTCCTGACATCCCTTTCTTAGAGCATTTACCCAAAAGTGCTTACAACTGAGACTCTTTCCTCTGTCTTTTAGAGTTGTAGGTTTGTCGGCTATAACTCAGGACTGCATTTCTCAAGGTCTTGAGAGCCATTCCTTGAGAGGAGGACAGGGTGTCTGTCTCCCAGATGCTGTGAGAGGAGAGAAGTGAAACTTTGATTATTTCCAACTAGCAGACACAACTGGACAGATCACACTGCACTGACCAACACTCTGTAGCTTTTCCCTCCCTGACTCTACTGAGCCCCTGCTCACCCCTCTGCCTGCTCCCTCATTCTCCATTTCAAATGCCCAGTCACCACTGTACAAATCGAATTGAGTTCAGCCCCGTTCCCTCTTCCCTACTGCAATGGTATATTACTTATTAAAATCTGTTCTGATCACTTTAACTAGATTCTGGCTTTGTGTATACTCTACATTTAACACACATCCTGATAATCTCATGCATATGCATATATATGCATATACCAACAAAACCATGGGCCCTCCAGGACTAGTTCAGCTGACCCCATCTTATCAACAGAGTAGTTCCACATTTTTTTTCATGAACTGACACCCTTCGTCCCGTTCAGGCCAGTTGAGACCACCAACCCATCAACCGGGCCTGCGCAAATGCTTGATAAGTGACCTTTTTGACATAGGGCTAAAAGCTCCATCCTCAGATCATGGTAACACTGCCAATTTGTGAACACACATCTGATGAAGAGCCATGAAGCATGACTTTGCTTGCGCAGATCATCAATTACCTCACTTCTCCTTACTTCTAATCATCTACCTCCACACATCAGAACACCCTGCCCTTCATCCCATCAATTGTAACCCAAGCCCTGGATCAGGGAGACAGGTATGAGACAAACACATGCCCCTGTCTCCTTGCAGATCAATCTCACAAAATAAAGCTACAATTCTTCCCCCAAAAGCTAATGCCAGAATGATTGCCTTTTTAAATGTAGATTGGGCAAGAGAACCTCAATATTGTGCGGCAATATCAATACATATATATATACTTAATGGATGTTTTATCTTCTTTTTCTTTTTCTTTGCTGAGGAGGATTCACCCTGAGCTAATATCTGTTGCCAATCTTCTTCTTTTTCAAAGGAAGTTTCACCCTGAGTTAACCTCTGTGTCAACCTTCCTCTATGTTGTATGTGGGTTGCCACCACAGCCTAGCTAACTGATGAGCAGTGTAGGTCCATGCCCAGGAACTGAACCTGGGCCGCTGAAGTGGAGTTCTCTGAATTTATCCAGTAGGCCATGGGTCTGGCCCATCTCTAATTGTTTTGATGATGTTACTATTGATGTAATTGAAGTTTCACTATGATCTCTGGATTTCCTTGCTGCTCCTTTAGTCCCTCACTTCAGTGTATGTGTTTCTTGCACCATCTTTCATTCTAGAGGAATTCCTCAAATATCTAGTGGTCCTTGGCTACACATTCGTATTTCTGTGATGAGAAGGAAACAGCTGAGTATGATCTCTGTGGGCCTGATGGGGCCTGTGTCTGTCTGGACTCAGTGTTTCTTCAGGGGTGTAGAGTGTTGACATAAACAAGCAAACAATGTTGGTACCCACGCTGATCTCTAACAACATACTTATTCCACACATTCCCACAATGACAGACATCCTCTGAACACTTGGAAATGCTGACAACACACACACACACACACATACACACTATTTGCAAATGACCAGCAGCATGCAGACTGTAAACTGCACCTGATAACGCACACTGATAATCAGAACATACACACAAACTCACACACATACAGACCACTCACTGTCTCAGAGCCCACAGTGACTTTAACACTCTAGACACACACATACATCAACAAAACACACCTTCACATAGATGCTATAATAGCCATGAAACCTGTGACCATACAGAATTGCTGAACACACATACATCCATACAAAAAGGAACGTGGCTGTGCACGTGTGGGCTTGATCAGGGGTTTTTTCACACCTCAGCATCAACATGGACACCCCGGGGCGAGAGGGAGAGGCAGAGGGAAGAGGGAGAACATGGGGGGAGCAGACAGGAGGCACTTGCATAAAGCAAATATGATACCTGCAAAGCTGGTTCCTAAATGACATATGACTCAAGGGTATGAGGAGCCAAGAGGGTCTGAAATGGTACAAAGGAGGTGACTGATACAAACCCATCACAAGATATTGAAATGTAAGGGACAGTGATATTTTAAAAGGCACTGAAGGGAGTTCATCAAAGCTTAGATATAATTCCAGACAATGAGTGACATGGAATTCTGGCCAAAGAACAGCCATTATTGCTGTTAAAATTCCCATTGAAATGTTTCTTATAAAATTATACTCCTTGAAAAATGACAAATATTCATTGGTTTAAAACATTTAAAACATTTCAGGATAAAATCACTGTGGGTTCCACATTTATTGAGTAGCTTTCCTTGGGCAGCTATAAAAGCTGGACAAAGCACACAGAACAGCTTCTTGAAGGGTCAGAGAACATCCTGTGCAGGCAGGACTTGGGGGTCTATAATCTCTGAGATGAGGGAAGCACAAGATTGTGAACACCAGCTCCATGCAGCTTCTCCCCTAAGGCATTTGCTATTTCAACAGTGAGAGAAGAGAGTCTGAATAGAAAGAGGAGGAAAAATGAAATGAAATTTGGTTCCAGCAAAGTCCAGTAACTTCTACTTCCAGTCACATGTAAAGGCAGAGCAACAATTAAACATTGATTTAATAAATACAGTGTGTTTGAAAACACCAAAGGGATGTGGAAGAAACAGGACTAGATGAAATAAAATTTCAAAAAGAGAAGAGTCTTTTTAGATGATATTGCCAGACATGCCCTCACCTGGGGGAATTTGCGTAATCTGGACTGTGGTAATCAGTCTTGTGTTAGCAGAAGACAATAGTAAGTATAATCTGTCATAATTGATCTATGTTAGCTTTTTAATATCACAAGCTTTGTTTCCCTGTTAAATTTTATTACCACCACAGGAAGACTCTGTGAAGGGAAGGACATTGTATCATTTGCCACATGATCTCCAGAACATTCTTCAGTTGGGGCTGTATGACTACTATAAATATTTGTTAATTGTTGGTTTCATGAATGCTATGGACTGAATGTCTATGTAACCCAATTTCATACATTAAAATCCTAATCCCTGACACGATGGTATTTGAAAGTGGGGTCTTTGGGAGTTAATTAGGTTAGTTGAGGCCATGAGTGTGAAGCCCCCATGATGGGATCCCTTATAAGGTGATGGAGGGCCAGAACTCTCTCTGCCAGATGAGGGTAGAGCAACAAGCTGTCCTTCTGCAAAACAGGAAGACAGGTATCACCAAAAAGTCAGTGGAGTATTTCTACATAAGAAACCTTCCTGGCGAGTGACAGTCAGTATCTTCCACTGCTCCAGCACTCGCCATGAACCTAGAACCTACCCAACGTAGGCCGGATGACCACGCCCTGCTAGTCCACTCCCCACCCAGGGCCTGTTTGTGCAGGGTGACTGACAACAATCAGACAATGGACTCAGGCTGGGGCGTGTGACTTTGGGAATCCTGGCAGAGAGGGACAAAGTGGAATACCAGCTAAGTGTACACACCTGAGAGGCGGAGATCCAGGCGGAGGCTCAGAATGTACCAAGAAACTGTGTGAAGTGAACGAAGTTACTCGACATCTCTGAGCCTCAGTGTCCCCCTCTGTAAAGTGGGGATCACAGGCCTACTTCACAGAGCTGTTGGGGAAGATACATAAAAGTGCCTGTGACAGCTAGTGTCCACCTTATTAACAAAGTCATATCCGACTTCAAAATAATCGATGAAAAGAATAATGTTAATGAGACCAAAGACAAGAGGCCCAGCTTCGTAACAGCCCCAGCAGCATGAGAATGAGAGGAGCTCCAAGTAAGCAGGGCTCTTCACAGCTCCCCTGGAAATGGTGAACACGGGCTACACCAGGATAAGTGGGTGTTGTGTAGTGACTCGTTTAGAGATCGTGGGTCCCTAAAGACAATGAAATACAGTTACATACAGTGGCTCCTAGGAGACAACTACAAAGCAACCAATGCAACAGATAGGAATGGGAAGGGGCCGAAGAGAAGAGTGTCAGAGCCACAAAATCTGACGGAATACACTGAAGCACAAGCGCCCACCTCTGTCAACAGCTGCTGTGGTTGCGCCAGGAGATCAAACGTCTGAGGCAACCATTGTGGGGACTGCTGGGAGCACAGTGGTCACTGCGGCCACACCCCAACATCAGTGCATCGGAGCAAACAGACCCCGAGACTTTCCTCTCCATTAATCCCGGTTTCAAGATGATGAATATCGTCATGTTACAATGTCTTTTTCCAACCTTTGTGGACGAGTGTCATCAGAACACCCTGAAGAGGGCACAGGCCAGAGTAGTATGGAACACTGGGGACTGGGGTGGCGGCGCTGCACCTGACTACATGGACTATCACCTGGGCCTATTGAACACGAGAGAAGAACCCAAGGATGTGGTCTAAGGAGAATTCCCTGTCTTGTCACATTCAGAGACACTACAGTTTCTCATCCTTTCTCTACAAAAATGTTAAAGAATTCGTGTGTCATTAATTCATAAAGAAGCAAATTCTTGACAGAGTGACAGGGTCCAGTTTCCATTACCAGGTTTTTCACTTGCTTTGATAATATCCCACATTGAGGAATTGGAAAGATAACCTATCGGGATGTGTAATATAAACAAGGACTTTTCTTCATGTAGATCGAAGCCCAGATTTTTAGGGATGACATAAATCATGAAAGCTGCTAACCATTCCTCCACAGGTTTCAATAAGACTTTTAACTTAATTTACTAATCTCAGGAAAAGAGAATTTGGCAATTCAAGTTTTTTGTTTCTGCATTCAAGTGTACGGTACAGGCAAGAGAATGACCAGAAAAAAATTAACAGGCAGGTCTTGCTTGCATTTTATCTTTTGCAAATAAGCAGGATATTTTATGCTCTGTTCTTTTCACTACTCTAATCAATTTTTAAAGAATACCATACATCTGACTATTCCTAGGCATGTTTATCTGGGAACCTTGCCGGAATCCAAAGCAGAGATGTTAAAGCTGATGGGTTTCAAATGCTGCCCAAGTGCTCTCTACCTTGAACATCCCTCTCCCAAAGCTGGACCACTGTTCTCTTCCTGAGGGATCTGAGTTGCCACCCATGTCCCTAAGAGACTGGTCGTCCACTCAGGCCTGAGCTGAGATTAGGTGATCAACCTAAAGGGCAAAATGCTTAAGCTATTCTCATCTTAAGGTTGTTGTTTCGGAGGCCTCTGCACTGGAATGGGTTGGTGAAAACGGCCTACTAGATACTTGCCTGGGAATTGGGTTTTTATCCTCCGCTCTTAGTGGATCCCCTGGAAACCAATTATTAACCTCACAGATACCTCAACTTCCACATCTGCAAAAAAGGCAAGAAACAGCCAATGTTACCACCCTGCAAAGCTCTTAAGTTGTGCTTGCAAGAGGAACCACAAGGGCGAATGTCTCCCAAAAGCTGATGAAATGATGGTACTTTGGCTGGAGAAGGCAGAGGGCAGCAGGCAAAGTGGAAAGTTTCTGGAATGTCAAACCAGTTCCCATAAGCAGTTTAGAGAAGCACCTGGCCCTGGACTAGGTAGGAGGCTGTGGCAAGACCCACAGGCATGCAGGTAGGAGGAGGAATCAAGCAATGGAGGGAGGCGGTGGGGAAGAGGCACGAGTCCAGCTTCAATTTTGAACAAAAGCAGTTGCACGCTGCAGGCCCGCAGCTGCCCATGCAGCCGCCACACCTTCGTAATGCCGTGGTACCTCTCGTCCCATCACATCCCTCTGGAACTCAGTCCACACAGAGCAGGTGTAGGACCAGAGTCCTAAGTCAACGGCAGTTTGGCCCTCAGCCAAGCTCACACAGCCCTTCTCCTCCCCCCAGGCCTAGGCATCATCCCGTGCCCAGAGCACCCTTTGAGTTGTAGTCCTGCAGCCATGCAGGCTGCCGGCTGGGAGCGGTTAAGAGACAAAAGCTCCCAACATGCACAGCTAGGGGCCCCAACTCCCGCCTTGTCCCTCTGCCCCTGGGTCCCGACCTTCTGCTTCCATATCTCAAATGGAAATACCAGGTGCCTAGGATCCTAGAATTTGCCTTTTCTAGGCCATCTGTCCTGCGATCCCCTCCATCCTTCTAGGCTGCCATGATCCTCCCTCTGGACCCCATGGTCAGGGTCGCTGCAGAGACCCTCCCTTTGGACCCCGCCCACCTGAAGTCCCCATACCTTGGTAAGGTGTCTTAGAAGGACTGCCCTGAGCCATGTCATTAAAAGCAGAAAACATCACAGCGGGCAGCCCCATTCCTGCATTATACAGACAGGAAAACCACGTGCGTGACCCCTAAGCCTCTTCAGGGGCCCACACACACGCCCCTTCTCTGAGGCTGCACACAGGCTTGTTCACTGGGCTTCCTTATCCCAGTCTGGACCTCTTGACCTCATTGACACAGGCAACAGCACTGAAACTTCGCGTTCGTCCTTCCCACAATGTTAGGCAAGTTCGTCGAGGAATGTAATATGCAATTTCTGGTCTACTATAGGGCTGGCTCCTGGGAACCAGTTTTAATATCCCTTTTATATATACCCTCAGAATCATAAAATAATGAAGCAAAATAAGTTTTTGCTGTGGGGGTTATGGTGATAACTCTCTGAAGTCATTTTTCCATTTAGCTTCTCTGATTGACTCCAAATACTACAGCACCACATGCTTCTCAGACTGGTGGATGCACAGCTCCACTTCTTTGCAGGGAGGACGCACAACAGAAGAATATCCGTGGCCAGACTTTCTGGAGCTTCAGTATTACTACAAGATTTGGAAGAAGCAAAGTTAGGTCATTTCCAAGGTAAGGAATTAAAAACTTAACACTAAGATGAGGTGGGAAAGTCATATGCCATTAATAATTGTCAGTAACCTGTGCCTGAAATGTCAGACTTTCTCTGAGAAAGAACTCTGAGATCCTATTTCCCATCGTTTTAAATAGGAAAAATTAGAAGTCATAACAAATCTATTGAAAATCCCTACCAATTTCCTCAGTCACGTTATGGCACCTAGACATAAGTTATGAACATCATTGCTCCTCGTTTTCTTCCTCATTCAACCCTGTCCCACAAGTCTTGAGTTCATGCTGTGAACACGGCACTGTGCTAGGTGTTGAGGTTTTGATGAGTATCATCGTGGGGGTGGGCCTTGCTGGAAAATGATTGCATCATAAAAACTCTAAGCCATGCCACTTGCCAAATTGAGGCAAAAATGGAAAGATCCACAGTGCCGCACAAGGGTGAGGGTATTATTAGATACTTGGGAGTATGATAATTCATCTAATGGTGTCATGAGTAAACGTGTTCCACTTTAAAACAAAACACTGCTGTTAGTCTGAGATAATGAGTTAGTATCTTTGTGCATATATGCAGGATTTAAAATGTTTATTGATGTATAACATATACAGAAATATATGCAGAAGTCATCTATGTAAACCTCAAAGAATTATTAAAAAGTGAACACACTTGTGTGACTAAGAACTAGCACCAGCTTCACTCAGGCCCCAACAATCCCTTTCTCCCTCCTTCCTCCCCACTGATAAGCAGTATCTTACCAGTGAACATTGTATATCAAGTTTGTCTTCTTACACAAGTGTTTTATTACAGAACAATTTAAACAATATACAAAATAAACAAAATAGCATAGTAGGTCCGTCACCCAGCTTCAACAACTACTAATCATCTGCCATTTTTGTTTCATCCACACTCCATCTCATTCCCACCTCACTTTATTATTCTTTTAGTCTTTTGTGTGAGGGGGTGGGGTAAGATATATGCACACTGAAAGGCAGAAATAAGAACAGTATAGTTTTGGCAAATAAACATGCCCGTATAACCTTCACCCCTTTAAGAATAGGATATTTCCATCAACCCCAGAAAACTCCTTCCTGTTCCTTCCCAGGCAATTTTTTCCTACCCCTGAAGCAACCACTGTTCTGGTTTTTTCACCATAGGTTCATCTTGGCTGAAATCATCCCACGTGTATTGTTTTCTGTCCACCTTGCCTCCCTCGGCACGAGGTTGGTGAGGCTCACACAACATGTGTGTGTCAGCGTTTGCTCCTCGGCACAGCTGAGGGCATTCTGCTCTGCGGATGCCCCGCAGTGGGCTCATCTTCCTCCTGGGGATGTGCAGGTCATCTCCTGCGAAAATTCTTGAATAAACGCTTTTTGTATTCTGTTTAATTCCTTTATTAGCATTTAAGTGACACACATTTGCAGTTTTTAGTGGTTGGTCCAGATTGCAATATGCATCTTTAACATATCACAGTCTACCTGGACTTAATAGTGCACCAGTTTATTCAATGTAAAATATGGAAGTCTTGTTATAGAACAGTTGCATTTACCTCTGTCTGTCCTTTGTGCTATTGTTGTCATAAAATTTACATCTACCCATGTTATAAATCCCACAATATAGTGTTATAATTTTTGTTTTAAATAGTCATAAGTCTTTTAAAGAATTTAAGAGAAAAAAGTTAATTATTTGGAGGGAGATGCTTTGAAGCTCTGCAAAGGTACTGTTTCTTCTTTAAGTTTCACACACAGTTTTTGCATTCATCAGTCAGACTTGCCCACAGTAATTATTACTGTAGCGTTCTAGTGGAGATTTTCTATTTCATGCTATCCAGTCACATTTATTATTTGGAATTCTGTGAGGAAGAATCCCCCCCCTTCATTCTTCCTTTCTTTCTCTCTTTCTCTCAATCTTTTTTTCCCCTTTTTTTCTTTCTTTCTTCCTTTCTTATTTAATCTTTTTTATATCAGTATAGACTCATGGATATTTATTTTTTTCTCTGGGTAATAATCCAATGCTACTGTTATTTATTTTGTTGCTTACAGTTTTCTAGCTTGAGCCACTGGGATGTCTTTCAGATTGATTCCTTTGACACATCTCATCATTTTCTGTGTTTTTTTAAAGCACTTTCTTACTTTCTGGCACTACAAGATGCTCCAGGCTCACCTTGTATTTTCCATCTCCAGCCTTAGAATCAGCCATTTCTCCAAGAAAACCTGGTGCTTTTTATTGTAGAATGATATTTAGAAACCAAGATCAGGGAGCTAGGTATGCTCATTGATACTAGTGTCAAGCTTCTAGACTCTCTCAGCAGAGCTTGGAAATGTATGTATGAATATAAAATCAGGTATACACACCTATCTATAGATCTTTCAATCTATCTAGCAATCTATCTTTCTATTTGGATAGATATGTTAAAAGAGACATGGATTCATACTGATACATCCAACTCCAATCCAGCACCACAGAATTTATTCTAGCCTTTTCCTTTTGTTTATTCGTCACTTCTTTCACCAACAGTGAGAAACTTAACTCCAGATATTTGCAATATTTACTATCGTGTCAACTAGTTTCAGAATTACTAATCCATACCCTTATGAAAACAAATTTACCACCTAGAGTACAGTGTTTGCATCCAGTACTTTAATTCTACAGTATCCCATCAAAACACTGTCTTCCAAAGTTACTTAGGTTAGGATCTTCCATCCTCATCCCTTCAGAGAAATTGTTATATGTCATATCTAGCTCAGGAGAAAAGAGAAATAGTTTTCCTTAACTCTGAAAAAACAAAACATTAGGGGCCGGCCCAGTGGCGCAAGCGGTTAAGTGCGTGCGCTCCGCTGCGGCGGCCCGGGGTTTGCTGGTTCGGATCCCGGGCGCGCACCGACGCACTGCTTGGTAAGCCATGCTGTGGCGGCGTCCCATATGGAGTGGAGGAAGATGGGCACCGATGTTAGCCCAGGGCCGTCTTCCTCAGCAAAAAAAAGAGGAGGATTGGCGGTTGTTAGCTCAGGGCTGATCTCCTCACAAAAAAAAAAAAAAAAAAGAAAAAAAACAAAACATTAAAAATTCAGCAATACATCAAATGAAAAATCATAAAAATTATAATTATCCTTATCAGTTCATTCAGTCCTGTGTAATCCATTCTTGATCCCAGTCTTTCTGTTAGCAGCTTCATGAAGTTATCAGTCTTTCCATCAGATTTCTGTAATTTCTTACCAAGTTCAGTTTTATGATCAGAAAGTTTGTCAGAAACCTGTACTCCAGTGTAAATGTCAGAGTCCTTTCCATGAATTTTTCTGAAGTCGAAATATTTTGCAAAAGCATTAGAGCAAAGAAATAAATCTGTAAACAACAAGACCTCAAAATGGCAATTGACAGAGAAATTTGGTTAATTTTGTGACATACAACACTTTAAAATAATAATAACCAGAATTATGACTGATAATCAGGACAGATCAGAATTTCAGTAATGTTATACAATTTTAAAACACCTATGTCAATAACATTTGCCCACATAACAGCACCTAAGCAGACTTATCATCACTTGTCTGACAATGCTTTCCATGTAATTTAACATACTGAATAAGCCTAGTAAATTTAGTATCTTTCCCCTTATAGGAAGAGAGCAAATTTCTTTGAGAAGTTCCAGGGCCCTTTGAAAATTCTCAAAGAAAAAAAGTAAAAAAATGACTTTATTTAAGATATGAATTTTGGGGAGCTTGTCAAAAATAGAAAACGTTAAAGCAAAGAGAGCATTAACAGTCCGAAAACCTTAATAGAGAGACCACAGTCTTTTGAACACAGGAAATTATTTTAACAGTTTTTTTTTTTTTCTGTCTTTTAGGTAGACTTACCAAAAGGTAAAGAAAAATCTTTTATAACATCTTTATCAAGTTCAAGAAAATTATCCTTTTAAGAGAAAGAAGACCAAATTATAATTTTGTACCAGCTTCCTTCTGATATTAAATTCATTTACTTTATTAAATTCATTTCAATCTTAGCCCACTTGACCATACAAAAACTCCTTTTCCAGAATTCCTCTTCCACAAAGCTATAACTTTCTTTTTACTTTCAGAATTTGTCCCATGTCTTTCTTTTCCCTCCTAGTACTTGAAGACAAATTTATCTTTCTTAATCAATCAAATAAAATATTTTCATTCTTTATTCCTTCTTTATACATCTTACTTTCCTTGTACACAGACATATTTTTTCATAATATTTAGTAGCTTCAATCACATATACTAATTAAAAATTTTAACTCTTAGAAACCCCAATTTGTAAGTAAAAACTAAGTAAACCATTATAAACTTTCTTTTACATTAGTATATTGTGGCTTGGAAAATTTATAAACACTTCATAACCTCTAGAAACATGTTACTTTTTAGTACAATCTTTTAATAAAACACATGTTTACCAATAGACCCAAAACATCTTTTAGTTTTCCTGTAATGAAAAGCCAATAGTAACAAACGTAAGTTTAGTAATCAATGTCTAATATCTTATCTTATTTGGAAATGATGATACTCAGTGAATTTTTATCACAAAATTTAGCAAAACTCTAAAGTTTTAAGTCACCAAAAAGATTTTGGAAGCTGTAACCACTGTCGAGGGAAGAGGAAGAATCTCCCTCTGCCCTTTCCCTTAAGGTTCTTATGGCTGGCCAAATAATTAACAAGACAGGTTAGCAGGAGAAAATAATACCAAGTTTAATAACATGTATACATGGGAGAAAGCAGGGACACTGCTGTTTCTCAACACAATAGCAGAAATTCTCGTCTTAAATACCATGTTTAACCAATGACAAAGGAGGATTTTGGGGGTAGAGGGAGTCAGTTACAGGAGATTACCACTAAAGCACAGTGAACAAGAGTAAGTTTTATTATGCAGCACCAAGGCCTCACCTTCCACATTGATAAGTCACTAGAAATGAGCTCATCCCCCCTCTTCCCAATACAGAGAGGGAGATACCTTTACAAATGGAGACTTCCCTTGTAAATGATTATCTGGCAACTCCTCGCAAGGCCATCCAAAGAATGTGGCCAGAGAGACAGAACTCCTGATAAGAGGGGCTTGTTGGTGAATTTTCTATTGTAACATTTACCCTACGTTATCTTTACAGCCATCATGATAGATCTGTTCCAGGAAGGAGCCAGCATGTCAAATTCTTTAGGCAGTTAGTGGGGGAGGTCAAATGTCCCTAGAGAAAACAACCAAGGTAAAGAGATAGATTTCAGGGTGGCCAAATCTTGATCTCCCACACCACCATAACACATAATTATTATTTAAAGTTCACTCAACATTCATTTTTTCACAACTATTTAGTTACTTGTTCCCAATAATTATTTAGATTGCCTATAAGTCTTCATAAGACATTAGATAAAATTAGCCATCATTTAAATTACTATTTTTGTTAACCAGTTCTGTAATAGAAGTAACATCAGTTTTGGTACAAAAGTTCATGTAAATTTCATCACCTCTTATAACTTTAAACATAGTTATCATTAAGATTTTTATCAATAGGTGTTGGTCTTCTAATTTTGGACAAGGGAAGCATTCCCAGTCAGACATTTTAAAACATACACAGGCAAAGTTGATGTAACCTCTTTATATAAAATTAGCTCAAACATTCCAACCTTTATAATCTTATCAACACTTACACTTTTACATGTTCTCAATTCAATTGTAACCTGAGTCAAGGTCTTAAGGCTATTTGAATTTTTCCCTACCTTTTTCTGGCCCTTTTTTAGTTACCAATTAAACAATTGTGTGAGAGCTCTCAAAACATATTTTTTTCCCCCACTTTAGAAGTTTTCCAATTCAAAGGATCTGTCGTCGGGCCATTCACGAGTAGGATCTTCATTTGTATATTTATTCCAATAGTGACTCGAACCAATAAGACTTTTGAAGGAAAGACCCGGTGGTAACTTTCCCATGCTTAGAATAAATCTTTACCATGGACGCAAGAGGCATCCCTGGTGAGAGCGCAGATGATGTAGCCCCCATGATCCACAGAATTCACTCCCAAAGATATTCAGAGAAAGTAAAGACCTTCGTTACACAGGCGGTAAGGATGGCGTAGTGAAAACGGTGTCTCCGGTCTCCCACAATAGTGTGAGACACCTCCAGTCACAGACCCGCTAATCTGTGACACCGGGCAGGCAATATTGGAATGGTTTTTTTCCAGCACTAACAAGCAACTAAGGTTAAGACGACAAAAGCCCTTATGGACTGGGCCCTTTATGACAAACTCCTCTGAGATCATGGCACAGCTGGACAAAGAGACAGTTCAGAACCCCAGTCTACTCGACTGGCCACCAAGGGGCACCCCGGTAAATGCACCTTCCGTATGGTGGAGACCAAGGAGAATATTCTCACTGGTCACAAAGCCAAGTTTTCTCAGGACACAGAAGAAGACAGAAGGAGAAACCTCATCCGTTTTTTTTCTTATGTGCTCAATGACAGCTTTAGCTACGCCTTGGGTCTCTTGGAGTCAGAATAATACCTGGGGGGGGAGGTGCCACGGGGTTGGGGACTGTGTGCTTTACAGAGTACCTCGTCGTTGCATGGACATTTTCTTGCAGTTGGTGGGGGACCTGTGTCATCTACCCCGTTCCGTGACCCAACTTATCCTGTCACGGGATTCTTCTGAAAGTGGCGAGCGCCCTAATGGCTCTTAACTGCTCGACCCGATCCCACCAAATTTGAGGCCTTTATGGTTTCCAAGATGCCCTTGGCAATGGCCTTCACTTCATGTGCATTTTAACCCGCAGCAAAGTTTGTCTAAATAGACGCCAGTCTGGTGAGACCCGCAAACTCACCAGTCTGTGGGGCCGGCCCGGACAGTAGGCTTATAGGGCCTATGCCTGTGTCCTACACTATGGTATTTCCTTCTTATGACACACGATACAAAAGACAGAGACAAAAGAGAAAAACAGAGACTATCTCTGGGAGGAAAAGGGATCAAGATCAAAACCAAGAGTACTCTACCAAATTTACCAGTGTCACTAAAAGCACAAGAAACTAGTTCCCCAAATATTTTCTCCTGCCAATCTAAATTTCGAAAGAGAAAAATTTCTCACCACTTCCTTCCACTGGACTCCACAGGTAGAGATTCCAGGAGGCTGACGTGGTAAGAAGTCTTACATTTTGCTGGCTTTTGTTAGGGGTTCCCGTATTTCATCCCCTGCAGTAATCCAGGGAAAAGGCATTTCTTCCAGCCAGAGAACGAAACTTGTCAGCCAGTGTAGCCCAACGTTGGGCACAAAAACTGTTGAGGGAGTGAGAGAATCTTCCTTTTCCCTTTTCTTAAGGTTCTCATGGCTGGCCAAATATTTAACAAGACAGGTTAGCAGGAGAAAATAATACCAAGTTTAATAACATGTATGCATGGGAGAAACTCAGAAATGAGCAACTCGTCCCTCTGTCTAAGCTGCCCGCTTAAGTATTGTAGTTAAAGAGGAGGAAGGTGTTGGGGATGGGTAGTGGTCTAGGACCACAGAGGGCAAGAAGACAACACACATTGAGATAGAAATGCAAATGTTTGCCTGACAACTCTTCTCAGGGTCATCTATAGATAATGTGGTCAGGGAGAGATAGAGATTTTGATAAAAGCGGCTTGGTGCCTTTCCTATTGTAACCTCTATCCTACGTTATCTTTACAACCATCATGATAATAACTCCTTCCTGAAACAGATTTTTTGTTTTAAATTCTTTAGGCAGTTTGGGAGGGGAAATTCAAATATTCTTCCTGAGTTCTCTGAGTTCTTATTGTCTTCAGCTCGAAAGAATACACACACCAGGGTGGTGCCCAATGGGGTAGCTTGCCCTAAGCACCATCACCTCCATTTATAAGGATGCACCCATTATATAGATTCTGTACAAAATTGCAAAGATCACTTTTTCCTTTTCAAAATTTATTTGTTTTAACTTTTAATAGTGAGAACCTTAGTGTTGGGTAAACTGCTGCAAAATTACTGGGAATGCTGAGAGTCTTTTTGAAAAGTGTAGAAGTCGAAAGATAACGAAAAGTACATTTCTTCAATGTCAAGTCCCTTGATGATCTCATAGGCGTCTGTCTAGTTGTACCCAGAAGAGATGGAAGATTGAACACCAGCACAGCACACAAGGAAACCGGCTGCCAACTTGAGGGCTTCCCATGGACCACAGAGTGCCTAGCAGACTTTTGGAGATTAAATCTTGGCTTTGTCCATGGGTTGGCCCTGAGAGGAAGATTTGCTTAAATGACCAGAGAATAGACAACGTATTTTGTTGATAATAATTCTTACCATGTAAATTTCTTTATAAATCTCTGAATAAAATAAAAAAGTATAATCCTCATAGAAATCAACTCTTACTGACAAGCCCCACAGCCTTCTCTAGAGAGGTCAACAGAAAATGTCTCCACTGACTGTGAATTGCTCTTCTCTGAAAGCCAGCCAGCACTTCACTGATAGCCCTGGATAAGGAAGGCCAGATACAATTCTTTGAAGATATTTAGCTGAATTCAGAACCAAAAATCCTACCTCCAGTTGGCTCCTCTATGAGAATGGATGGCCAGCCTTGTTTCACAGCCTGAGCTGTTGAGGTTTCAGATGAGACAAATTGCTCTGTTCTACAGGGATGGAAAAGCTGGACTGTGACATCGATTCAGGGCTGAGATTTTGCAGGTAAAGATAGGGTCATAGAGGAGAATAAAGATTTCAGCAAATTGGTTTGTTGTTCTCTACAGTGGAAATAATTTAAGAAGCAGATAGGCTCTCACTCAAACTTCTCTTCCCTCTTCTCTATCTGTCATATCACTGTAAAAATTCTCTCTATGAAAATTTCAGTCTTTTTTCTTTGTATTGTGTTATTATCATCTTTATGAATTCTTTGACATCACCACCTTCTTGGCACCACAACGCCAGCCATTGAGATATTATTATAGATTCAGTTTTGCAACTTCATCCCCTTATCTCTATTTCCTCCGCCATTTCATAGTTTTAGTTCTTATTGTATCTTATGCTTGAAAACATTTGAAGCTTACAGTGTGTATCAGTTCCTTATTTTCTCAAAATTTTATTATCTAAGTGCCCTCAACTATTACTTTTTTTTAGAAAAGAAGTGAAATACATAACAGAACAGTACACTGTAATAAATTGACCACTTATAAAATTAAGTTCAACCTGAAATCCCTCTCCACTTACAGAGACCATCTTTTATAATTCACAATGCTTTAGTGTGGACAGGGTCAGTTTATCAACGATTTTTGGACGTTTTAAACCACAGGACCTATATACAGTGTAAGGTAAAATCGTTAATCTTGCAGAAGTTGTAGAATTTCCTGATGCTTAGGGGAGTTGGTGGTGGAGAACCTGAATCATATGAAAAGTAGTTGATTAATTAGCACCTGAGTTTGATAAATTGGTAAGGATGATGATGAGACATACATGTTGAAAAGATAACTTTGCATATCAGAGTATTGTCAGAAGCCACTGGGAAAATTCATAATATTCTCAAATACTACAAAAAAATGACCATTTTTTCATAAAAGATGTCATACATGACGGCATCATATACTTCTGTCAGAAAACTTACAATGAAGAAAATTAACACTTGAGTCATTTTAATTCTAACAATTTGTTAATGCTTACTAGTAGGTTAAAAAACTGTTTAGAAATAAAGTGATAAGTGATGTACTTGCTTAATTTTTAAATTATTTTAGTAAAAAATTTTTCATATTTTTAAAAATTATTTATCTGTATTTATTTTACGCTAAATTTATTCCTGGGCCCAAAGACATTTTTTTTTTAATTAACTAACACCAATTCTTTTCAAACTCTTTCAAAAAGTTGAAGAGGAGTAAATATCTCTAAAGTCATCCTATGGGATTAGCACTACCCTGATATCAAAGCCAAAGACACTCAGAGAAAAGAAAAATATAGGTCAATATCTTTGATGAATATTGATATACAAATCCTCCATAAAATAGTAATAAACTAAATTCATCAGCATATTAAAAGGATTATACAGCATTTTTAAGTGGGATTTATTCCTGGAATACAAGGATGTTTCAATGTATGAAAATGAATTAATGTAATAAACCACATTAACAGAATGAAGGAAGAAAACACATGATCATCTCAATGGATGCAGAAAAAGCATTTAACAAAACTCAACATTCTTTCATGCTAAAACCACTAAAAAACACTCAGAGTAAAAGGAAACTACCTCAACATAATAAAAGCCATATATAGAAATCCACAGAGAACATCATATTCAAGGGTGAAAGACTGAAAGCCTTTTCTCTAAGATCAGGAACAAGACAAGAAGGCCCATTTTCACCACTTCTATTCAACATGGTATTAGAAGTTCTAGCCAAAGCAATTAGGCAAGAAAAAAAAAGAAATAACATCCAAATTGGAAAAGAAGAAGTAATATTATATTTGTTTACAAATAGTATCTTATATGTTGAAACCCCTAAAAATTCCACCAAAAATTTGTTAGAACTAGTAAATTCTGCAGAGTAGTGGGACACAAAATCAACATGCAAAAACTAGTTGTTCTTCTATACATTAATAATAAGTAATCTGAAAAAGAAATTTAAAAACTTTACATTTTTATTTACAATAACAACAAAAAGAGTAAAATACTTAAGAATCAACTTAACCAAAGAGGTAAAAATTCCAATGATGGTTTTGCAAAAATAGAAAAATCTATCCTAAAATTCATATGGACCCTCAAGGGACACTGAATAGCCAAAACAATCTAGAAAAAGAAGAACAAAGAGAACTCACACTTCCTGATTTCAAAACTTACTATAAAGTAATCAAAACAGTGTGGTACTGGCATAAATACACACACTATACTAATGAAATAGCACAGAGACCCCAGAAATAAAACTTTGCATATATGGTCCAATGATTTTTGACAAAGGTACAAAGATCATTCATTGGAGAAAAGATCAGTTTTTCAAAAAATGTTTTAGGAAAACTGGATACTCTCGTGGAAAACAATGATGTTGGACCCTTACTTTACACCATATACAAAAATTAACTCAAAATGGATCAAAGATATAAATATTAGAGTTGAAGCTATAAAATCCTTAGAAGAAAACACATGGTAAAACTGTGTGTCATTGGGTCCAAGTGCCATTGCAAAAATGGTTTCTTTAATATGACACCAAAGACATAAGTAACAAAAAAATAACAAATTGGACTTCATCAAAACGAAAAAGTTTTCTGTATAACAAGATACTATCAACAGAGTAAAGAGGCAAACCATAGAATGGTTAAAAATATTTGAAAATCACAAATCTGATAAGGGATTAATATATAGAATAAATAAAGAACTTCTACAACTCAACAAAAAAAACTCAATTTAAAAATGCACAAAATACTTGAATAGACATTACTTCAAAGAAGATATAAAATGAAGAGGAAACACAAGAAATGATGCTCAACATCACTAAGTATCAGGAAAATGTGAAACAAAAGCACAATGTGCTACCTTTTCACACCCATTAGGATAGTTACTATCCCAAAATCAGAACATAATAAGTGTTGGCAAGGATGTTGAGAAATTGGAACCCTTGTGCTCTGAGTGTGAGAATATAAAACTGTGGAAAACAGTATGGCAGTCCCTTCAAAAATTAAAAATAGAATTACTATATGATCTAGAAATTCCACTTATGGGTTCTGAAATAATAAAAAACACATTTATAGGCCTCTGAGTCCAGTTCTAGGCACAGAGCTCTTAAAACCTTTGTAATTTCCCCAGTGATAAGAACAGAAGGAGAATCTTTTGTTCTATTGAGGCAACTCTGGGTGGGCTCCTGGATGGCTCCTGGATGAGGGTTGGTCACCAGAAAGACCAAACCCTGATTAGAAGATTCGAATTTTTAGCCCTACCCCTTATCCTTCAGAGAAAGGAGAGGGGCTGGAAACTGAGTTAATAATTGATCATGCCTATGTGAGAGAGCCTCCATAAAAATCCCAATAGAAGGCGGTTCAGAGAGCTTCCAGGTTGGTAATGACAAGGACTGCTTGGAGAGTGGTGTATGATTGGAGATGGCATGAAAGCTTTGTGTACTATCTCCATACCTTTCCCTATGCACCACTTCCAATAGGCTCTTCTTGAATTATATCCTTTTACAATAAACTGGTGATCTAGAAAATGTTTCTCAGAGTTTTGGGAGCAACTCTAGCAAATTAATCAAACCCAAGGAGGAGGTTGTGGGAACCACTGGTTTATAGCCAGTAAGTCATAAGTACAGGTAACAACCTGGGCTTGTAACTGGCATCTGAAGTAAAGGTGAGGTTGGGTGGGTGTGCAGAATTATAGGATGGAGCCATCAACCTGTATAATCTGATGTATCTCTGGGTTGTCAGCATCAAATTGAGTTGAATTATCTGGCAACCAGCTGGCATTCCAAGAATTGCTTCTTGGAGGTGTGGGGAACCCTGTTATATGTGAAAAAGTGAATCTGAGAACACCATTTATGGGTATACACCCAAAAGAACAGAATGCAGAGGTATAAAGACATATATGTACACCCATCTTCTTAACAGCATTATTCAAAATAGCCGGAAGCTGGAATCAAGCCAGATGTCCATCAATAGATGAACTGACAAAAAAATGTGGTGTATACACAGAGTGGAATACTATTCACTCTTAAAAAGGAAGGAATTCTGACACATGTTATGACACAGATGAACTTTGAGGAATTTATGCTAAGTGAAATAAAGCCAGTCACAAAAGGAAAAATACTGTATGATTCCACTCATATAAGGTAATTAGAGTAGTCAAATTTATAGGAATAGAAAGGAGAATGGTGGTTCCCAGGGGCAAGAGGGAGGGATAAGAGGGAGTTGTTGCTTAATGGCCACAAAGATTCAGTGCAAGGTGACAATAGTTCTGTGGATGGTTGGAGGTTATGGTTACACAATTATGTGAAGGTATTGAATGTCGCTGAAATGTACACTTAAAAATGGTTACAATTTTATGTTCTGCATATTTTATGACCATTAAACATTAATTATTTTCAACAAATGAACAAACACTAGCTGCATGCAATAGCATGGATGAAGATCACAAACATAATGCTGCATAAAAGTAATTATATTCAAAAGGCTATATATTTTATAATTCCATTTATAGAAAATCCAAGAAAGAAACAAAACCGAGGTCTGGCTTCTACTAAAGGTGGAGTAGCTTGTTGAACTAACACTCTCACAGATAACAATGATAAAATCTGCACAAAATATTATATATATTTATACAGACTCGTGTAGCTATATGTAAAACACATATAATAAATGTGTATATGTGTGTATGTTTAAATCACTTCCAAAAGCAAGCTGAACTGAGAGGGAATCTTCCCTTAAATGATGGCAATTGCACCAGGAGATATTTGCAAGCTTGAATCTGTTGCCTCAAAGCATTCAAAAACCTGTACATGGCCTGGACAGGGGAAAAACTACAGTCTTACTTGTAACGTTAGAGGATGTATTTTTGGGCTGGCAGAGTAGCTGGAAAGTTAGGGGAGAAATTCTGGAAGGGAGGGAGACACAAAGAGGAAAATTGCAAAATATATATGTGAGCCTCTCCCCTACACAAATCAAATTGGCAGATCTTTTAACAACACACATACAGGGTAGGCCCCAGAAGGCCTAGTGTAAAAACAGCAGTTGGAAGATGAAAGAACTGACTGAGGATTTCAGCTATGCCCACTGTAAAGGAGATAGGATTGGAATTTCAGTCCAGCCAAGTTGATTCCCTGCTGGAAAGTAACAACACTCTTCAAAGAAATACAATAGAATCCAGAGCCTCTATACCTATCTTTCATGATTTCCAGTACACAATTTAAAAGAATCATGAGATTTGAAGAAACAGGAAAATGTACTCCATATGTGACCAAAAGCAGGGAGTAGAACTCTCCCCAATGTGTTGCAATTAGCAGTCAAGAATACGAAAGCAGCTATTATAAAGATGATCATGGTGGTAAAGAAAAATATTCCTATAATGAATGAACAGATGTGGGAACTTAGCAGAGAAGTGGAAATTACACAAAAGACCCAAATAGGAAGATGAAATAAAATAAATACTTTTGAGTTTACCAGTAGATTAGAAACAGTAGAAAAAACATGAAGATACAGCAATAGAAATTATCCAGTCTGAAGAAAAGAATGTAAAAATTTTTAAGAAAAATGAAGAGAGCCTTATGACCTGTGAAATGATTGAGTCCCCAGCAGAGAGGAGAAAGACAGAAAAATTAAATGAGACAGAAAGGCAAATCAATAAGTAATAGCATAAAACTTACAAAATTTGGTGGAAAATCTAAAATTTTAGATCCAAGAAAGTCAGCAAACCCACAAAATAAAATATAAAATAAAAGCATACTCAGGTACATGATAGTCAAGCTACTAAAATACAAAGATAAAAAGAAAATCTTGAAAACAGTCAGGGAAATACATATATACAAGGGAAGACATTACATACAGGGAGAAATAAGGTGAATGATGAATGATATATTATCAAAAACAAAAGAGACAACTCAACAACAAAATGACATCTTTCAAGTGCAGAAAGAAAACCCAAAAGTCAACACAAGATACTATATTTAACAGAAGTCACTATCAAAAATGAAGCAGAAGCCAAATAAGATACTGCACGCCTATTAGGTGCCTGAAATAAAAAATAAAATTGCAAATACCACATGAGGAGGTAGGTGAGGAGTAGGAGCAATTAGAACTGGGAATGCAACATGATAGTTGCATTCAGAAAACAGTTGAGCAGGTTCTTATAAAGTTAAACATACACTTATTATATGACTCAGATATCCCACTCCTAGGTATTTACTGATGAAAATTGAAACTAATGTTTAAACAAAAATCTTTGTAGGAATCTTTATAGCCATTTTATTCATAATTGCCAAAAGCTGGAAATAAACTAAATGTCCTTTGTCAGGTGAATGGAGAAAGAAACTGTGATGCATCGAGACATAACAATACTACTTGTCAATAAAAAGGATAAACTCTTTTTTTGTGTGTGTGAGAAAGATAAGCCCTGAGCTAACATCCATTGCCAATCCTCCTCCTTTTTTCCCCCCAAAGCCCCAATAGATAGTTGTATGTCAGAATTACACACCCTTCTAGTTGCTGTATGTGGGACACGGCCTCAGCATGACCAGAGAAGGGATGTGTCAGTGTGTGCCCTGGATCCGAACTTGGGCCGCCAGTAGTGGAGCACACGCACTCAACCGCTAGGCCACGGGGCCGGCCCCAGGATAAACTCTTGATTCACACAACAACATGGATGAATCTTGGATGCATTTCTCTAAGTAAAGTAAGTCAGATTCAAAAGGCTGTATAGTATATGATTCCATTTATATGACTTTCTAGAAAAGGCAGAATTACAGAGATGGAAAATGATCAGTGGTTGCCAAGGGATGGAGTAGGGGAAGGGGTTGAATACAAAGGGATAGCATGAGAGATCTTTGTGGGTGAAAAACACAGCTCTGTATGGTATGTGGATATGGATGCATGACCGTAAAGTCAAAACCCATAGAACTGTACACCGCAAAGAGTGAATTTTACTCTGCAAAATTTAAAAATCAATCAGGATGCTGGGGAACTCAGATGGAGTGCAGTGACAAATGAATCTCACTGTATTACAAGCATGTGACCTAATCATACAGAAGGGGTGGGGATGAAAGGTCCTGACCTAAGTTACTTTGGAAGACAGTGATTTGACGGGATACTGTAGAACTAAAGTACTGGACACAAACACTGTACTGTAGGTGGTAAATTTGTTTTTCATAAGGGTATGGATTAGCAATTCTGAAACTAATTGACACAGTAAATATATTGTAGCTAACTGGAGTTAAGTTTGTCACTGTTGGTGAAAGAAGTTACAAATAAACAAAAGGAGAATGCTAGAATAAACTCTGTGGTGCTGGATTGGAGTTTGAAGTATCAGTATGAATCCATGTCTCTTCTAATATATGTATCCAAATACATAGATTGATATGTAGATGGACAGATCGATGGACAGATGTGTCTACCTGAGTTTATATTCATACATACATTTCCAAGCTCTGCTGAGAGTGTCTAGAAGCAGTGACACTGTAGTATTAATGAGCACACCTAGCTCCCAGATCTTGTTTTCTAAATATCATTCTCCAATAAAATAAAGCAGATTTTCTTGGAGAAATGGCTAATTCTAGGGCTGGAAATGGAAAATACAAGATGAGCCTGGATCATCTTGTAGTGCCAGAAAGTAGGAAAGTGCTTTCAAAAAAAAAAAAAAAACACACAGAAAATGATGGGATGTGTCAAAAGGAATCAATCTGAAAGACTTTCCAATGACTCAAACTGGAAAACTCTGAGCAACAAAATAACTAATGGTAGCATTGGATAATTACTCAGAGAATAAAATAAATATCCACGAGGCTATACTGATATAGAAAAGATTAAATAAGAAAGGAAGGGAAGGAAGAAAGAAAAAAGGGGAAAAAAAGAATGAGAGAATGAGAGAAAGAGAGAAAGAAAGGAAGAAGGAGAGGGGGGAGTATTCCTCACAGAATTCCAAATAATAAAAACGCTAGATAGCATGAAATAGAAATCGCCTCTTTAACACTACAGTAATAATTACTGTTGGAAAGAATGACTGATGAATGCAAAAACTGTGGACGAAACTTAAAGAAGAAACAGTACATTTGCAGAGTCTCAAAGCATTTCATTTCCAAACACTTAACTTATTTCTCTTCTTTTTTTTATGATTTTATTTATTTATTTATTTTCCCCCCAAAGCCCCAGTAGATAGTTGTATGTCATAGCTGCATATCCTTCTAGTTGCTGTATGTGGGACACGGCCTCAGCATGGCTGGAGAAGTGGTGCATCTGTGTGCACCAGGGATCCGCACGCAAGCCACGAGCAGCGGAGCGCATGCAATTAATCACTAAGCCACGGGGCCGGCCCCTCTTATTTCTTTAAAATACCTATGATTATCTAAAGCAAAATTATAACACTGTATTTTGGGATTTATAACATGAGTAGATGTAAAATTTATGACAGCAATAGCACAAAGGACAGACAGAGGTAAATGGAACTGTTCTGTAGCAAGGCTTCCATATTTTACATTGATTAAACTGGTGAACTATTAAGTCTAGGTAGGATGTGATATCTTAAAGATGCATATTGTAAACTGGACCACCCAGTAAGAATGCAAAGGTGTGTCACTTAAATGCTAATAAAGGAATTAAAAAGCATGCCAAAAAACGTTTTTACAAGACTGTTCGCAGGAGATGACCTGCACTTCCCCAGGAGGAAGATGAGCCCACTGCGGGGCATCCACAGAGCAGAACGCCCTCAGCCATGCTGAGGAGCAAACGCTGACACACACATGCTGAGAAAGACTCATCAACCTCGTGCTGAGGGAGGCAAGCTGGACAGAAAACTACACACATGGGATGATTTCAGCCAAGATGAACCTATGCTGAATAAACCAGAACAGGGTTTACATCGGGGAAAGGAAAAAATTGCCTGGGAAGGAACAGAAAGTAGTTTTCTGGGGGTGATGGAAATATCCTTTTCTTAAAGGGATGAAAGTTATATGGGCATGTTTATTTGCCAAAACTGTACGGTTGAGATTTGTGCCTTCAGTGTGCATACATCTTACTCATCACACACGCACAAAGGCTTAAAAGAATAATAAAGTGAGGTGGGAATGGGATGGAGTGTGGATGAAACAAAAATGACAGATGATTAGTAGTTGTTGAAACTGGGTGACGGGCCTACTGTGCTATTTTGTTTATTTTGTATATTGTTCAAATTGTTCTGTAATAAAACAATTGTATAAGAAGACAATCTTGACATACAGTGTTCGCTGGTAAGATATCAGTTACCTTTGGGGAGGAAATAGGGGGAAAGGGATTGTCGGGGCCTGAGTAAAGCTGGTGCTAGTTCTTGGTCACACAAGTGTGTTCACTTTGTAATAATTCTTTGTGATTTACGTAGATGACTTCTGCATATATTTCTGTACTCATGTTATATGTCAATAAACATTTTAAATCCTGCATATTTGCACAAAGATACTAACTCAATATCTCAGAATAACAGCAGTGTTTTGTTTTAAAGTGAAACACATTCACTCATGACACCAATAGATGGATTTTAATACTCCCAAGTATCTATTAATGCCCTCATTCTTGCATGGCCCCCTGAGTCTTTCCATTTTTGCCTCAGTTTTGTAAGTGGCATGGATTTGAGATTTTATGATGTCATCGTTCTCCAGCAAGGTCCACCCCCACCACGATGCTCACCTCCTCCTCGACACCTAGCACAGTGCTGTGTTCACAGCATGCACTCAAGACCTGTGGGACTCGGTTGAATGAGGAACAAAATGAGGAGCACACGATGTTCGTAACTTATGTCTAGGTGCCATATTGTGACTTAGGAAATTGGTAGAGTTTTTCGATAGATTTGCTATGCCTTCTAAATTTTCCTATTTAAAACAATGGGAAATAGGGTCTCAGAGTTCTTTCTCAGAGAAAGTCTGACATTTCAGGCACAGATTACTGACAATTATTAATGGCATATGACTTTCCCACCTCATCTTAGTGTTAAGTTTTTAATTCCTTACCTTGGAAATGACCTAACTTTGCTTCTTCCAAATCTTGTAGTAATACCGATGCCCCAGAAAGTCAGGTCACGGATATTCTGCTGTTGTTCGTTCTCCCTGGAAAGAAGTGGAGCTGTGCATCCACCAGTCTAAGAAGCGTGTGGTGCTGTAGTATTTGGAGTCAATCAGAAAAGCTAAATGAAAAACGACTTCAGAGTACTATCAACATAACTGTCCACAGCAACAAATTATTTTGCTTAATAATTTTGTGATTCTGCGGGTATATTTAAACAGAGATATTAAAACTAGTTCCCAAGGAGCCAGCCCTATAGTAGAACAGAAATTGCATATTACCTTCCTGCACAAACTTGCCTAACACTGTGGGAAGGACCAATGGGAAGTTTCGGTGTTGTTGCCTATGTTAACCAGGCCAAGAAGTCCACACTGGGATAAGAAAGTCCAGTGAACCAGCCTGTGTGCAGCGTGGGAGACGGGGCATGAATGTGTTCCCCTGAAGTGGCTTAGGGGTCACTTACCAGTGCACCTGAGTTTCCTGTCTGTATAATGCAGGAATTGGGCTTGTCCAATGTGATGTTTCTCCTTTTTATGACATGGCTCAGGGCAGTCCTTCTAAGACTCCTGATCAGGTATGGGCCCTTCAGGCAGATTGGGTCCAAAGGGAGGATCTCTGCAGCGACACTGACCACGGGTTCCAGAGGGAGAATCATGGCAGCCTGGAGAGATGGGGGGATGGTAGGACAGGTGGCATTGAAAAGGCACATTTCAGGATCCCAGGCACCCGATATTTCCATTTTAGATATTGAATTTACATTTCAAATACTGGCCAGGGGGCTTCCACCAGGGCTGCAAGCAACCTCAGCAATAGCCAGGCTGGTGAGCCACACCCATACCTGAGTACCGGCCTCAACGGATGCAGCCAAACCACACTGTGCATACTCTGGGGGGTGGGCAGGGTATGGTGATTGGGTGTGATATAGAGAAGAGGTGGGGAAGAGAGTGGGATGGAGAAGCAGAGGGCTGGGGCCCAGGGGCCAAAGGACAAGGAAAGAGTTGGGGTCACGAGTTGTGCATGCTGGGAGTTTTTCTCTCTTAACTGCTCCCAGCTGGCAACCTGTAGGGCTGCAGGACTAGAACTCCCAGGATGCTCTAGGCACAGGGTGGTGCCTGGCCCTGGGGGGAGGAGCAGGGCGGTGTGAGCTTGGCCGAGGGCCAAACCATTGGCTCAGGACTCAGGTCCTGCACCCGCTCCATGTGGAATGATTCCCAGAGGGATGGGATGGGACGAAAGGGACCAGGGAGTTAGGAGGGTGTGGCAGCTGTATGGGAAGCCTCGGGCCTGCAGCGTGCAACTGCTTTTGTCCAAAATTGAAGCCCAGACTGGCGCCTCTTCCGCACTGCCTCCCTCCTTTGCTTGATTCCTCCTCCCCTCTGTGTACTTGTGGGTCCTTCCACAGCCTCCTACCTAATCCAGGGCCAGGTGCTTCTCTAAACTGTTTATGGCAACTGGTTAGACATCCCAGAAACTTTCCACTTTGCCTGCTGCCCTCTGTCTTCTCCAGCCAAAGTGCCATCATTTCATCAGCTTTTGGGAGAAATTCGCCCTTGTGGTCCCTCTTGGAAGCACAACTTTGGAGTTTTGCAAGGTGGTAACATTGGCTGTTGCTTGCCTTTTTCACAGATGTGGAAGTTAAGGCATCCGTGAGGTTAATCATTGGTTTCCCCAGGATCTGCTAAGGGCAGAGGAGAACAACACAGTTCCCAGGCAAGTATCTAGTAGGCCATTTTCACTAACCCATTCCAGTGCAGAGGCCTCCAAAACAGCATCGTTAGGATGAGAATAGCTTAAGCATTATGCCCTTCATATTGATCACCTAATCTCAGCTCGGGCCTGAGTGGCCAGTCTCGCAGGGACATAAGTGATGACTCTGATCCCTCAGGAGGAGACCGGTGGTCCGGCTTTGGGAGAGGCATGTTCATAGTAGACAGCACCTGGGCAGCATTTGAAACCCGTCAGCTTTAACATCTCTGCTTTGGATTCCGGCAAGGTTCCAGGATAAACATGCCCAGGGATAGTCAGATGTAACGTAGTCTTTAAAAATTGATTACAGCAGTGAAAGGAACAGAGCATAAAATATCCTGATTATTTGCAAAAGATGAAATGCAAGCAAGACCTTCATGTTAATTTTTTTATGCTCATTCTCTTGGCTGTATTGTACGCTTGAATGCAGAAAAAAAAATTTGAATTGAAAAGTTATCTTTTCCTGAGATTGGTAAATTAACTTAAAATTCTTATTGAAACCTGTGGAGGAATGGTTAGCAGCTTTCACGATTTATGTCCTCCCTAAAACTTTGG
Source organism: Diceros bicornis minor (assembly GCF_020826845.1). Lineage (NCBI taxonomy): Eukaryota > Metazoa > Chordata > Mammalia > Perissodactyla > Rhinocerotidae > Diceros > Diceros bicornis. Next base: position 268,168 of record NW_026690906.1, on the reverse strand, counting down.
GTGTTGATCTCCATAAAAAAAAGTACTTGTTTATATTACACATCCCAGTAGGTTACATTTCCAATTCCTGAATGTGGGATATTATCAAAAGAACTGAATAAGCTGGTCATGGAAACTGGACCCTGTCACAATGTGAAGAATTTGCCTCGTTATGAATTAATGACACGAATTCTTTAACTTTTTTTTAAAGAACGGACGAGAAACTCTACAGTGTCTCTGAATGTGGCAAGACAGGGAATTCTCGTTAGACCACATCCTCGGGTTCTTCGCTCGTGTTCAATAGACCTGGGTGATAATCCGTGTTGTCAGGTGCAACGCCGCTCCCCCAGCCCCCAGTGTTCCATCCTACTTTGGCCTATGACCTCTTCAGGGGGTTCTGATGACACTGCTCCACAAGGGTTGGAAGGAGACATTGTAACATGAGGATATTCATCATCTTGAAACAAGGATTAATGGAGAGGAAAGTCTCGGGGTCTGTGTGCTCCGATGCAACTGCTGTTGGGGTGTGGCTGCAGTGACCACTGTGCTCTTAGCAGTCCCCACAATGGCTTTCTCAGACGTTTGATCTCCTGGTGCAACCACAGAAGCTGTTGTCAGAGCTGAGCGCTTGTGGTTCAGTGTCTTCCGTCAGATTTTGTGGCTCTGACCCTCCTATGCTCGCCCCCTTCCCATTCCTATCTGCTGATTTGATTGCTTTGTAGTTGTTTCCTAGGAGCCACTGTGTGTAACTGGATTTCACAGTGTCTTTAGGGACCCACCCTCACTACACGAATCACTGTACAACAGCCACATATCCTGGTGGAGCTCATGTTCATCGTCTCCAGTGGAGCTGTGAAGAACCCTGCTTTCTCGGAGCTCCTCTCATTCTCATGCTGCTGGGGCTGCTTACGAAGTTGAGCATCCCATCTTTGGTCTCATTAACATTATTCTTTTCATTGATTCTTTTGAAGTCAGATATGACTTTGTTAATAATGTGGACACTTGCTGTCACAGGAACTTTTATGTATCTTCCCCAACAGCTCTGTGAAGTAGACCTGTGATCCACACATTACAGGGGGGACACTGACGCTCAGAGAGATGGAGTAGCTTCCTTCACTTCACAGTTTCTTGGTGCATTTTGTGTCTCCACCTGGAGCTCCTCCTCTCAGGTGTGTGCACTTAGCTGGTGTTCCACTTTATGCCTCTCTGCCAGCCGCCCCAAAGGCACACGCCCCATCCTGAGTCCATTGTCTGCTTGATGGCAGTCGCCCTGCACAAACAGTCTCCGGGCAGGTAGTGGATTAGCGGGGCGTGGTCCTCCAGCTTACTCTGGGCAGGTTCTAGGTTCATGGCGAGAGCTGGAGCAGTGGAAGATACTGACCGTCACTCACCTGGAAGGTTTGTTACATAGAAATACTCTACTGACTTTCTGCAGGTGTCATGTCTTCTTTGTTTTCATTGCTCCTCTGGGCTTTCTCCTACAGTCCATGCTGTGCAATAACATACAGCACAGAGACTGGTGAACATCATACTGTTGCCCTGCACCAAACGGTCACATCACTCATTTTTCTAATTATGAAACAAGTGCACACTGTAAAAAAAGTCAAATTGCACTGATCTATGTAGAGTAAAGTGAAACACTCCCCTTTCATCCCCTTCCCTGAAAACTCACTCTCCTACTCAGAAGGAACTCTTATTAAGAGGTTGTGGCTTATTTTTCTGGAAATTTCCTATGAATTTGTAAATACACAAATTTTTTTAAAGATAAATTACATAACTACATCGTTTTTCAATTTGTTGTTTCCCAAACCACATATCATAGACCTCTCTTCTTATCAGTGCACATCATTCTAACTTCCTTTTTAGAAGTTTTAGAGGTATTCCAAAGAATAGGCATACCATGATCTGTTTATATCTTCTTTGATAGCAAAGGGATGACGTCCAGTTTTACTATTATACATAATGCTGCTATAAGATCCTTGTGTGGAATTTATTACACTGCTTTCAACTGCTCAATTTGCTTTGTTTCCTTTTAGTCAGAGACTATGAAATATTTGTAACAATTTTATGGTAATTATTTTATGGGGAAATTAATTTTATCACTGAATAACGACATGCATGGGGAAGCTGTACTTCAAGGTCATCCATCTCAGTATTCTGGAGAAAAATCATGAAACTTAGAGGGTATTATGCTTGCTTCATCATATTCTAACAAGTCATGTTAACAATTTAAAGTTGAATCTTTGAATAGCCTCTACTCTTTCTGTTCAAATGAAGGATGACTTTTTCTTGTCTTGAAAACTTCTGACTCCAGGGGCTCTCAGTTGTGCTTCAGAGAGTGTAAGATATTGGTGTTGTATCTATTTCTCTTCAGCTATAGGCTGTGTCTTCTAAAGATAGTAGAATTGAACATGGTCCAATTGATATTTATGATTTGGTTCAAAAATTCAAAGTAATGAACCCAAGATAGGAATCTATAACTTTGGTTCTTAATAAAGAATTTCCTTTGATATCCTTAAGTCCCTGTCATTACTTGTAAAAACTCACCTATGGGTGAAGATATGTGGTTCTGCTGGTAGTGTCTGGCTGAACATCCATAGTTGATCCTGCCACATCTGTAGGTAGATTAGACTTGACCTCTTGATGACCTCTGCCCTTGGTCTTTGAGCTGGGAAAAATAAGAATTTAAAAAAGCTGCAGTTATTAGCACTCAATGCTAGAAACGCCCATTAAAGAGTGAGTTTGGTCTGGTAAACCAAAGGGAGTATAAGCAGAACAAAGTCTTTAATATCTATAAAATTTCAAAAAATTCTAATTTCTAAAAATATAACTCTAGTTTTGCCACAGTACAAACTGTGTATATATGAATGAAGTATCCCTCTGTCCACTTCTTAAGTTGTTTCCATTGATTCGATGGATTTATCTTGTAACCCGGATTCCAAGTGTGAAAGAACATCTTGGTCCTTCAAAGAAAAGAAACCATTGAAATTTAATTTTCTTTTAGCTCGGCATGCCGCAGGTTTGAGGAATAAATGATGATGTAATGATACAATGATTTTGAAATCTAATTGTTAATTGGGGGGGTGTAAGGGATGATTGAATGGTGGTTCATCCCCATGGTCAGGGGTATTGTACACATGGACGTGTAAACACGATTCAGGAAGCTGCTTCAGCTCCGTGAGATCCCTAAGAACCGCAGTGCAGGAGGATCTAGGTACACAGCCGTCTGCCTCGATCTCCTGGGTTACATGTAGATCCAGGAGTCTTGACAGTGGCTTCAGAGCAGCTAACTTTTATCTATTTCTCCCCTTCCTTATCTCCAGTTTATCTCAAACAGTCCTGACTACCATATTTTAAAGTAAGACCAATTGTAGTTATCTACATGAGTTTCTTGTTCATTATTGCAGAGTAATAATCAAGGATACCATTAAATAACATTTAATTGACCTTATTAAATTTGTTGTACCTTATAATTGATTAGAACACTGCGTTTAGATCGGCGTTTGATATTCACCAAGCGTGTTAATCTGCTTACAACTGCTATGTGCCTCATTCCTCTTAGAAGTGTATCTTTGGCCCATCACAAGATTTTAATGACTCAAATCATCATAAATTAAGATAATGTACTGTCTTTTGGATGATAGGGAGGCATATGGGTCCATTATGGAAATATGCCCATCTGTCTTTGCTCCCCATGGGAAGTTTCTTGTCACTAGGTCTCCAGGAAATCATTCTTTCAGATCCAACCCATAACAGTTTTATCATTTCCTCTAATCAGACAATTTCAACTTAATGAATAAAACCAACAGCATCCCTTACGTATGAATAAATGTAGTGAACTTTACAGAGAAAAGAGCATATTTGCACAATCTCAATAAAGGAAATAGAAGGACTGAATGATCATCAGGTGTCATTCAAGCTTATCTTTGAAAGTCAGTAAGACCAGGTTATCTTTTCAAGGAGTAGGGCCTGATTATTCCCATTCTGCGAACAGGTAGAGCCTGGATGGAACTGGAGGGAAGGAGGGTTCCCAGGACTGGTCCCCTGCCCCACTCCTCACCACCCACAAGGTCCATGAAGCATACCCCACCTAGGCCCTATCTGCATCCTCTCCTTCCCTCTGGTCCCAGGAATACCCAGTCATGAGGGAGATCCTGCTGCTCCAGGTGGCCACAAAGAATTACAACCTAGAGCCCGAGGAGCAATTTGGTGCCTGGTTCCAAGACATGGAGCTGCTCAACGAGAATGAGCAGTGAGGCCGGGCAGGAGTTGGAGGAGGGTAGGGGTGGACTCTCCTTGTTGACCAGTCCACAGAGCCTGTCTCCGTGGCCCCCACTCAGCACCAAGCCTTATTGCATGGCGACCTCTGGGACACCCAGACTCCAGCTGCTGGGCAGGCAGTGGTGGGACACCTGAGGTCTGGCTCCTGTTAGGCTCAAAGGAGCCTCTCTGTCCTGGAGCTACAGCCTGTCCTGCCAGCTGGAACCCCAGACCCAGTTGGCCAACAGAATACTCAAGGCCAAGAAGAACCCGCCATCATCAAGGTCAGGGGTGAGTGAGTTCTGGGCTGTGGTGACTGACTCCTATTGGTTCAGTAAAACTTCGGGCTAAACGTGACCTTAGGGAGTCGGACAGCTGACACTGGGATCCCAGCTCCACTACTGAGCAGTCCTGTGACTGGAGTGACTCTCTTCAGCTTCCTGAGACACCGTTTCCCCCTCTGTGAAATAGGTGATACTAAATGATCTCTTGCGTGTCAGGGACAAATGGGGTACTGGTGGCTGACAGCACTGAGCACAGAGCCTGGAGCACTCAGTGCAGTGGGGACAAGGTGGGGGCCATGATTCTGAGGGATGCCCCCCAGGATAACCCGACTCTTCTACTCAGTCCCCAGGCCCCAACACCAACCCCCGTACCAATGGCCGACCACTGCCACATCCTCAACAGCGGGGACACAGCTGGGAGGCTTTTGATGCACTGGGCCAGCTCCTACCTTCTGACGGGAAGAGGAGCATTGTAAGCTGATCTCTGAGGTCCCCTTATACCCAAGACAGAGGGGACGACCCCACCCCAGCTCCCTGATGTCTCTACTCCAGGACCAATTCACACATTGTGGAGGGAGAGTAGTTATTTGTTGTAAACAATAAATGCCATATTTGCATATTATATTAAAGTCCTGTTCCCTTTACAGCCTGAGAGTTGTGGTGTGGTTCTGACACTTTCTGTAGGCATGTAAGTGAGACACTGAATCTCACATTTCTTCTTGAATCACGAACTCTTCTGGGTCATCAGCTTATTGTATGTGGGAGAAGGGAGAAGGGCCAGCTCTTCGCTGGCTAGTGGGAACACACCCAAGACCCCTAATTCCAAAGACCAGTTCATTTCATTATCATTCAGCTCCTCCAGGTGCAGACATGGCCCCCCTCCCATTCTCTTGAGATTTAAATGTTGAAGGTACTTTCACAGGCAGAACAAAAACCACTGAAATGTGGGTGTCTTTAAAACAGCACTACCCAGGACCATGTCTTGCCACAGGCACGGGCTGCCTTTCTACATTCTTGAGGAACAGGGAACGTTTTCTGCTTCTCTTGTTGAGATTTCTTTTGACTAAATTTTAGGAACTTGTAGGTTTCTAGTTCAATCTCTGGAATTGCATCAGCTCTAAGTGGGGAAAACAATGTAAAAAGATCAAAACGTGCACTTGGAGAGGACAAGGCCCAAGGAAGCTCATTAGCAAATGGACTAAAGGCAGACAGGACCTAGCGCCTGAGGCCCCTCTAGGGGCTCCGTGTTCACCCCTGACCTGGATTTGAATCCTGCTGGGATCCTTGTCCAAGACTCTGAATTCCTTTTCATGCTTGTTTTGTATCCAGGCCGAAAGATTTGTGACGCAGCTTTTAAGGCTACTGCTGGGCCTCGTTCCATAAACATGACTGCTCCCTGTAAACTAGGCTTTGCAGCACCCCTGCCTTCCTTATGCAATTCCCTTTAGGGCAGACATTCCCCAGAAGGTCCCAAGCCTCCTCCCTCGCTTGTCCTGATGGACCCCAGGTGAGCTCTACTTTGCCAGTATAAGCGACCATAATCCTGGCCAGTGAGAGACCACAATGGCCCTTGCTGTCCAAGGTGACTTCTGAGCCCGTGTCATTCTGAGGTCCATGATCTTGGACAATCCTCCAGTTTACACACTAAGTGTTGGTATTACCAACTCGTCCAAATGTGGCAATTGGGCCCAAGCCCTTAAACTGTGTCGCCCCTCGGTGGTTGTGTTCTTGTCCCCAGTCCTGTGCTGTGGTTACATTACCACCACCTGTTGTGGTGTGAACACTGTTTGAAGCTTTGAAAGATGAAGCATGACAGGGGTGTGGGGGGCTCCAGCAGGGAATGCCACTGAACTGATGGTCCATGGACATGCATGAACACAGCCTTACCAATTAAAATACTGCAATGCTTCCTATCTGGTGGTGAACAGACACTGCTCTGAGCTCGCACCGAGAACCCACCCCATGACTAGGAGCTTCCAAAGGGATACCAAGTGGCATTTTGAAACTCATCACTTGGGAACACCCTGTAAGACAAGGACCAGATGAATCGCTTCGCACTTGTGAATTGTCCCCTCCTTTCTGATGGCTGCAAGTTTCACCCAGACACACAGGCTGCACTCTGCCAGGGAATCCTTCTCAAGACAACCAGAAACTGAAGATGAATCCTGGTTCCCGGCATGCCAAGCCATTCCTGACACGGCACAGCCACCCAGGAATGTGATTTGGTAATGGAAAGACTGGGAAGGCTGTACTTTCCCTCCAAGGAGATAGAGAAGTACCAGCAGTGAAAGCTTGATCCTTCAAATAGATAATTAAATCCCAACAAGCAGTGGGTTCTTTCAGCATTACTCATGCTGAAAAGACCTCTTTTGATAATAGCACGATCCCCCAACTGCCATGTCCATTTCCATGAATCAAATTTCCAACACATATGGATCTAAAAAACTGAGGGAAATCTGGTATTTCCTTAGATGCAACTCTGAATTAGCATGCAACAGAGAACAGAAAAATGGAGACCTAGAAGTAAATATCTAATTTGAGAACCTAGACATAAAAGTGCATTTGAAATAATATTTTGGAATCTATTGGAATATTATACAAAAAGAATAATCCACTTTTAGTAGGTTTTACTGTGACTGTGAGGGGAAAAACTGAATCACCCCGTGACATTGATAATTCACTGCTGACTTTAAAGTGCAAATAAATAATATACATAGTAAAGGAAAAGGAGAGAACAGCATGAAAAAGGAAGATCTTTCTCTCCTCACCTGCAACTCAACCTCTCACCTCAGAAAGAAACTGTTGTCTATATTTTCTGTCTCGAAGCAGAGTTTAATAAAAGAAAATATTGATATATTTTAAAGTTTCAAGAGCTCAAAGCAAGGAAATATTAGGGATGCTTCCAAGAGACCTCACTGAGGTGCGTGCTCCATTTCATCTGCTGTCAGGACGGCCTTCTTAGACCCTCACTTTCTCTGCCTCGTTAGCAAGTCTGTCCGCCATCAGTGCTATCACCAGTCTCGCTCCTGTGCTCTTCACTGCCCTTTCCTCCTTCCTGATACCTCCACAGTGGAGCTGTGGAATGCACAGATCAGTTCCTGGAATCATCTCTGCCAAATCTGAAGTCCAGCAGGAGTGGGCATGGGACCTGGAATGCAGACCACCTGCGAGCACACCTGGCAGGGATTCACATGTGTGACTAGGTGCAAGTTTTTGCAACGTTTTGGCAAGATTGAAAGGACTTACGAGTTGTCCTACGCTGCTGCAGGCCTGGAGTCCTTGCGGTCTCTCGGGCCAGCAGATCTGGTGGGGCTGGTCCCAGTTGTCCTCTCAGAGACCAGTCATTGCCAGGATGGGATGGGATTCTAGTAACTGGCCTCTTGAATATGTCACTGGACATCCTCAAAAGAATGGAAATGCTTAAACCTGGCTTTGGTTTGGACTGGTTCCCACAGTTACGCTGCTTCTTCTGTGAAGATGTGACTTATCGTTCTTCTTTTCTTCTTACCCTATAAAAACAAATCATGAAACTGGGTCAAATGATAAAGGAGGCCTGCATTTTTAGGACAATTATCCTGGCTGTTTTGTACTTCCACCCTCCCTCTATCATCTGGGAATAGATCTGACCTGTTTCCTGGGATGTCATCAGGCAGATTTGCATCAAGAACAGAAAGCTCAAGGTCAAAACTCAAGACTCTTTCAGATCGTTTCCCCCCTCCATCCTGTTAACACGCCCTCCTTTTTTGAGTGTAATTCTATTCTCTTCTTTTCCTTGTCACTCTCACAGCACAAGTCCTGGCACTCCCTCTCAGGACAGTCAGTCCCCAGTAATTTACTAAATCCCAAATCTTACCATTTCTGTGTTTTCTGTCTACTCATTTGCTTAATCCATTGACCACCTGGTGTTCATAGACATTAAATCAATAGTGACGTTATCAACCACCACCTGCTAGCAACTCACTCCCATATCCCAGATGTTCACATAATCCAAATGGTTATGTTCAAAAGTAAATAATTCAGAAAGCATATTCACCCACCACAAATTCCTGATCTTTAATATTTTTATTCAAACATTCATACAGTAGATACCTGTTCCTCAAGATCAGTAGTAATGCCAGATCAACGATTCTCACCTTAATTTTCTCCTACACCTATCAATCCTGGATTCCATGGTCTATGATCAAAATAATTTCCTTGGAAAAATAAAAAATTCCTTACTACTCATTTATTTTGTAAATCTCCAAACCCAGAAGATCTCGATTATCTGCCATGCCGCAGCTACTGCTGGTCTTATGAAAAGCTGAAGAAAAAGCACGAAACATGATCTTTTTGTACCACTGTAAATACAAAGCCATCTGCATCAACTGGGAAGCACCCATAATGCCTGGACATTTTGTTCTCTTTTTTTGTTTGGCTCAAAAACAAAAAGATAAATCAATTTAAAAAATGGTCAAAGGACCAGAGTAAATTTTTTCCAGTGAAAACATACAGGTAGCCAACAGTTGTATGAAAAGTTGTTCAGCATCAAAAATCAGGGAATGCAAACCAAAACCACAATGAGCTATCATTTCACGCCTGTTATGATGGGGATTATCAAAAAAACTAAAGATGGCAAATGTTGCTGAGGATGTGGAGAAAAGGAAACCTCGTGGGTATGTAAACTAATACAGCCATCATGGAAAACAGTATGGAGGTTCCTCCAAAAATGAAAACTAGCCTATGATCCAGCAATCCCACTTCCGGTATACACCCACAGGAATTGAAATCAGGGTCTCAAAGAGATACCTGCCCTCTAATGTTCACTGCAGCAAATTCACAATTGCCAAAATGTGGAAGTAACCTAAACGTCACTGATGGATGAATGGATAAAGAAATGGAATATTCATCAACATTGAAAAAAGAAGGAATTGCTGCTATTTTTGACAACATGAATGAACCTAGAAGACATTGTGCTAAGTGAAATAAGGCAGACAGGGAAAGGCAAATATTTCCTTATTTGTGGAATCTAGAATAGTCAAACTCACACAAGCAGAGGTTAGAATGGTGGTTGCCAGGGGCTGGGGAGATGGAGAAATGGGGAGCTGATGTTCAAAGATACAAAGTTTCAGTTATCAAGATAAAAAAGTTCTGGAAATCTAGGATAAGGCATAGTGCCTACAGCTAACAAGACTGTATTGCTTGCGTTACATTTGCTAATAGAGTAGATATTAAGAGTTCTTGCCAGACAATAATAGTAATAAAGGAGGTGAGAGTAAACTTTGGGAGATGATGGATATGTTTGTGGCCTTGATGGTGGTGACAGTCTCAAGGGTGTATGCTTATGTCCAAATTCATCAAGCTGTAAATGAAAATGTATGACATCATCGTTGATTCTTCTGCACCTCGTAATATGCCATGTCCTCATCACAAGAGAAAAAATTTGTAACTCTATATGGGGACGGATGTTAACTGTACTTATTGTGGTGATCATTTCAACATATATACAAACATTGAATCATTATGTCATACCGCTGAAACTAATTTAATGTTGTATGTCAACTTTATCTCAATTAAAAAACACAACAGGCAAAACCATTTGAATAGTGTATATGAGTTCAGTGAATCCCTGAAACTGCCCCATTCCCATATAGGAATTATAGGAAGCAGAGAGGATGATGTAAGATGGAAGAAAGTTGTACAAAACAGTATTCAAATTAAAATCATTTAAGTTGCTATCAGCTCCTTGTGACAAAGTTCTGCGAGCACCGAGCTATTTTCACATTTTTCTTGGAAAAACATACTTTCACATCCAACCCATAATAGTTTCATCATTTTCTCTAATAAGAAAATTTCAACTTAATAAATAAAAAGAAAAGCATCTCTTATGTATGAATAAAGTTAGTGAACTTTACAGGGAAAGGAACATATTTGCACAATCCCAATAAAGGAAACAGAAGAACTGAATGATGATCAAGTCTCATTCAAGCTTATCTTTGAAAGCCAGAAAAACCAGGCTGTCTTTTCAAGGATGTGTGTAGAGCTGTCAGCCTTGGAAGATAGAAATAGTGGCCTCCTCTGGAGCAAAGGGCAGGCTTGCTTACTGCCCAGTATATTAAAAATAACAACCCCCCAGGGCAAAGGTTAGCAGACATCCTGCCCTTTATCAAAGATTTGAGTTACTTAGGTTCTGAGATCTTGCAACCCTCTGCATGTCACCTGGCCGACTGTGTATCACCCTGTAGGAAGTGAGATTTAGTGAACCGGTGCAAATGCTGATACTCTGGCCACTGCTATTGTTGTGTCATTAAGTCCTTTGTCTCTGACGCATGGGACTCGTGACTTTTGCCAGCATCTACAAGACCATTGTAGGCTAACTAATTGGTTTGCAGGTAAGGTAAAACATCAAACCTTTCACAGTTCCTGACAAGCCCTTAAAATAACTAGTAGTCTTAGGAACAGAGAGCTATCCAGAACAATATGCATGGATGGTCTTCATAGAAGACTTCATGCAACCAAAACTTTAATAAGTCTCTCTGATCTCTTTTATTTCTACCCCAAGTAGAAGGAGAGGCACCAAGCTATTACAGACCTAGGGCTTGTGCAAGCCACCTGGAGACCTAGTGACCAGAAACTTCCCATGGGGTGCAAAGACAGATGGGCATATTTCCAAAATGGACCCATGTGCCTCCCGGTCATCAAAAAGACCGTGCATTATCTTAGCTTATGATGACTTGAGTCATTAAAATCTTGTGATGGGCCAAAGATACACTAATAAGTGGAGTGAGGCACATGGCAGTTGTAAGCAGATTAACACACTTGGTGCATATCAAACTCTGAACTAACTTTAGTGTTCTAATCAATTAAAAGGTACAACAAATTTAATTAGGTAGATTAAATGATATTTAATGGTATCCCTGATTATTACTCTGCAATAATGAACAAGATGCTCATGTAATTAACTATAATTGGTCTTACTTTAAAACATGATAGTCAGGACTGTTTGAGATAAGCTGGAGAGAAGGAAGGGGAGAAATAGACAAAAGTTAGCTGCTTTAAAGCCACTGTCAAGACCTCTGGATCTACATGTAACCCAGGAGATCGAGGCAGATGGCTATGCCCCTATATCCTCCTGCACTGTGGTTCTCAGGGATGTCACGGAGCTGAAGCAGCTTCCTGAATCGTGTTTACATATCCATGTGCACAATACCCCTGACCATGGGGATGAGCCACCATTCAATTATCCCTTACACCCCTCTAATTAACAATTAGATTTCAGAATCATTGTATCATTACATGATAATTTATTCCTCAAACCTGTAGGATGCTCAGCTAAAAGAAAATCAAATATCAATGGCTTCATTTCTTTGAAAGACCAAGATGTTCTTTCACACTTGGAATCCTGATTAGAGGATAAATCCATCAAATCAATGGAAACAACTTAAGAAATGGACAGAGGGATATTTCATTCGTATATATACATTTTGCATTGTTGCAAAAATAGAGTTACAATTTAAAAAATTAGAACTTTTTGAAATTTCATAGATATTAAAGACTTTATTCTGCATGTACTCCCTTGGTTTACCAAATCAAACTCACTCTTTAATGGGCATTTCTAGCATTCAGTGCTAGTAACAACAGTTTTTTTAAATTCTTATTTTTCCCAGGTCAAAGAACAAGGGCAGAGGTCATAGAGAGGTCAAGTCTAATCTACCTAGGGATGTGGCAGCCTTAACTATGGACGTTCAAGCCAGACATTGCCAGCAAAACCTCATCTCTTCATCCATATGTGAGTTTTTACTAGTAATCACAGAGACTTGAGGATATCAAAGGAATTTCTTCATTAAGAACCAAAGTTATAGATTCCTATCTTGGGTTCATTACTTTGAATTTTTGACCCAAATCGTATATATCGATTGGACCATGTTCAATTCTATGATATTTAGATAATGCAGCCTACAGCTGAAGAGAAACAGATACAACACCAACATCTTATCCTCTCTGAAGCCCAACTGAGAGCGCCTGGACTTAGAAGTTTTCAAGACAAGAAAAAGTCATCCTTCTTCTGAACAAAGACTGTAGAGGCTATACAAACATTCAACTTTATTTATTTTGCTTTTTATTTTTGTTTTGTGAGGAAGATCTGCCCTGAGCTAACATAAGACAATCCTCCTCTTTTTGCTGAGGAAGACTGGCCGTGGGCTAACATCCATGCCCATCTTCCTCCACTTTATATGGGACACCGCCACAGCATGGCTTGACAAGCAGTGCGCAGGTGAGTGCCCGGGATCCGAACCTGCGAACCTCAGGCCGCTGCGAACCCCGGGCTGCCGGAGCGGAGCACGCGCAATTAACTGCTTGCGCCACCGGGCCAGCCCAAACATTCAACTTTAAATTGTTAACGTGACTTGTTAGAATGTGATGCAGCAAGCATAATACCTTCTAAGTTTCATGATTTTTCTCCAGAATACTGAGATGGTTGACCTTGAAGTCAAGTTTCCCCATAAATGTATTTATTGAGATAAAATTAATTTCCCTATAAAATAATTCCCATAAAATTGTTACAAATATATCATAGTCTCTGACTAAAAGGGAACAAAGCAAATTGATCAGTTGAATAGCAGTGTAATAAATTCCATACAGGGATCTTACTGCAGCATTATGTATAATAATGAAACTCGAAATAACCCCATTTCTATCAAAGAAGAAATAAACAGATCGTGGTATTCTTGTTCTTTGGAGTAGCTCCAAAACTTCTAAAAAGCTAAGTTAGAGTGACGTGCACTGATATGGAGAGACGTCTATGATATATGTTTTGGGAAACAGCAAGTTGCAAAACGATGTAGTTATGTAATTTATGTTAAAAAAACTTTCTGTGTATTTATAAATTCTTTGGAAATGTCCAGAAGAATAAGCTGCAACCTCTTAAAAATAGTTCCTTCTGAGTAGGGGAGTGAGTTTGCAGGGAAGGGGATGGAAGGGGAAGGTTTCACTTTATTCTACATAGATCTGTATAATTTGACTTTTTTTACAAAGTATGTAATTCTTTCATAATTAGAAAGATGAGTGATGTGACCGTTTGGTGCAGGGCAACAGTATTATGTTCACCAGTCTCTGTACTGTATGTTACTGCACAGCATGGACTGTAGGAGAAAGCCCAGAGGAGCAATGAAGACAAAAAGACATGACACCTGCAAAAAGTCAGTGAAGTATTTCTACATAAAAAACCCTCCGGGCTAGTGACGATCAGTATCTTCCACTGCTCCAGCTCTCGCCATGAACCTAGTCCCTGCCCAGCTTAGGCCAGACGACCACGCCCTGCTAGCCCACTCCCCACCCAGGGCCTGTTTGTGCAGGGTGACTGCCAACAATCAGACAATGGACTCAGGATGGGGCGTGTGACTTTGGGAATCCTGGCAGAGAGGGACAAAGTGGAACACCAGCTAAGTGCACACACCTGAGAGGCGGAGATCCAGGTGGAGGCTCAGAATGTACCAAGAAACTGTGTGAAGTGAACGAAGCTACTCGACGTCTCTGAGCCTCAGTGTTCTCCTCTGTAAAATGGGGATCACAGGCCTACTTCACAGAGCTGTTGGGGAAGATACATAAAAGTGCCTGTGACAGCCAGTGTCCACATTATTAACAAAGTCATATCCGACTTCAAAATAATCAATGAAAAGAATAATGTTAGTGAGACCAAAGACAAGAGGCCCAGCTTCGTAACAGCCCCAGCAGCATGAGAATGAGAGGAGCTCCAAGTATCCAAGTAAGCAGGGCTCTTCACAGCTCCACTGGAGACGGTGAACACGGGCTACACCAGGATAAGTGGGTGTTGTTTAGTGACTCGTTTAAAGATCGTGGGTCCCTAAAGACACTGAAATACAGTTACATACAGTGGCTCCTAGGAGACAACTACAAAGCAACCAATGCAACAGATAGGAATGGGAAGGGGCTGAGCAGAAGAGGGTCAGAGTCACAAAACCTGACAGAAGACACTGAAGCACAAGCGCCCAGCTCTGTCAACAGCTGCTGTGGTTGCACCAGGAGATCAAACGTCTGAGACAGCCATTGTGGGGACTGCTGGGAGCACAGTGGTCACTGTGGCCACACCCCAACAGCAGTGCATCGGAGCAAACAGACCCCGAGACTTTCCTCTCCATTAATCCCGGTTTCAAGATGATGAATATCGTCATGTTACAATGTCTTTTTCCAACCTCTGTGGACGAGTGTCATCAGAACACCCTGAAGAGGGCACAGGCCAGAGTAGTATGGAACACTGGGGACTGGGGTGGCGGCGCTGCACCTGACTACATGGATTATCACCAGGCCTATTGAACACGAGAGAAGAACCCAAGGATGTGGTCTAAGGAGAATTCCCTGTCTTGTCACATTCAGAGACACTACAGTTTCTCATCCTTTCTCTACAAAAATGTTAAAGAATTCGTGTGTCATTAATTCATAAAGAAGCAAATTCTTGACAAAGTGACAGGGTCCAGTTTCCGTGACCAGGTTTTTCACTTACTTTGATAATATCCCACATTGAGGAATCGGAAAGATAATGTATCGGGATGTGTAATATAAACAAGGACTTTTCTTCATGTAGATCAAAGCCCAGATTTTTAGGGATGACATAAATCATGAAAGCTGCTAACCATTCCTCCACAGGTTTCAATAAGACTTTTAACTTAATTTACTAATCTCAGGAAAAGAGAATTTGGCAATTCAAGTGTTTTGTTTCTGCATTCAATTGTACGGTACAGGCAAGAGAATGACCAGAAAGAATTAACAGGCCGGTCTTGCTTGCATTTTATCTTTTGCAAATAAACAGGATATTTTATGCTCTGTTCTTTTCACTACTCTAATCAATTTTTAAAGAATACTATACATCTGTCTATCTCTAGGCATATTTATCTGGGAACTTTGCCGGAATCCAAAGCAGAGATGTTAAAGCTGATGGGTTTCAAATGCTGCCCAAGTACTCTCTACCTTGAACATCCCTGTCCCAAAGCTGGAGCACCATTCTCTTCCTGAGGGATCTGAGTTGCCACCCATGTCCCTAAGAGACTGGTCGGCCACTCAGGCTTGAGCTGAGATTAGGTGATGAACCTAAAGGGCAAAATGCTTAAGCTATTCTCATCTTAAGGTTGTTGTTTCGGAGGCCTCTGCACTGGAATGGGTTGGTGAAAACGGCCTACTTACCTGGGAAATGGGTTTTTATCCTCCTCTCTTAGCGGATCCCTGGGAAACCAATGATTAACCTCACAGATACCTCAACTTCCACACCTGCAAAAAACGCAAGCAACAGTCAATGTTATCACCCTGCAAAGCTATTAAGTTGTGCTTGCAAGAGGGGCCACAAGGGTGAATGTCTCCCAAAAGCTGATGAAATGATGGTACTTTGGCTGGAGAAGGCAGAGGGCAGCAGGCAAAGTGGAAAGTTTCTGGGATGTCAAACCAGTTCCCATAAGCAGTTTAGAGAAGCACCTGGCCCTGGACTAGGTAGGAGGCTGTGGAAAGACCCAAAGACATGCAGGTAGGAGGAGGAATCAAGCAATGGAGGGAGGCGGTGGGGAAGAGGCGCGAGTGCGGCTTCAATTTTGGACAAAAGTAGTTGCGCGCTGCAGGCCCGCAGCTGCCCATGAAGCCGCCACACCTTCGTAACACTGTGGTCCCTCTCGTCCCATCACATCCCTCTGGAACTCAGTCTACACAGAGCAGGTGTAGGACCAGAGTCCTAAGTCAATGGCGGTTTGGCCCTCGGCCAAGCTCACACCGCCCTGCTCCTCCCCCCAGGGCTAGGCATCATCCCGTGCCCAGAGCATCCTTTGAGTTGTAGTCCTGCAGCAATGCAGGCTGCCGGCTGGGAGCGGTTAAGAGACAAAAGCTCCCAACATGCACAGCTAGGGGCCCCAACTCCTGCCTTGTTCCTCTGCCCCTGGGACCCGACTTTCTGCTTCCATATCTCAAATGGAAATACCAGGTGCCTGGGATCCTGGAATTTGCCTTTTCAAGGCCACCTGTCCTAACATCCCCTCCATCCTTCTAGGCTGCCATGATCCTCCCTCTGGACCTCGTGGTCAGGGTCGCTGCAGGGACCCTCCCTTTGGACCCCGCCCACCTGAAGGCACCATACCTTGGTCAGGCGTCTTAGAAGGACTGCCCCGAGCCATGTCATCAAAAGGAGAAAACATCACAGTGGGCAGCCCCATTCCTGCATTATACAGACAGGAAAACCACGTGCACTGGTAAGTGACCCCTAAGCCACTTCAGGGTCCCACACGCACGCCCCTTCTCTGAGGCTGCACACAGGCTTGTTCACTGGGCTTCCTTATCCCAGTCTGGACCTCTTGACCTCATTGACACAGGCAACAGCACTGAAACTTCCCGTTCATCCTTCCCCCAATGTTAGGTAAGTTCTTAGAGGAATGTAATACGCAATTTCTTGTCTACTATAGGGCTGGATCCTGGGAAACAGTTTTAATATTCTTTTTTAAATATACCCTCAGAATCATAAAATAATGAAGAAAATAAGTTTTTGCCGTGGGGGGTTATGGTGATAAATCTCTGAAGTCATTTTTCCATTTAGCTTCTCTGATTGACTCCAAATACTACAGCACCACACGCTTCTTTGCAGGGAGGACGCGCAACAGAAGAATATCCGTGGCCAGACTTTCTGGAGCTTCAGTATTACTACAAGATTTGGAAGAAGCAAAGTTAGGTCATTTCCAAGGTAAGGAATTAAAAACTTAACTCTAAGATGAGGTGGGAAAGTCATATGCCATTAATAATTGTCAGTAACCTGTGCCTGAAATGTCAGACTTTCTCTGAGAAAGAACTCTGAGATCCTATTTCCCATTGTTTTAAATAGGAAAAATTAGAAGTCATAGCAAATCTATTGAAAAACGCTACCAATTTCCTCAGTCACGTTATGGCACCTAGACATAAGTTATGAACATCATTGCTCCTCGTTTTCTTCCTCATTCAACCCAGTCCCACAAGTCTTGAGTTCAGGCTGGGAACACGGCACTGTACTAGGTGTTGAGGCCTTAGTGAGTATCATCGTGGGGGTGGGCCTTGATGGAAAATGATTGCATCATAAAAACTCAAAGCCATGCCACTTGCCAAAATGAGGCAAAAATGGAAAGACCCACAGTGCCGCACAAGGGTGAGGGCATTAATAGATACTTGGGAGTATGATAATCCATCTAATGGTGTCATGGGTGAACGTGTTCCGCTTTAAAACAAAACACTGCTGTTAGTCTGAGATATTCAGTTAGTATCTTTGTGCATATATGCAGGATTTAAAATGTTTATTGATGTATAACATCTACAGAAATATATGGAGAAGTCATCTAAGTAAACCTCAAAGAATTATTGCAAAGTGAACACACTTGTGTGACTAAAAACTAGCACCAGCTTCACTCAGGCCCCAACAATCCCTTTCTCCCTCCTTCCTCCCCAATGATAACCAGTATCTTACCAGTGAACACTGTATATCAAGTTTGTCTTCTTACACAATTGTTTTATTACAGAACAATTTAAAAAATATACAAAATAAACAAAATAGCATAGTAGGCCTGTCACCCAGCTTCAACAACTACTAATCATCTGCCATTTTTGTTTAATCCACACTCCATCCCATTCCCACCTCACGTTATTATTCTTTTAGTCTTTTGTGTGTGGGGGTGGGGTAAGATGTATGCACACTGAAAGGCAGAAATAAGAACAGTATAGTTTTGACAAATAAACATGCCCATATAACCTTCACCCCTTTAAGAATAGGATATTTCCATCAACCCCAGAAAACTCCTTCCTGTTCCTTCCCAGGCAATTTTTTCCTACCCTTGAAGCAACCACTGTTCTGGTTTTTTCACTATAGGTTCATCTTGGCTGAAATCATCCCACGTGTATTGTTTTCTGTCCACCTTGCCTCCCTCAGTACTAGGATGGTGAGGCTCACACAGCATGTGTGTGTCAGCGTTTGCTCATCTGCACAGCTGATGGCATTCTGCTCTGCAGATGCCCCGCAGTGGGCTCATCTTCCTCCTGGGGACGTGCAGGTCATCTCCTGCGAAAATTCTTGTATAAACGCTTTTTGTATGCTGTTTAATTCCTTTATTAGCATTTAAGTGACACACCTTTGCAGTTTTTAGTGGTTGGTCCAGATTACACTACGCATCTTTAACATATCACAGTCTACCTGGACTTAATAGTGCACCAGTTTATTCAGTGTAAAATATGGAAGTCTTGCTACAGAACATTTGCATTTACCTCTGTCTGTCCTTTGTGCTATTGTTGTCATAAAATTTACATCTACCCGTGTTATAAATCCCACAATACAGTGTTATAATTTTTGCTTTAAATAGTCATAAGTCTTTTAAAGAATTTAAGAGAAAAAAGTTAAGTATTTGGAGAGAGATGCTTTGAGGCTCTGCAAAGGTACTGTTACTTCTTTAAGTTTCACCCAAAGTTTTTGCATTCATCAGTCAGTCTTACCCACAGTAATTATTACTGTAGCGTTCTAGTGGAGATTTTCTATTTCGTGCTATCCAGCCACTTTTATTATTTGGAATTCTGTGAGCAAGATTCCCCCCCCCTTCTTCCTTTCTTTCTCTCTTTCTCTCAATCTTTTTTTCCCCTTTTTTTCTTTCTTTCTCACTTATTTAATCTTTTTTATATCAGTATAGACTCATGGATATTTATTTTATTCTCTGGGTAATAATCCAATGTTACTGTTATTTATTTTGTTGCTCACAGTTTTCCAGCTTGAGCCACTGGGATGTCTTTCAGATTGATTCCTTTTGACACATCTCATCATTTTCTGTGTTTTTTTAAAGCACTTTCTTACTTTCTGGCACTACAAGATGCTCCAGGCTCACCTTGTATTTTCCATCTCCAGCCTTAGAATCAGCCATTTCTCCAAGAAAACCTGGTTCTTTTCATTGGAGAATTATATTTAGAAATCAAGATCAGGGAGCCAGGGATGCTCATTGATACTAGAGTGTCATTGCTTCTAGACTTTCTCAGCAGAGCTTGGAAATGTATGTATGAATATAAAATCAGGTATACACATCTATCTATAGATCTTTCAATGTATCTATCAATCTATCTTTCTATTTGGATAGATATATTAAAAGAGACATGGATTCATACTGATACTTCCAACTCCAATCCAGCACCACAGAATTTATTCTAGCCTTTTCCTTTTGTTTATTCGTCACTTCTTTCACCAACAGTGAGAAACTTAACTCCAGATATTTACAATATTTACTAAGGTGTCAACTAGTTTCAGAATTACTAATCCATACCCTTATGAAAACAAATTTACCACCTAGAGTACAGTGTTTGTGTCCAGTACTTTAATTATACAGTATCCCATCAAAACACTGTCTTCCAAAGTTACTTAGGTTAGGATCTTTCATCCCCAGCCCTTCAGCGTGGTTATGTCACATACTTGTAATACAGTGAGATTCATTTGTCACTGCATTCCATCTGAGTTCCTCAGCATCCTGATGGATTTGTAAAATTTTCAGAGTAAAATTCACTCTTTGTGATGTACAGTTTTACGGGTTTTGACAAATTTATGGTCGTGTATCCACCTCCACAGTACCATACCGAGCTGTTTTTTTCACCCCCAAAATTCTTTCATAATGTCTCTTTATAGTCAACCCCTTCCCCCACTCCATCTCTTGGCAACCACTGATCATTTTCCATCCCTTTAATTCTGACTTTTCTAGAAAGTCATGTAAATGGAATCATAGTACATAACCTTTTGAATCTGGCCTCCTTCACTTAGAGAAATGCATCCAAGATTCATCCATCTTGTTGTGTGAATCAAGAGTTTATCCTTTTTACTGCCAAATAGTATTCTAATGTCCCAGTGCACCACAGTCTCTTTCTCCATTCACCTGATGAAGGACATTTAGTTTATTTCCAGCTTTTGACAATTATGAATAAAATGGCTATCAATATTCACACAAAGATTTTTGTTTAAACATTAGTTTTCAATTTGCTTCAGTAAATCCCTAAGAGTGAGATATCTGAGTCAGATAATAAGTGTAGGTTTAACTTTATAAGAACCTGCTAAACTGTTTTCCGAATGCAACTATCATGTTGCATTCCCAGTTCTAGTTGTTTCTAGTCCTCACCCGCACTTGGTATTTGCAATTTTGTTGGTATTTGCAATTTTATTTTTTATTTTCTCCAACAAATAGGTGCCCGGTTTCTTATTGAGGCTTCTGCTTCCTTTTTAAAGTGAGTTCTGCTAAATATAGAATCCTGTGTTGACTTTTGGGTTTTCTTTCTGCACTTGAAAGATGTCATTTTGTTGTTGCTTTGTCTCTTCTGTTTTTGATAATATATCATTCATCATTCACATTATTTCTCCCTGTATGTAGCGTCTTCCCCAGTATTTCCTTGACTGCTTTCAAGTTTTTCTTTTTATCTTTGGATTTTAGCAGCTTGACTATCATGTGCCTATGTATGGTTTTATTTTGTATTTTATTTTGTGAGGTTGCTGACTTTCTTCGATCTAAAATTTTAGATTTTCCACCAAATTTTGAAAGTTTTATGCTATTACCTTTTGATTTGCCTTTCTGCCTCATTTAATTTTTCTGTCTCTCCCCTCTCTACTGGGGACTCAATCATCTCACAGGTAAGGCTCTCTTCATTTTTCTTCAAAATTTTTACATTCTTTTCTTCAGGTTGGATAATTTCTATTGCTCTATCTTCATGTTTCTTCTAGTATTTCTAATCTACTGTTAAACTCAAAAGTATTTTTTTATTTCATCTTCCTATTTGGTTCTCTTTTGTAATTTCCATTTCTCTGCTGAGTTTCAACATCTGTTCATTCATTATGAGAATATTTTTCTTTACCACCATGATCATCTTTATAATCGCTGATTTCTTATCCTTGTCTGCTAATTGCAACACGTTTGGGATAGTTTCTAGTGCCTGCTTTGGGTCATATACGGACTACATTTTCCTATTTCTTCAAATATCATGATTTTTTAAATTGTGTACTGGAAACCATGAGTCATAGTTATAGAGACTCTGTATTCTATTGTATTCCTTTGAAGTGTGTTGTTATTTTTCTAGCAGGGAGTTAACTTGGCTGGACTGAAATTCCAATCTTCTCTCCTTTACAGTGTGTATAGTTGAAATACTCATTCAGTTCTTTCATCTTCCAACTGCTGTTTTTACACTAGGCCCCCTGGGGCCTACCCTGCATGTGTGTTGTTCAAAGATCTGCAAATTTGATGTCTGTGTGCAGGAGACTTACACATATATTTTGAGATGTTTCCTCTTTATTGTTCCCTCCCTTCCAGAATTTCTCCCCTAACTTTCCAGCTACTCTTCCAGCCCCAAAATACATCCTCTAACATTACAAGTAAGACTGTAGTTTTTCCCCTGTCTGGGCCACGTACAGATTTTGGAATGCTTTGAGGAAAAAGACTCAGGCTTGCAAATATCTGCTGGTGCAATTCTCATCATTCAAGGGAAGACTCCCTCTCAGTTCTGCTTGCTTTTGGAAGAGATTTATACATACACACGTATACACATTTATTGTATCTGTATTACATATAGATACATGATTCTATATAAATATATATAATATTTTATGCAGATTTTATCATTGTTATCTGTGAGAGTGTTAGTTCAACAAGCTACTCAACCATTACTGGAAGCCACATCTTAGTTTTGTTTCTTTTTTGTATTTTATACAAATAGAATTATAAAATATATAGCTTTTTGAATATAATTTCTTTTATGCAGCATTATCGTTGTGATATTCATCGATGTTGTTGCATGTAGCTAGTGTTTGTTCATTTGTTGCAAATAATAGTTTTAATGGTCATAAAATATTCATAACATAAAATTGACCATTTTAACCATTTTTAAGTGTGCAGTTCAGTGACATTCAGTACATTCACATTATTGTTTAACCATAACCTCTAACCATCCACAGAACTACTTTCACCTTGCACTGAAACTCTGTGCCCATTAAGCAACAACTCCCTGTTGTCCCTCCCTCTTGCACCAGTCTCCTTTCTGTTCCTATAAATTTGACTACTCTAAGTACCTTATATGAGTGGAATCACAATATTTTTCCTTTTGTGGCTGGCTTTATTTCACTTAGCATAAAGTCCTCAAGGTTCATCCATGTCACAGCATGTGTCAGAATTCCTTCCTTTTTAAGGGTGAATGGTATTCCACTGTCTGTATACACCACATTTTTTTTTGTCAATTCATCTATTGATGGATACCTGGCTTGCTTCCAGCTTTTGGTTATTTTGAATAATGCTGTTAACAACACGAGTGTACATATGTCTTTCTACCTCTCTCTTCAATTCTTTTAAGTGTATACCCATAAATGGTGTTCTGAGATTCATTTTTTCACATGTGGGAGATTTCTTCACACCTCCAACAAGCAATTCTTGGAATGCCAGCTGGTCATCAGATAATTCAACTCAATTTGATGCTGTCAACCCAGAGATACATCTGAATCCACAAGTTGAGGGCTCAGTCTTGTAAGATTGCACACCCACCCCAACCTCACCTCAACTTCAGGTGCCAGTTACAAGCCCAGGTTGTTACCTGTACTTCTGACTGACTGCCTATAAACACAGAGGTTCCCACAACCTCCTCCTTGGGCTTAATTAATCTGCTAGAGTGGCTCACAAAACTCAGAGAAACATTTACTAGATCACCAGTTTATTATAAAAGGATATAACTCAAGAACAGCTTGATGGAAGTGGTGCATAGGGAAAGATATGCGAGAAGGGGCACAGAGCATTCATGCCATCTCCAGGTTCACCACTTTCCAAGCACTCCCTGTCATGGCCAACCTGGAAGCTCTATGAACTTCCTTCTATTGGGATTTTTATGAAGGCTCCCTCACATAGGCATGATCAATTATTAACTCAGTTTCTAGCCCCTCTCCCCTCTGTGATGGATAAGGGGTAGGGCTAAAAATTTCAACCTTTTAATCAGGGCTTGGTCTTTCTGTTTACCAGCCCCCATCCAGGAGCCATCCAGGAGCCCACCCAGAGTTGCCTCAATAGAACAAATGATTCTCCTAGTGTTCTTATCACTTAGGAAATTACAAGTGTTTTAGGAGCTCTGTTTCAGGGATGGAGTCAAAGACAAATATTAGAACAAGAGATGCTCCTAGTGTCCTTATCGTTTAGGAAAGTACAAGGGTTTTAGTAGCTCTGTGCCAGGAATTGGAGGCAGAGACCAATAAATATATTTTCTATATTTCAGAACCCATAAGTGGAATTGCTAGATCATATGGTAATTCTATTTTTAATTTTTGAAGGAACTGTCATACTGTTTTCCACGGTTTTATGTTCTCACCATCAGAGCACAAGCGTTCTAATTTCTCAACATCCTTGCCAATCCTTGTTATTTTCTGATTTTGTGATAGTAACTATCCTAATGGATGTGAAGAGGTATCTCATTGTGGTTTTATTTTGCATTTTCCTGATACTTAGTGATGTTGAGCATCTTATCAGGTGTGTACTGGCAATTTTATATCTTCTTTGGAGAAATGTCTATTCAAGTCCTTTTTGCATTTTTAAATTGTGTTTTTTTTAATTGTTGGGTTGTAGGAGTTCTTCATATATTCTAGCTATTAATCCCTTATCAGATATGTGATTTGCAAATATTTTCAACTGTTCTGTGGGTGACCTTTTTACTCTGTTGATAGTATCTTGTGATACAGAAAACTTTTGCATTTTGATGAAGTCCAATTTGTTATTTTGTTGTTCTTGTTGCTTATGGCTTTGGTGTCAGACGAAAGAAATCATTGTTGGCAATGTCTTTTGGACCCAATGACATGCAGCTTTTACCCTGTGTTTTCTTCTAAAGATTTTATAGCTTCAACTCTAACATTTAGATCTTTGATCCATTTTGAGTTAATTTTTGTATGTGGTGTAGGGTAAGAGTCCAACCTCATTCTTTTGCATGTTGGTATCCAGTTTTCCCAACACCATATTTAGAAAAACTTATCCTTTCTTCAGTGAATGGTCTTTGCACCCTTGTCAAAATTCATTTGACCATATATGCAAAGGTTTATTTCAGGGCTTTCTATGCTATTTCATTACTATATTGTGTATATTTATGCCAGTACCGCACTGTTTTGTTTACTTTGTAGTATGTTTTGAAATCAGAAAGTGTGATTTCTCTAACTTTGTTCTTATTTTTCTAGATTGTTTTCGCTATTCAGGGTCCCTTGAGAGTTCATATGAATTTTAGGATATATTTTTCTATTTTTGCAAAAAACATCATTGGAATTTTTAGCTCCTTGAGTAAGTTGGTTATTAAGTATTTTACTCTTTTTGATGCTACTGTAAATAAAAATGTAAAGTTTTTAAATTTCTTTTTCAGATTACTTATTATTAATGTATAGAAGAAGAACTAATTTTTGCATATTTACTTTGTGTCCCACTACTCTGCAGAATTTATTAGTTCTAACAATTTCTTTGTGGAATTTTTAAGGGTTTCAACATATAAGATATTATGTGTGAAAAAATACAATGTTATTTCTTCCTTTCCAATTTGGATGTTATTTCTTTCTTTTTCTTGCCTAATTGCTTTGGCTAGATCTTCTAATACCATTTTGAATAGAAGTGGTGAAAGTGGATCTTCTTGCCTTGTTCCTGATCTTAGAGGAAATACTTTCACTCTTTCACACTAGAATACATTGTTCTCTGTGGATTTCTATATATGGCTTTTATTATGTTGAAGTAGTTTCCTTTTACTATGAGGGTTTTTTGGTGTTTTTAACATCAAAGCATGTTTACTTTTGTCAATCACTTTGTCTGCATCCATTGAGATGATCGTGTGTTTTTTTCCTTCATCCTGTTAATGTGGTTTATTACATTGATTCATTTTCATATATTGAAACATGTTGAATTCCAGGAATAAATCCCACTTAAAATGGGCCGGCTCCATGGCTTAGTGGTTAAGTGCACGTGCTCCAGTGCTGGCGGCCTGGATTTGGATCCCGGGCGCGCATCGACGCACCGCTTCTCCAGCCATGCTGAGGCCACGTCTCACATACAGCAACTAGAGGAATGTGCAGCTATGACATACAATTATCTACTGGGGCATTGGGGGTAAAAATTAAGTAAATAAATAAAATTATTTTAGAAAAATTATGCGTAATCCTTTTAATATGCTGCTTAATTTGGTTTGTTATTATTTTATTGAGGATTTTTGTATCACTCTTCATCAAAGATATTGACCTGTAGTTTTCTTTTCTTTTAATCGATTTGGCTTTGATATCAGGGTAGTGCTAACCCCATAGGATGACTTTAGAAGTATTCTCTCCTCTTCAACTTTTGGAAAGCCTTTGAAAAGAATTGGTGTTTGTTAATTTAAAAAAAGTCTTTGGGCCCAGGAATAAATTCAGCATAAAATAAATAAAAATAAATATTTTTTTAAAATGTGAAAATGCTTTTTCCGAAAAAAAATTAAAAATTAAGCAAGTATATCACTTATCACTTTATTTCTAGAAAATTTTTTAACCTAATAGTAAGCATAAACAAATTGTTAGAATTAAAATGAATCAAGTGTTAGTTTTCTTCATTGCAAATTTTCTGACAGAGGTATATGATGCCATTATGTATGACATCTTTTATGAAAAAATGGTCATTTTTTGTAGTATTTGAGAACACTATGAATTTTCCCAGTGGCATCTGAAAATACTCTGATATGAAAACTTAACTTTTCAACATATATGTCTTTTACCAATTTAACAAACTCTGTCAGGTGCTAATTAATCAACTACTTTTCATATGATTCAGGCTCTCCACCATCAACTTCCTTAACCATCAAGAAATTCTACAAATTCTGCAAGATTAACGATTTTACTTTACACTGTACTTATCTCATGTGGTTTAAAGCATCCAAAAATCATTGATAAACTGATCCTGCCTGAACTAAATCATGGTGAATTATAAAAGATTGTCTCTGTTAAGTGGGGAGGGATTTCTGGTTGAACTTAATTTTATAAGTGGTCAATTTATTACAGTGTATTGTTCTGTTATGTATTTGACTTCTGTTTTAAAAAAAAGTGATAGTTGAGGACACAGATAATAAAAAGTTGAGAAAATAAGGAACTGATATACTCTGTAAGCTTCAAATGTTTTGAAGCATAAGATACAATAAGAACTAAAACTAACAGTTGGGAAGAGGGGAGAGAGGAGGGCGAAAGGGATAATTCAGCACATGTGTGTGGTGATGGGTTGTAATTAGTATTTGGGTGGTGAACATGATGCAATCTATGCAGAAATAAAAGTATATTGATGTACACCTGAAATTTATAGAATGTTATAAACCAATGTTACTGCAATAAACAAAAAATTAAAAAAAAATGAACTAAAACTAAGAAATGGCAGAGGGAATAGAGATAAGAGGATGAAATTGCAAAACTGAATCTATAATAATATCTCAGTGGCTAGCGTTGTGGTGCCAAGAAGGTGCTGAAGTCAAAGAATTCATAAAGATGATAATAAACAGACTGCAAAGAAAAAATACTGAAATTTTTATAGAGAGAATTTTTACAGCGATATTGCAAATAGAGAAAAGAGAAGACTAGTTGGAGAAAGAGACTATCAGCTTCTTAAATTATTTCCACTATAGAGAACAAAAAACCAATTTGCTGAAATATTTATTCCCCTCTATGACCCTATCTTTACCTGCAAAATCTCATCACTAAGCCTCCTTTTCCATACTTGGGGAAGAGAGCAATTAAGCTCATCTGAAACCTCAACTGCCCAGCTTGTGAAATAAGGCCGGCCATCCATTCTCACAAAGGAGACAACTGGAGGTAGGATTTTTGGTTCTGAATTCAGCTAAACATCTTCAAAGAATTGTATCTGACCTTCCTTATCCAGGGCTATCAGTGAAGGGCTGGCTGGCTTTCAGAGAAGAGCAATTCACAGTCAGTGGAGACATTTTCTGTTGAGCTCTCTAGAGAAGGCTGTGGGGCTTGTCAGTAAGAGGTGATTGCTATACGGGCTACGTTTTTTTATATTATTCAGAGATTTATAAAGAAATTTACATGATAAATATTACTTATTATCAAGAAAAAAGGTTGTCTATTCTCTGGTCATTTAAACAAAATCCTCCTCTCAGGGTCCACCCATGGACAAAGCCCAGATTTAATCTCCAAGAGTCTGCCAGGCACTCTGTGGTCCGTGGGAAGCCCTCAAGTTGACAGCCTGTTCCCTTGTGTCCTGTGCTGGTACTTAATCTTCTATCTCTTCAGAGTACAACTAGGCAGAAGCTCAAAGGACTTGACATTGGAGAAATGTACTTTTCATTATCTTTAGACTTCTACACTTTTCCAAAAGACTTTCACCATTTCCAGTAATTGTGCAGTAATTTACCCAACACTAAGGTTATCACTATTAAAAATTAAAATAAATAAATTTTGAAAATGGAAAAAGTGATCTTTGCAATTTTGTACAGAATCTATATAATGGTTGCATCCTTAAAAAATGGAGGAAAGATAGCAAATTTAACTGTTTTGGTTAGTTAACACAGTAAGTAATATATTGTCTATATTATCAATTTTGAGATTATTTGTATTTAAAAATACTGCTTCAAACCCTTAAATCATTGTATGTGGTAGAGTCTGCCATCTGCTTTGGCTGAACAATTAAATACAAGTCAGCCAAAATTCCTCCATTCCTGTATAATCTTATATGTGGGTGGTAATGGTTAGTTCTTATAGATTGTTTGAAGACGTGCATATCACAAAATACAAGTGGCAATTAAAAATTAAAATGTTCACCAAATACAAGATCATCTGATTCCCAGAAAAGGAAAAGGCTAATGTAACATTAAGGCTACAACTGTCAAAAAGGAAGCCAAGATACACTCAAGTCAAGCTTTTGCTCAAATGTTAATTGGCTCATCTTTGAACCTTTATCATGTCTATTATGTAAGCAAGATATTTTCAGAGCTTAGACTATGGAAAGTGCTTATTGGTAAGTTAACATTCTGATCATCTATTTTGTAAATGTTAGTATGAGTTATATAAGTCATTTTCTACTATATTCAGATTTTCAAGTTCTGCTAAATCTAAGGCCACATTACTGGCAAATTGGGAATATCTCTAGACATATGAAAAATATGAGTCCTACAGAAAAGCTTATACATTCTCTATTCATCAGGTTCTAAATTCTAAAACTTTCTAAGGTTTTGGAACAAACCAATGGCATTCCAAACTGACAGTAAGGTTGCATGTGCCATACATGATCCTATAGGAAGAGAAATCCAGATTTTAAATAGAGGAGATTGTGCACAAAAATAAAGTACGTATTCAAGTCTGAAAGGGGATTTCAAGGAAGAAGGGATTCTCAGAACATGTGGTAAGTGGTAAATAACTTACCAAGGGCTCTCTAAAGGAGAACATATTGTGGAAAAAAGAGCTTCACAGGTAAAGAACTAAAATGGCATCTCTGGAAACCTTATGATGAAACAGATGCTGACTACTTTTTCCTAAAATTTAAAATGCATCTTATCCTCCAAACAAATACCACCTCCCTGCCTTGCAGCTTAACTGGACATGGTGACGTGTTGGAATCATTTTTCTAATTCATTGGCTCTTAAACTTGATGAGCACCAGAAGCACCTGGGGGCCTTGTTGAAACCAGATGGCCAGGCCCCACCACAGAGTTTCCAGTTCAGCAGGTCTGCAGCAGCACCAGAGAATTTGAATTTCTACCCAGTTCCCAGGTGCTGCTGATGCTGCTGGTCCAGGGAACACACTTTGAGAACTACAGCCTGATTTATAACCTATATCTGATTACAAAACCCATTTTTTCATCATTTGGCTGCTACTTTTCCTTTATCACATCAGCCCCTTACCTTTGAATCTCCTCACATAACAATGAGAATTCTTGGAGAGTTTCACAGCTGGTCCTCATTTCCAGCTCAGTTCTCCCTCTTCCTCTCAATACCACATTCACATGTCAGGTAATTTTTCCTTATACATGAGTTCATCATAGATCTTCCTTGCTCAAAAACTCATGGCTAGGGGCCAGCCCCGTGGCGTACCAGTTAAGTGCTCACGCTCTGCTGCTGGTATCCCAGGTTCGGATCCCAGGCGCGCACCGATGCACCGCTTGTCAGGCCATGCTGTGGCGGCGTCCCATATAAAATGGAGGAAGATAGGCACAGATGTTAGCCCAGGTCCAGTCTTCTTCAGCAAAAAGAAGAGGATTGGCAATAGATGTTAGTTCAGGTCTGATCTTCCTCACCAAAAAAAAAAAAATCATGGCTCTTATGCTGAGCACAAGACATTTTAAATTCTCTACTTGGTTCATAAGGTCTGTAATAGACTTACTTTAATATCAAAATATGGACACCCTGTTCCCTACCCTACCTACTATAAAGGAGTATGTGAGGATTACATAAGATGCAGACAGTTATAATTATGCACAGTATGACATTCTATAAAGTCACTGTGAACACTGAATCAGTGAATATGACCCACTGCTCCTACGGGAAATGCAGTGTTAGGTTCCTGCAAGCCTTAGTCACATTTTCTTCAACTGATCAATACATAACCTTGTTCTCTGTGTTTCTCTTTAAAGTCACCTTATTTAATATATATTGTTGATATATTAACATTGAACTCACACCAACAGCACTGTAAATCGTGTCTGAAAGAAGCTTGTCGAACATGCATACTTTCTTTGTAAAGGCACGTCACAGACTCTTGCCCTGAGGAACACCAGGCAGCATTGCAGCACTACACATGAGGGACATATTAAACAGCAAAGTCACATACACAAGGCACAAAAAGATGGGAAATGGGGCACTAAATAGACTGCAAGAAGGACACTTGTTTACAGTATAGGCTGAAACAAGAGGTCAGAGCGTCACCTGGTTCCCCCTCAGTTGGAAACATGCACGTCAAGTGAATCAAATTTCTCACCACTTTGTGCTTATCTTCAAATGGACATGAAAGCTCCGAGAGTGTTGATTTGGGGGCTGCCAGTACATTTTAACTAGTGGGCAAGTGTGCAACCACGGACTCCACAAATAATGAGGATCAACTATATTATGAAAGCATCTTTTCAAAACCAGAGTATTGCTCAGAAATAAGAGCAATAATGATAACATAACAGCTAACATTTTAGTGCCTACTATGTGCCAGGAGCTCTTTTAAGCACTTTACATTAGTTAATGCATTTAAATCTCAGTAGCCACATTTATAGATGTGGAAACTAAGGCTCAGAGAGTAAATAATTTGCACAGATTCCCCAGTTAAAAGTGGAATAACTGGGATTGGTGCCCAGACAAACTGGTCCAAAGCCCAGAGCTTCAAATACTAATGGTAGGAATGTCAGCAAATTTTCTACCACTCCCCGAAAAGCCCCTTCTGCTCCAGTCAGTGTGATCTCCCACATGCTTATTCACTCATCAAACATTTTCTGAGTGCACCAGAGGTGTCAAGTACTGTGTTTAGATACTGGAGGGACAAATAGAATGTCGATGCAAATAATCCGTAACCAATCTATAAATCAAAATTGGGGTGAGTTTATTATGAATCAACCTTTGAGGACCATATAGCCCGGGAGAGTCCTTTCATGAAGAAATGGAGCACTCCAACGAAGTGAGGTGTACAGGGTCAGCCCCATGACTTAGCGGTTAAGTGCGTATGCTCCACTGCTGTTGGTTCAGGTTTGGATCCTGGGCGCGCACCGAAGCACTGCTTCTCTGGCCATGCTGAGGCTGCGTCCCACATGCAGCAATTGGAAGGATGTGCAGCTATGACATGCAACTATCTACTGTGGCTTTGGGGGAAAAATAAATAAATAAATAAAATTATTTAAAAAAAAGAAGCGGGGTGTACAGAGTGGTTATATACCATCAAAGAGCATGTACCACATGTGATTGCAATGTCCTTTTTACAATAGCCACGATATTGACCTGTCAGCACGTCAATTGTTGGACACGGTGGGTATCAGCTCTGCTGTTTCCATGGGCATGGCTGTTGTCTTGAGTTGGGTGGTCACAGGATGGGCACAGCAATCAAATCCTAGCTTAGGGAGAAATGCTTATCCTTAAGGAAATGCCAATCTGGGGGAAGTTGCATTTACATCTTAAGGGCATTGTTCTTGTCTTTGGGACATGTTAATTGCTTAAAATAGATATATAATGGATGAACAGAGGCTACAGGCCCCTTTTGGAAAAAAAAAATCTAGGTCAAGCCCAACTAGTTTTACACCAAATGGTTTCCTCATGTGCTCCAATATATCCTATTGCTTACCATTTATTTATCATTTTCCCCCTTTTGATGTATAATCTTTTGATAGAAAGCATTGATGATCAATATATTGTCCCTCAGAGTCAGGGTGGTTGCTGCATGCCCTGATTCTATCACGTCCCTCGGTGCCAGGATTTTATCTCATCTATTTGCCCAGTTGTTCACTTTGGGTGGAATTAGTCGGATATTGTGGACAAGCAAAGAGGTTTATATATATAAACGGAGGAAGCACTTCATGGATTTTGGATTAATTTTAGGTTGTTGCACAAACATTGTATATGTGCTTTTTTTTAAAATATATATAACCCTTATGCTACATTGTGCACAATTATAAAACAAGTACAGTAACAATGATAATAATTAAACATTTTTTTAAAGATTAGTTTAAAATGAGTTTTTAGGCATAGTCCTTATCAGAAAAGGAAATTTGTCCAGTGTTATAAGATTGATCGGCCATCTCAAGTCACCGAGCCACCATTATTATAGTTTGCATGCCAGTCTTACAACACTAGGTAAAGAAAACAACAGTTTGAATATAATGATTAGTACAAGAATTCCAAGAAGTAATAGAATTAGGAATTGCAATCCAGATCGAAAAAGGGAACTAATACCAGAAGGGAGCCAACCAAACAAATCAAGGCTGGGTGTAGGATCACTTAAGGCATTCACCTGTTTTTCCATGTGCTTTAGTAGAGGTGACACATTGGAAGACTCGTCAGGTATAAACACACAGCATTCAGTTTGATCGCACATGTACCACCTTGGGTTGCTGTAAGAATATCTCAGGCCATTCTATTTTGAAGGACAGCTTTTCTCATTAAAGATATTTCAGTATTTAAAAAAGCTATTCTTTCCTGACTATCGTTAAGGGCTTGTTGAGTAAATTTTGTCAGAGACTCTATATGTGATATGACATCTTCCAGCCCCAAGGAAGGAGCAAATATAGCTACTAGGTGGTCATACAAGTATAACACTGAATGAGCCCATCTGGCCTTAAGGAGAGGCAGATTGGCCACAGATGTTAGCTCTGGACGAATCTTTCCCTGTATGCAAGAGAAGCCCAGAGTGCAGCGCCCTAGCAATCCTGGTGACAGCCAAGGCCAGAGGTTTGTTCGACATAACCAGTGAGTTCCATTAGGAGCCATCCAATAAACACCTGGTCTTCGAGACCAGTCTGTTCCACACCAATCACTTTTTTATGTATAATAGTATTCTGACATGACTCGGTGGGTATCCAGCCCATCTTTAGAGTGTAATTTGGTAGATTTTGTTTGGAATGATTTCTCTGTTCCCAACATAAAGGTGCTGGTATGTTTAAAGATCCATGACTAGGAGTAAGCCAAACATATCTAACCCAAATTTGTGTGAAACCTTCCATGGTTTTTACTGTAATGTCTGGTTTCTTTTGTTTATCTCCAATTTGTTGGGATAATTGGATGGTTTGAGTAATAGAAAATAATAACCGTGTCCTGTATTACTAATAGTATGGGCTAGTGGCCAGGTTTCAGGATCATAATTAGTAATATCAGACGAACTGTGAACATTAGAACTAGATCTTTGTATCACAATAAATTGCTTTAGAGCTTTCCAATCTGTGCTTCGAAAGGGAAAGACCCACCAAGGGTCTTAGAAAGTGGAAGTTGGCCACATAGCCAACAAGTAGACTGATTTTTATGTGTAGCAAAGGAATGTGCCCATTGCAGAAAAACATTGCCATCAGAGGTCCATTCAGATGTAGATTGGAAAAACAAACATAGCATTAGGGAAACCTTAAACGGCATTTATTTTTTGTAATCAACAAATGGTTTTGTAATTGGGTTCCAATCCATCTTATAAAGTTGAAGAGTAAAGCATTGGTGTAGGAAAATTGTTAGACAATCTAGAAATTGATTATTTTAGCAATTACATAAAGCTTAAACACTGCAAGGGTTTAAATGAGGAGATATAATGTTAGGAATACAGGCCTCGTCCAGAGTCTCAGGACAGCTGCCTACAACAGATGTCGTCTTCTTCTCATCCTGATTTGGAGATATTCGTCTTGGTCTGTCGAAGTTGGGTGTCAGAGACTGGAGTTGAAGTCCATTCAGGTGGAAAAGCCTTTTTTAAATGAGAAATGTGAATTCATGATTTTACGCCTTTTAATTTTGCAGCACACTGATTGGTTAAAAGCACCTGATATGGTCCTTTCCAATGGGGTTGCAAAGAGTCCTTTATCAGGTGTCTTTTCCAATAAACAAAATCTCCAGGTTGTAATCCATGATCCTTAAGGTCTTCGTCTCCTGGGAGATTACTGGGAAAAGAATTAGCTACCAATTTCTCATTTATCTTAAGAGCCTCAATGAGACCTTGACAATAATGTAAAATATCTCCTTTAAGTAAAGTTGGTTCCTACATTTCTTCATCTAATTGCATATGTCGTCCAGTTATTATTTCAAAAGGAGACAGTTGATGATTACCAAAGGATGTAGATCTAAGACTGAGGAGCACTAGTGGAAGAGCTTTTGGCCATAAGAGATTAAATGCTTCTGAAAACTTTGCCAACTGAATTTTGATCGAGCTATTAGTTCTTTCCACCGATTCTGAGGATTGGGGATGGTAAGCGCAGTGGAAATTCTGCATTATTGGCCAAATATTACAAATAGATTTAATTATTTGTCCGGTGAAATGAGTTTCCTGGTCGCTATGTAACTTGGTAGGAATACCCCAAGCAGGAATTATTCTCTCTAATAGTAATTTACCTACTGTTAGAGCCGTTGCTCTTCTGCAAGGAAGGGCCTCAACCCAATGTGAGAACACACAGATTATTACCAAGATATATTTATATCCTTGAGATTGTGGCATTTAGACAAAGTTCAATTGCCCTCAAAGGGTCCCTTAGGAAGGGGAAAGTGGCCTTGTGACCCATGAAGTGGTTTCCCTGGATTATACTTTGGGCATATAACACAACGAGTATAAGTTTTATGAGCCACTGTGGGAAAAAGTTTCCAAAAGTATTGTTTTCCCCATAAAATCACCTTTTCAGGTGCCCAATGGGTTAGTTGGTGTATATGCTGGAGCAGGGGCAATTGTGCTCCAACAAGTACCATGGGTTTCCTATTAGGCCCAAACCACATCTGTCAGGGAGTGTCAAAAATTCCCCCTTTTGACTGCCATATGTGTTTTTCTTCTCCCATGGCCACTTCTTGGGCCTGTAGAAGGAAGTCTTTTACTGGGTTAGCAGAGTTAATAGGAAACAGCAGGCATTCTCGAGGCTGGGTAGGGCAAGCCTTCAAGGCTGCTTGTTTAGCAGCTACATCAGCAAGCTGGTTTCCTTTAGCTTCCAAAGTATCAAATTTTGGATGCCCTGGCATTTTAATAATCGCCAGTTGTCTCGGTAGCTGTATAGAATATAATAATTCTGCAACCTGTTTCCCCTTCTTTATAGGCTGATCTGAAGAGGTTAAAAACCCTCGTTGTTTCCACAGCATTCTAAAGTCATGTATTGCTCCAAAAGGATAACGGCTGTCAGTGTCGATATTTGCTACCTGGTCTCTGGTCAATTGACAAGCTCAAGTTAAAGCAATTAACACGGCTTGCTGTGCTGACTTTATCTCTGCTAAGTAAAAACTCTCGATTACATCTACTGAGGATGTTACTGCATATCCAGCTCCATAACATCCTTGTTCATCCTTTGAGTAAGATCCAGCTGTAAACCAAATTAGATCAGCATTATCAATGGGAGTTTCTTGCAAATCATTCCTAGGAGTAAGTAGGTAATTAGTTAATAAATGTAGTCGTGGCCATCTTCTTCTTGGGATGCTAGAAGTTAAGTTGCAGGGGTAAGATTATTACACAGGGCTAAGGTAATATTAGGAGCAGAGAGCAACAGAACTTCATAGGAGCCTAGTCGGCTGACAGAGTAATGCTGAGTGTGATGAGAATTTAGGAGAGATTTGACTGAGTGAGGAACATAGATAGTCAAAGGAGACCCCATCAGCATTTCTTCACTGGTCTTGCATAAGAGTGCTGCTACTGAAATGGCTCTCATACAAGGCAGAAGCCCTTTTGCCACTGAGTCTAACTGCTGACTATAATAACCTATAGGTCGATGTCGACCTTCATGTTTTTGAGTTAAGATACCTAAGGGATTTCCTTTATCTTCAAGTGTGAAGAGGAAAAATGGCAAGCTGTAATTAGGATGTCCTAAGGCTGGTGCTTGGGCCAAAACAGACTTTAAGGTAGTTGCTGCCTTCTCTCCTTCTGGTGTCCATACAATGAAATCAGGCTGGTCAGACTTTAGTAATGTATATAAGGACTGGGCAATAAGTGAAAAGTTAGGTACCCAGTTCCTGCAATATCCAGTTAGTCCTAGGAATCCTCTTAACTGTTTCTTTGTCTTAGGGAGAGAAAAAACCAGGATTCATTTAATCATTTCAGAATCAGTCAACAGTCCATCCTTAGATATCAAGTGTCCTAGATATTTTACAACAGGCAGACAAAAATGTAATTTGTCCTTGGACAATTTATGCCCCTTAGATGCTAGCTGTTGCAACAGATAAATTGTGTCCTTCTGAGAATCCAACTTAGTGTTTGAACGCAAGAGAAATCATCCACATATTGAATTAAAGTGCAGTCATTAGGGAATTCTATCTTAACTAAGTCAGCCTTGAGTATCTGGGAAAAATATGTGGGCGTCTCAGTATAGCCCTGTGGCATCACTGTCCAGGTATACTGGCGATCTTCCCACGTGAAGGAAAAAGATATTGACTATTCTTTTCCACGGGAATGCTAAAGAAGGCACTGCCCATATCAGTGACTGAGAAATAGCAGCTGTTAGTTGGAATGGCCGAGAGCAAAGTGTGTGGGTTAGGAACCACAGGATGTCGGGGAATCACGATGTTCTTTATAGGTCTCGGATCTTGAAAAAATCTCCAGCCTTTCCCATTTGGCTTTTTTACAGGCAAGATAGGTGTATTACAGGGACTAGTACAAGGAATTATAAGTCTCTTTTCAAGAAATGCCTTAATTATAGGGCTTATCACATTTAATGCCTCTGGTCTAAGTGGATGTTGCCAAATGTTAGATAGAGGCTTAGAGTTGTCAAAGTCACCTTAATAGGAGTGGCTGATTTAATTTTCCCAATATCTGAAGAGGATGATGACCATAATTCTCTAGGCACTTGTAATAACTGGTCATCAGTTTTCTCTTCTATTTGAGTCATTGATTTCACAATCATCAACCTTTCAGCAATTACGGTCTGGTTAGCGTCCCGATTTTCTGAATCTAGAAACATTTCACCCTTTTGTGAAAAGGACGTTGTATGCTTCTAGAAGATCTAGTCCAATCAAATGAATTGGAGCACATTTAACCAGGAGAAACACATTTTTTCCTGTGATGGTTCTTAATTGAAAAATTACTGGTTCTGATTTAAAAACCTGCATTGGAAAATTCGAAACCCTTACCATTTGAACTGTCTGTTTACTCCGAGGGAGAGGGCAATGAATAAGGGTAGGGTTGAGGACAGATAAGGTAGCCATGGTATCTACAAGGACCTTTAAAGTTTCCCCTCCAATAGTTATCTCAATTTTCCCTACGGCATTTGTGAGGAGGAGGGGAAGTGCCCTCTCATAATCTTTGGAGCAGCCCTATTCCTGTTTATTGTTGTCTCCCCCTAAATCCCATTTGAGTTTATGGCAGTCTTGTTTGAAACGACCAGGCTTTTTGCAATAGTAACAGAAACAGTGATTTCGTTTCTGGTTAGATTTATTTTTTTTTTAATTTTTTGTTTATTGCAGTAACATTGGTTTATGACATTGTAAAAATTTCAGGTGTACATCATTGTACTTCTATTTCTGCATAGATTTCATCATGTACACCACTAAAATACTAATTACAACCCATCACCACACACATGTACTGAATTATCCCTTTCACCCTCCTCCCTCCCACCTTCCCCTCTGGTAACCACCAATCCAAACTCTGTCCCTATATGTTTGTTTATTGTTGTTATTATCTACTACTTAATGAAGGAAATCATATGGTATTTGACCTTCTCCCTCTGACTTATTTCACTTTGCATTATACCCTCAAGGATACCCTTTGTTGGGCCACGAAGCTGTTGTAGCTGTATACTCATAACTTTAGTGGCCTTTTTTTTTTAATGGAAGGTTTTAGATAGTTTATCTGTAATAGTGACAAGAGCACTAGTGTGCATTAAAGTCCAATCCAGTTCATGTCTCTTAACTAACATTGCTAATTCCTCATCTAATCCTTCTAAGGAAATTGAATTGAAAATTGAATCATTTTAATGATCCTCAAAACATTCAGGAGCCATCACAGCGTGCTGTTTGAAAGTTTTCTCAAGCCTTGCAAAATAATCAAAGATAGATTCCTCGGGTCTATGCTTACATTGATGGACTTTAGCCCAATCTATCTTCCTGGGAAAAACTACTGGAATGGCTTTGTGTAAGTTTTGAGTGACATCCCTACACTCTTTAAGGTCATGAGGCTCATGCCTATGGAAATCCTCCAGGGGGTTTCTCCAATCTGCCTCTTTTATCCATTCATTTGCTTTGTTCTCAGACACCAGCAAATGCACAAGCTGATATAAATCTGAATATCCTGTGTATATGTTCTAACAATAAAATCAAATTCTTGCACAAACCCTAAAGGATCTTGCAAAGGGTCTGGGAAGTCCTTCGTCAAATTCTTAAATTCACTTCTAGTCCAAGAAGTATACACAAGAGCAGGCTCACCTCACCCAGTAACAGGTTTCTGCTTAAAGGCAGCCACTACAACTTTAGGACT
Source organism: Diceros bicornis minor (assembly GCF_020826845.1). Taxonomy (NCBI): domain Eukaryota; kingdom Metazoa; phylum Chordata; class Mammalia; order Perissodactyla; family Rhinocerotidae; genus Diceros; species Diceros bicornis. The sequence goes on along the minus strand of NW_026690906.1, from coordinate 229,591 downwards.
TTCAGTATCTGTTCCCTGAGAGTTACTCCTTGTTTTCTCTAGGGGTGGAGGAGGAGGGGAAGGTTAAGGAGGACGAGGAGGTGAAGGAGGAGGAGAAGGTGAGGGAGGAGGAGGAGGTGAGGGAGGAGGAGGAGGTGAAGGAGGAGGAGAAGTTGGGGGAGGAGGAGGAGAGGGAGGAGGAGGAGGTGAGGGAGGAGAAGGTGACGGAGGAGGAGGTGAAGTGGATAGGTCAGGGTATGGAAGCTCAGAAAGGAAAGGATACAAGGGTTATGAGGGAGAAGGAGATGAGCTCTGAGGTCCTGAAAGCGGTGGCGGTGGAGGAGGTAGAGGAGGTGAGGGGGGTGGACAGCTTCTGACTTCTCTCTCTTTAATTCAGATATGGTCTCAGTCAGTTTATGGTTAGTCTCCTGTAAAGAAGTCATTTTATCATTATTATTCTTTGAAGCCTCTAAATGCCAATCATAATAAGCTTCCTCTTCTTTTGTTTTGGTTTTATTGCAGGCTTTTTCAACCTGTGTGTGCAAATACAATAGTTTTCAGAAGTCAAACGTTCCCAATTTTGGCCATTTACGACCTAAGTCATCCTTAGTTAACCTTTCCCATTTAATTAAATACTTGCAAGGATTGTTTCTGTATGCAGTATACGTGAAACCAGCAGGAGTCCCCGTGGGGGGTTGTCCATCTGGAAGCCAGCAGGCTTTTGGAGCATGGTTTCCCATTTTTAGTTCTGTTTTATTGTTTGTATTTTTATAAAGTCTGAACAACTTCTAGGAACTGTGTAGTGGGTCACAAGTGTGCTGCTTTGAGTGTTATTCCCTAAAGGAATGTCGTAATCACTCTCTTACCTGTCTCGATTTCTCCCGCTAACAGTCTAAGACCACCGAGGGGGTTCGGAGTGCGGGTGACAAACCCTCATGTGCCAGTCCCCGTACGAAGCTATAATTAATTAATGTGAATGATAATGGAACGCCCTATAGGACCGCTATATGTCGTGAGGTTCACCTCTGACACTCCTACTGAGGATTTTCCGTCACCTGTAGAACGCCTTTTCAGCCGGGAGGAGCCATGTCTCTTTTCTTCATAGTTGAACAAGTTCAGACTCTCATTTCTTTATCAAGCAGTTTTGTTCATACCTTATAAACATAATTCTTTCCAATTTTAAAGCTAAGTTAAAAGGACAACCAACTCAGTTTACTCCAAGCTTCCCCTAAGGTCCCTTGGCCTAGGAAATTCCCCCTAGGTTTTTCTCCACCTAGGAAATGTACCGGTATCCTTCAAAGCCTCTAGTCTCAAGACCTTAAAACAGCTCAAATAATTAGTGGCTTATAATTACCGTATAAATTCATATTACTTTTCACCTTAGAGTGTAGAAAGAACTTACATTAAACAAGGTGTTTTTCGCAGTCCTTTGATGTCTCTATTACCTTCCAATGCAATTCAAGTGGCTTCTTGTTTTTATGTCTCCATCATTATTACTTCAGAAATATGTTCATCCAACACTTTTACTCTGACCAATGCTGCTTTACTCTTTAAACTTTTCTATGAAAAGACTCACGTGAGAAATCCCTCAAGCACCATCAGGAGGAGGAAGTCAAGATGGCAGCACAGGCAGACTCTGAACTCACCTCCTCCCGCAGACACGGCCAATTTACAACAACTCGTGGAAAAATTACCGCTAAGACAGAACTGAAAACTGGATAAGAGTAACTCCTGCAACAACGGACAATCCTAACTGAGGTAGAAGAGGAAGAAACTCCCTTCTGGAGAGGAAAAATGCCACCTTTACAAGCCGCAGTGCCTCACGGCCACCCAGGAGTCTCCAAAAGGTAGGCAGCCCTCCCTTGAGGAACGGGGCCCTGAGCCAGGGAGCACCCCCGCAGTGGGCATGTTGTGGACCCAGCACAATCGAGATGAGTGGCAGAATAACTGACTTTGCCTGTTACTAAAACATTAGGGAATACTACTAGAAATGCTGGTTCACAAACAAATTAGAAACCGGCTCTTAAAGGGCCCATGCACAAACTCACCTGTTTCAGAAAGCAACCTAAAATCACCAGAAAGAAATGTGCACAGTGTTTTGGTGAAAAGAGACTCACCTAATAGGCCCTGTGTGCATCTCGGTGAGAGGTGAGACCTCTCCAGGTACTGGGACATTGGTGGCGAATATTGTTGTGGCCTGGTGTGGGCGTGCTGACATAGACGCCATTGGAGTTCTCCCTGAGGTCTGCTAGCCCAGGGCCTGTCCCACCCACTAGAGCATCAATTTAATCCAGCTCAGCCAGGGCAGGCATCCCACCCTAGAGACTGGCCCCACCCAACAAGAAGCCCTCAGGCAACTTGTGGGCCTGCATAGATTGGTGACTGTATTCTCTGCAGCCTGGCAACTGAGACAACTTGATTGGGGCAGGGCGAGCACAAGGAGCAGGTGGAGAGTGTGAGGCGGTGGTGGAGTGTGTGGGGTTCCTGCCATGGAGAGACTGGGTGTGCTTCGGGTGGTTGGGGCGCGCACATGGGGCAGGACTGTGTTGACAGTGTGTGTGGACCTGTGGGCGGCAAGGCTTGTCAGCTGCAGAAGACTTGTGCTTCTCAAAGACCCACAGAGGGGGTTTGGCCCACCTTCCAAAGCTTGAAACAATTGGGTGCTCCCATGCCTGAGGCCAGCCCCACCCAGCTGCAATCCTCAGAGAGCTGACAAGAGACCTAAAGGCTGGAGGCTTATAGCAATTGTAAGGCCCTGAGCCTAACAACCTGCCACGCTGGAGGCCTACTCACTTAAAAGAAATACTGCAACACAAATGTGGTGTTAGAACTTGCAGCCAACTGTGCTGGGGCTCACCACACCTGATAAATAGACTGAAGGGCCCACAACAACTACAAGCAGCTGAGCATTGCAACAGCTGGCCAGGAGCATAACTCAGCCTCCCTGGGCGCCTACAGGGAGAGCAAACTGGCCACAACAGAAGGACATGCGTATCCCACATAGTCGTCACCCCTGGAACATTGAGAACTTAGGGAAGCACACTGCAGGCCTCCTAAGCCATCACTTAGATAAGGTCACCTATCCAAGAGCAGGAGACGTAGCTGACCTACATAATATGCAGACACAAGCACAGTGAAAGAGGCAAAATGAGGAGGCAAAGGAATACCTTCCAAGTAAGGGAACAGGACAAAACCCCAGAAAAGGAACTAAGTGAAACGGAAATGAGCAACCTACCTGACAGAGAGTTCAAACAAAGAGTGTTAAGGATGCTCACTGATCTGGGGAGAAGAATAGATGATCTTAGTGAGAATGCCAACTAAGTAATGGAAGATATAAAAAGAACCAATCAGAAATGAAGAATACAACACTGGAAATGAAAAATTCACTAGAGCGACTCAAAAACAGAGTAGAGGATACAGAAGAACGGATCTGTGAGATGGATGAAAGACTAGAAGACATTACCCAAGCTGAACAGGTAAAAGAGAAAAGAATTAAGAAGTGTGAGGACAGTCTAAGGGACCACTGGGATAACATCAAGCACACTAACTTCTGTGTGATAGGTGTCTCGGGAGGAGAAGAGCGAGAAAAAGGGGCAGAGAATCTATTTCAAGAAATAATAGATGAAAACTTCCCTAACCTAAGGGACAAAACAGACATCCAAGTACAGGAAGCACAGAGAGCTCCAAACAAGATAAACCCAAAGAGGCCCACACCAAGACACATCATAATCAGAATGTCCAGAATTAAAGATAAGGAGAGAATTCTAAAAGCTGCAAGAGAAAGACAACTTACATACAAAGGGAACCCCATAAGGCTATCAGCTGAATTCTGAGCAGAAACTTTCCAGGCTAGAAGAGAATGGCATGATAATTAAAGTGCTAAAAAGGAAAAAACTTACAGCCAAGAAAACCCTACCCAGCAAGGTTATCATTCAAAAGGGAAGGAGAGATCAAAAATTTCCCAGACAAGCAAAAATTAAAGGAGTTTATCACCAAGAAACCAGTACTACATGAAAAGTTAAAGGGACTGATTTAAGGGGAAAAGAGAAGAAAACAAATAGGAAAAAATTATTTGTTTCCATCATAAGAGGGTAATGGATACAAATTCAGAAAAAGAGGTTAGATATGATATCAAAAACATAAAAGGAGGGAGGAGGGAAGTTAAAGAGTAGAGATTTCAGACAGAGGTCAAACTAAAGAGACCATCAATTCTGTATAGAAGAAGAAAGGAACAGAGAAGGACTACTAAAACACTGAGAAAAAAAAGTTAAAAAATGGCAGTAAGTACATACTTATCAATAGCTACTCTAAACGTCAATGGACTAAATGCTCCAATTAAAAGGCTTAGGGTGGCTGACTGGATAAAAAAACAAGACCCATATATATGCTGCATACAAGAGACACACTTCAGACCTAAAGACACTCACAACCTGAAAGTGAAGGGATGGAAAGAGATACTCCATGCAAATGGCAATGAAAAGAAAGCTGGGGTAGCAGTACTCATATCAGACAAAATAGACTTTAAAACAAAAACTGTAAAAAGAGACAAAGAAAGGCATTACATAATGATCAAGGGAACAATCCAACAAGAGGATATAACACTTGTAAATATCTATGCACCCAATGTAGGTGCACCTAAATATATAAAGCAATTATTAACCGACACAAAGGGAGAAATAGACAGTAACACAATAATAGTAGGAGACTTTAACACTCCACTTGCACCAACGGATAGATCATCCAAACAGAAGATCAATAAGGAAACATTGGCCTTAATGATACACTAGAACAGATGGACCTAGTAGATATATACAGAGCATTCCATCCAAAAACCGAAGAATACACGTTCTTTTCAAATGCACATGGAACGTTCTCCAGGATTGATCACATATTAGGCCACAAAGCAAGTCTCCATAAATTTAAGAAGATTGAAATAATACCAAGCATCTTTTCTGACCACAACAGTATGAAACTAGAAATCAACTATAGGAAGAAACTCAGAAAAGCCACAAATATGTGGTGATTAAACAAAATGCTACTGAACAATGACTGGGTCAACGAAGAAATCAAAGAAGAAATCAAAAAATACCTGGAGACAAATGAAAATGAAAATATGACATACCAGAATTTATGGTATACAGCAAAAGCGGTTCTGAGAGGGATGTTTATAGCAATTCAGGCATATCTCAACAAACAAGAAAAATCTCAAATAAACAATCTAACAATGCACCTAAAGGAACTGGAAAAAGAAGAACAAACACAGCCCAAAATCAGTAGAAGAAAGGAAATAATAAAAATGAGAGCAGAAATAAATGAAGTAGAGACCAAAAAAATAATAGAAAAAATTAATAAAACCAAGAGTTGGTTCTTTGAAAAGATAAACAAAATTGACAAATATTTAGCTAGACTCACCAAGAAAAAAGAAGAGAAGGCACAAATAAGTAAAATCAGAAATGAAAGAGGAGAAATGACAAAAGACATCTCATAAATACCAAAGGTTATAAGAGAATACTATGAAAAGCTGTATGCCAACCAATTCGACAATCTGGAAGAAATGGATAAATTCTTAGAATCATACAACCTTCCAAAACTGGATCAAGAAGAAGTAGAGAATTTGAATAGACCTATCACCAGTAAGGAGATCGAAACAGTAATCACAAACCTCCCCAAAAATAAAAGTCCAGGACCAGATGGTTTCCCTGGTGAATTCTACCAAACATTCAAAGAAGAGTTAATACCTATCCTTCTCAAACTCTTCCAAAAATTTGATGGAGGGGGGAAACTCCCTAACTTATTCTACGAAGCCGACATTACCCTGATACCAAAACCAGACGAGGACAACACATAAAAAAGAAAATTACAGGCCAATATCACTGACGAACATCGATGCAAAAATCCTCAACAAAATACTAGCAAATCGCGTACAACAATACGTTAAAAAGATTATACACCATCATCAAGTGGGATTTATTCCAGGTATGCAGGGATGGTTTAATATTTGCAAATCAATCAACGTGATACACCAAATTAATAAAATGAAGAATAAAAATCACATGATCATCTCAATAGATGCAGAGAAAACATTTGACAAGATACAGCATCTATTTATGATAAAAACTTTGAATAAAATTGGTATAGAAGGAAAGTACCTTAACATAATAATGACCATATATGACAAACCCACAGCTAACATCATCATCAATGGTGAAAAACTGAAAGCTATCCCTCTAAGAACAGGAACCAGACAAGGATGCCCACTGTCACCACTCCTATTTAACTTAGTACTGGAAGTCCTAGCCAGAGCAATCAGGCAAGAGAAAGAAATAAAAGGAATCCAAATTGGAAAGAAAGAAGTGAAACTGTCACTACTTGCAGTTGACATGATTTTGTATATAGAAAACCCTAAAGAATCCACCAGAAAACTTTTAGAAGTAATAAACAAATATGATAAAGTTGCAGGATACAACATCAACCTACAATAATCGGTTGCATTTCTATACACTAACAACGAAGTAGCAGAAAGGGAAATTAAGACTACAACCCCAGGGCTGGCCTGGTGGCTCAAGTGGTTAAGTGCAGGCACTCTGCTGCGGCAGCCCGGATTTCGCCGGTTTAGATCCTGGGTGTGCAACGACGCACCACTTGTAAAGCCATGCTGTGGCGGCATCCCATATAAAGTAGAGCAAGATGGGCATGGATGTTAGCCTAGGGCCAGTTTTCCTCAGCAAAAAAAAAAAATGGGGGAGGATTGGCAGATGTTAGCACAGGGCTGATCTCCTCAAAAAAAAAAAATACAACCCCATTTACAATTGCAACAAAAAGAATAGAATACCTTTTTCAATTGCAACAAAAAGAATAGAATACCTAGGAATAAACTTAACCAAAGAGGTGAAAGAGCTGTACACGGAAAACTATAAAACATTGCTGAAAGAAATTGAAGAAGACACAAAGAAATGGAAAGATATTCCGTCCTCTTGGATTGGAAGAATTAACATAGTTAAGATGTCCATACTTCCTAAAGCAATCTATAGATTCAATGCAATTCTTATCAAAGTTCCAACAACATTTTTCACAGAAACAGAACAAAGAATCCTAAAATTCATATGGAACAACAAAAGACCCTAAATAGCTATAGGAATCCTGAGAAAAAAGAGCAAAGCTGGAAGTATCACACTCCCTGATTTCAAAATATATTACAAAGCTATAGCAACCAAAACAGCATGGTACTGGCACAAAAACAGACACACAGATCAATGGAATAGAATCGAAAGCCTGGAAATAAACCCACACATCTATGGACAGCTAATCTTTGACAAAGGAGCCAAGAACATACAATGGAGAAAAGAACGTCTCTTCAACAAATGGTGTTGGGAAAACTGGATAGCCACGTGCAAAAAAATGAATGTAGACCCTTACCGTATACCATACACAAAAATTAACTCCAAATGGTTTAAAGACTTGAATGTAAGACCTGAAACTGTGAAACTTCTGGAAGAAAACATAGGCAGCACGCTCTTCAACATTGGTCTTAGCAACATCTTTTCAAACACCATGTCTGACCGGGCAAGAGAAACAATAGAAAAAATAAACAAATGGGACTACATCAAACTAAAAGGCTTCTGCACAGCAAAGGAAACCATCAACAAAACGAAAAGACAACCTAACAATTGGGAGAAGATATTTTCAAACCATACTTCTGATAAGGGCTTAATCTCCAAAATACATAAAGAACTCATGCATCTCAACAACAAAAAAACTACCAACCCAATTAAAAATGGGCAAAAGACCTGAACAGACATTTCTCCAAAGAAGATATACAGATGGCCAACAGATACATGAAAAGACGTTCAAAATCATTAACTATCAGGGAAAAGCAAATTTAAACTACAATGAGATATCTCCTCACGCCCGTCAGAATGGCTATAATTAACAAGACACGAAACAACGTGTGTTGGAGAGGATGTGGAGAGAAGGGATGTCTCATACACTGTTGGTGGGAGTGCAAACTGGTGCACTCACTATGGTGAACATGATGTAATCTATGCAGAAATAGAAGTATAATGATGTACACCTGAAATTTATACAATGTTATAAACCAATGTTACTGCAATAAACAAAACATTTAAAAAAAAAAAGACACCATACTAGGTGACCCTACATTCCTCACATCTGTTTCCTTGATTTGTTTCTAAATAAAGATGTTTCTTTTTTGTGTGTGTGAGGAAGATCAGCTCTGAGCTAACATCCATGCTAATCCTCCTCTTTTTCTTTGCTGAGGAAGACTAGCTCTGAGTTAACATCTATTGCCAATCCTCCTCCTTTTTTTTTTCCCCACAGCTCCACTAGATAGCTGTATGTCATAGTTGCACATACTTCTAGGTACTATATGTGGGATGCACCCTCAGCATGGCCAGAGAAGCAGTACGTCAGTGCGCGCCCGAGATCCGAACTCAGGCTGACAGTAGCGCCACGTGCGCACTTAACTGCTAAGCCACGAGGTCGGCCCAAGATGTTTCTGAAACGAATAATAAATTGTACCAAGTGGTCATTGTATAAAAAGCACTATCACAGATACCATAAAGAGAACAAATGGAAAAGAATATTCAATTCCTCAGATAGGTTTGCAATCAAATGAGGCATTGAGGGGACCAGGAGGCACTGATCAGAGCAGGATCCTAAGAGAAGAGTTTTAAGTCAATTTCAAATGAGGTTAAAACTGGAATGAGATAGTATTTTACCAGTTATCCGAAATCATAAGCATTTTTCTGACCTTTGAGAGTTTATTTGCATATAAACTGTACGTGTGGGGTAAGAGAGTGCTGATATTGTTTAATTTCTTTTTATTATTCAGCACTTTGTAATAGATCTGGCTATTCACAATTAATAAATATCATAATGTGGAGAGACCCAACTTTCAACTGTCTGATATTATCAATTCTTACACAAAGCTAGAGTTTTAAAGATCAAATTTCATTCTAGTTACCTTTCAACTAGTCCATTTATATCAGAAATATGCTGAGTTTTAGAAAAATACTTCAAAACACAAATTTTATATGTAATTTCAAAAGCAAAAATTTAGTTAAAAACTGGGTGGCAACCCATTTTGCTACCATATATTAATCTTTAACATGGGAACAAACATTTTTTGAGAATATAATTGATATTTGCCTATTTGTATATTGTAGAATGTTAAAGGATTTACAGTTTTAATAGTATTTCAAGTAGCAGAGAATTGTTTCAGTTTTATGAAATAGTTTTTTAGACATAGCAGATTTTCACAGCATATTACTTGAAAATCAAATAATCAGTTAGTGAGGTTTAAGCCATGTGGTTTTATTTTAAACTTGCTCATTCCATAGGAGCATCAATAAAAGCCCTCCAGGAGTAGCTGACACTCTTTCCCTCTATATGAGCACCAGCTGAGTTTGCTTTAAGCATCAGACTCTCGGGTAACACCATAGACCTCAACTCCGTTTAGTTGAGAAAAGGCTTTATGTGTCATGTGTTTTTTCTAGGGGTATGGAGCTCCCAGCCTTATTAACTACACAAAGAGAGTAAGAGTCAGAACACATTCAATAAACTCTAATGTGCTCAGGTGAGATGGTAAGTGCCTGAACTCACATCCGAAGAAGAACTTAGAGGATGCTTTCTGACTCTGCTTCATGCCTGACTAAGCAGTCCTGGACATCCCTGTTACAGCCACGGAATAACACAAGCAGCCTTGATGGACCAGAAGTCCTCCTATGTCCATCATTTGTACAGAACAAATTGGCTTAACACCTCTCATTTCCTGCTGCAGTGGTAATTTACAGAGATACAGAACTGCCATCTAGTGACTAGGAAGAAAACATCAAGGTGCTTTACATGAAAAATGAAATTATAATTTTTTAAAAAAAGAACAGTGAAGCACTAAAGTTGGTAAAGTTGACACAAAGTTGACAGAATGTGGCACACGAAAGTTATAGTAAGACTAGAAAATGTGTAGGTGAAGTAATCAGTTGTTCTCTATGCCTCTAAAATATGACTTGACATTTGACTCATAAATAGTATAATTTAAATATAATAGAATAACTTTGGAAATAAACTTCTCATCTCATCTCATCCAATGCTGTTGGCAGGAGCCAGTATTAAATAGCAAGATGGTGAGTACCCATGTTGAAACACCATTTTTATCACAGTGGAGAGAATATGAGGCATAAAACCCAACAGACTGATGTTCAGATCTTCCCTTTTACCCTTGATCAATTTTGTAAACATGGTCTTTTTTAATTTTTTTTTTGTGAGGAAGATCGGCCCTGTGCTAACATTTGCCAATCTTCGTCTTTTTTTGCTGAGGGAGACTGACCCTAGACTAACATCCATGCCCATCTTCCTCCACTTTATACTGGACGCCACCACAGCATGACTTGCCAAGCTGTGCATTGGCACTGGCCCAGGATCAGAACCGGTGAACCCCGGGCTGATGCAGTGGAATGCGCGCACTTAACTGCTTGTCCCACCAGGCAGGCCCCTAAACATGGTTTTCTTTATCAGTTAAATATGAATTATAATAGTTACTTTAAAGGATTACTGTAAGAATTGCATGAGGTAATACAGTAAAGGAACCGGTGTAGAGTGATAGTTAACTCTCCTGCCCTGTCTCTCCTCTATGAAACATACACAAATCAGCTAAGAATAGAACTCGTCTATACAATAAACTTATGACAAAGAGTCAATGGCTTCTGAAGTAAGGGCCACCATTGTTGAGGGCTTAACCTCAACTGCTTGCAAACACTGTTAACCGTCAATTAATTTTATCTGTTTTTGGTCTTCCAGACACTTCACTGGCTACAAAGAAAGGAGAAGGTGTGAAATTTAAATTGATCTATTTCACCCTTGAATGGCCTATCTGTAACATCAGGTGTCTTAAATCAACTAGTTCATCAGGTTTTCTGCTTATTACTATATATTTTACCATGGTTCACAGCCCGAGAAAAATAGAAAATCATTATAATTTTACACACATGAATATATATTTTGACTATTACAGCTGGAATCTTAATATGTAGAGCAATGTTGTACATGTTTTGTCCTTGTTGATAGTACAGAATACTTTTGTCAAGGTTTTCTTTGGCATTATCATATTTAATGAAAAACTCAGTAATATAGGCTCTGGAGATAAGGATTTAGAAAAATCTAACTTACTATCCTAGTCATGCCTCAAAACAAATGCTATAAAAATAATGAGAGGATATCTTGAAGGCATTATTTTTCTTAATTATTTCCAACTTTATGTCCCTTTACCTGTTTTAATCATTCTGCATCTTATTCACTATTGGCTAATTAACTCACAGTAATTAAATAACCCTCAGCTGAGTCCACCATGCCTCTTCAAGTGCCCCAGGCTGATGTGGGTCTCATCTCTGACAAACAGAAGCTGGGAAAACCTGTTTTGTGACAGTATTCTTAAGGCTATCTTTACTCTTACATTAATAGCTATATTTTTGAAAGGCACCAGTGGATTACAAAATGAAGTACTAGACCAATGTTGTATCCTCATTTTCCCTCCAAGGGGAGCACAACTTTCATGTGTAAGGCAGGGCTGCTACTTTATTGTTTTTTCCTTTCAAGATATTACTTGTAAAACATGTCAACGTAAATAATCTATAATCAATCTATAAATAAAAATTGGGGTGAGTTTATTATGAGACAATTTTTGAGGACCATGGCCCAGGGCCTTCTTTCCCTAAAGAAGGAAGGGCACCAAGGAAGTGGAGTGTACAGATCGGTTATATACCATCAAAGAGCATGTATCACATCAGATTGCAATGTCCCTTTCACAATAGCCACAAGATCGCCCTGCCAGATTGCTCTGCCAGAATAGCTATTGATGGACACAGTGGGGAGGATGTGACTGGTGTCAGGTCTGTTGTCTGGAGCTGGGTGGTCACAGGATCGGTGCAGCAGTCAAATCCCAGCCTAGGGAGAAATGCTTATCCTTAAGAAAATGCCAAGGAGGTGGAAGTTGCATCCTTATCTTAAGGGAATTTATTCTTCTCTTTGGGACATGGCAAAGCAGATACACGATGCAGGTGACAGGACCTTCTGGAAAAACAAATCCAGGTCGAATTAGTTTTACCCCAAACGGCTTCCTCATATGCTCCAATATATCCTATTGCTTGCCATTTTTTTATCGTTTTCTCCTTTTTGATCTATAATCTTTTGATAAAAAGCATTCATGATCAAAATATTGTCTTTCGGCCCCAGAGTGGTTGCTGCCTGTCCTGGGTCCCTCATGTCCCTCGGTCCCAGGCTTTTGTCTCATTTATTTGCCCAGTTGTCCACCTTGGGGGGAATTAATTGGATATAGTGGACAAGCAAAGAGGTATATATATATATATATATATATATATATATGTATACTAATAGAGGAAGCATTTCATGGGTTTTGGACTAATTTTAGGTTGTTGCACAAACATTGCACATGTGCTTTTTATGACTCTTTGTATTTATGCTATTCACAATTATAGAACAAGTACAGTAACAATGATAATAATTTAACATCGTTGAAAAGATTAGTTTAAAATGAGTTCTTAGGCCTAGTCCTTATCAAAAAAGGAAGTTTGTCCAAGGTTATAAGATCAATCGGCCACCTCAGCTTTCATTACTCCAGCTTACATGACAGTCTTACAGCACTGAGTAAAGAAAACAGCAATTAGTTTAAATATTATGATTATACAAGAATTCCAAGAAGTAATAGAAATAGGAATTTCAGTCCAGATCGAAAAAGGGAACCAATACCAGAAGGGAGAAAACCAAAAAACTCAAGACTGAACGCAGGATCGCTTATGGCATTCACTTACTTATTCATGTGCTTTAGCAGAGATGACACACTGGAAGACTCGTCAGGTATGAAAACACAGCATTCAGTTTGACTGATTGTACGTGTACCACCTTGGGATGTAGTTAAAATATCTAAGGCCATTCTATTTTGAAGGACAGTCTTTTTATTAAAGACAACTTAGTGTTTAATAAGGCAATTCCTGCTTGACTGTCATTAAGGGCCTCTGTATGTGATGTGATATCATTTAGCCCTAAAAAAGGAACAAATATAGCTAGCTGCTCGGTGGTGATACCAGGGGAACACTGAATGAGCCCATCTGGTCTTAAACAGAGGAATGTTGGCAGCAGTTGTCACTGTGAATCTTTCACTGCATTTAAGGGAAGATTGGGTGTGGTGTTTTAGCCATCAGTCCAGTAGTCAAAGGCCAGAGATTTGTTCTATATAACCATTAAGTTATATTAGGAGCCTCCTGATAAATGCCTGGACTTTAAGACCAGTCTGTTCCAAATTAATCACTTTCCTTAAGTATGATAGTATTCTGAAAATCTTAACTGTAACAATTTGTTGGGGGAAGAGGGAAAATCTCCCTCTGCCATTTTCCTTAAGGTTCTTATGGCTGGTCAAATAATTAACAAGACAGGTTAGCAGGAGAAAATAATAGCAAGTTTAATAACAGGTATACATGGGAGAAACTCAGAAATGAGCAACTCGTCCCACTGTCTAAGCTGCTTGCTTAAGTATTGCAGCTAAAGGCGAGGAGCGTGTTGGGGGTGGGTAGTGGCCTGGGACTTCAGAGGGCAGGAAGACAATTCTTTTCAGGGTCATCTATAGATAATGTGGTCAGGGAGAGACAGATTTTTTGATAAAAGAGGCTTGGTGCCTTTCCTATTGTAACATCTATCTTATATTACCTTTACAGCCATCATGATAACAATTCTTTCTTGAAACAGATCTTTTGTTTTAAATTCTTTAGGCAGTTTGGGAGGGGAAACTCAAATATTCTCCCTGAGCTCTCTGAGTCCTTATTGTCTTCAGCTTGAAATAATCCGCATACCAGAGTGGTGCCTCCTGAGGTAGCTTGCCCTGAGCACCATCAAATTATAAAATAGGTATACAGTTTAAGCATAACAAAGGTTTAAATGAGTGGATTTAAGGTTGAGAATACAGGCCTGGTCCGGAGTCTTGGGGCAGCTGTCTACAACTGATGTTGTCTTGTTCTCATCATAGTGTGGAGATATTTGGTCTCTTCCTATAAGGAGGAAGATACTAAACTTATTAGGCTTACTCAGTATGTTAAACTACATGGGAAGCATTGTCAGACAAATGATGATAAACCTGCGTAAGTGGTATTTTGTGAATAAATGTTATTGATATAGGCGTTTTAAAATTGTATAACATTACTGAAATTCTGATCTGTCCTGGTTATCAGTAATAATTCTGGTTATTATTATTTTAAAGTGTTGTATGTCACAAAATTAACCAAATTTCTTTGTCAATTGCCATTTTGAGGTCTTGTTTACAGACTTATTTCTTTGCTCTAATGCTTTTGCAAAATGTTTCAACTTCAGAAAAATTCATGGAAAGGACTGTGACAGTTACACTGGAGTACAGGCTTCTGATAAACTTGCTGATCATACAACTGAACTGGGTAAGAAATTACAGAAATCTGATGGAGAAACTGATGACTTCATGAAGCCACTAACAAAAAGATTGGGATGAAAAATGGATTACACAGGACTGAATGAACTGATAAGGATGATTATAAATTTTATGATTTTTCATTTGAAGTATTGCTGAATTTTTAATGTTTTTTTTTTTCAGATTTAAGGAAAACTTTTTCTCTTTTCTCCTGAGCTAGCTATAACTTACAGAAATTTGGTAAATGATACTTTTGTAAGCAATATTAAAATATTTCTCTTTTTCTCTCTACCTGATCCCTCCAGAATTTAAAAACTCTTAATAAGTAAGTATTGTTGTTTTCATGGCAATATAGTTATTTGCATAAGTTCAATAAGAATCTGTTCTCCTTATAACAGGACACACTTGGAAACACTGGTTATATTACCAAGGTTGTGACTGGAACATCATTTTTGCAATATAGCCATAAAGATTTGAGGAATGAAGATTGGACTTTATGGAATAAAGCCATGTGGAAATATTGGCCTGGTGCCTTATGTTCAATGTTCCAAGCAGCATTTACTGGGTAAGTAAACAATGTCAATTATCTATAAGGTACAAGGAACCTCGAAATATTTTGGGGGAACCTCAGAAGAGAGGAATTCACCCAAATCTGTAGGTATTGCAGGCGAAGTTTCATGACAAAATCCTTGGCTTGGCTTTCCTGGCATCGAGAGGCCTTTAAAGTTCAATCTGGGATTCCTTATAAAAAGTTCCAGCAAAGCAGATTTAAAAGAGCTTATATGATCAATTGCTATTATTGATGTACTTATGCAAATAATTGGTCCAACTTTATTGGAACTAGACTTATTTTACAAACTAGTTAGTCTAAATTTGGCTATCTTTGATAAAAATGAGGGTGATTTTAGAGAGAAAAATTATATTTCAGTAAAAACTATAGTGTACATTTGCGGATATTAAATTCAAGTTTTGTTAATTGTCTTTTGAGGTTTTTGTTTTCTATCTGTTGACTGCACTAGATTCTGATTTCTTCTAGTCTCCTAAAATATCTGGATACAGATCTCCAAACTAATGTTTTTCATTTTTTCCATCATTTTCATTTGGAATCACTGAGAATTAAACCTGCCTTTTTTCCTGAAGCCTTACAAACTGAAGCCAATGGACTTGATATAAACTTGAGAGATGACCTGACGACATCATCAGAGACATTTTAAACTACTAAAGATGCTTTGATGCTGACATCTAAAAATTTTCTTAACTGGCTGTCCTGTAAACTCAGAAACTGCTTTACAACTTGCTCCAACCATTAACCTTATTTTTCTTTTGTTTACATAGAAATGCTTCTATTAAATACTTGATTGATTGCTTCCACAATATAGGCGTAACCTTGAGAGCCCACCTGCATCAGCACCTTCTAAAATGAACTTAATTGAACTGATCTATTATCAGGACTAAGAAATATGTTCAGTGAGATGAAACAATCTACTAACTCAGCTTCTGGACCATGAAACTTCTTTAAGTTTCAAAGGGACTGTGAAAATTTTAGTTTCAAAGGTGGGACTGTGGGAGATCAAGATTTGGCCACCCTGAAATACATCTCTTTACCTTGATTGCTTTCTCTGAGGGAAATTTGACCTCCCCCACTAACTGCCTAAAGAATTTGACATGGTGGCTCCTTCCAGGAACAGATCTTCTATCATGATGGCTGTAATGATAATGTAAAATAGATCTTACAATGGGAGGGGCACCAAGCCCCTTTCATCAAAAACCTCTATCTCTCGCTGACCACATTATCTATAGATGACTTTGAAAAGAATTGTCTTCTTGCGTTCTGAAGTCCCAGACCACTATCCACCTCCAACACCTTCCTCACCTTTAGCTACAATACTTAAGCAAGCAGCTTAGACAGAGGGACGAGTTGCTCATTTCTGAGTTTCTCCCATGTATACCTGTTATTAAACTTGGTATTATTTTCTCCTGCTAACCTGTCTTGTTGGTTATTTGGCCAGCCATAAGAACCTTAAGGGAAAGGGCAGAGGGGGATTTTCCCTGTCTCCCAACAGTACTATGGTTTTTTTTACTAGGTGCAAGCCACAGCTGTGAGGGGGTGATAAAAATTCCCCCTTTTGACTGCTATGTCTGCTTCTCTTCTTCCGTGGCGATTTCTTTCAAGCCTGTGGAAAGAAGTCTTTTATTGTGTTAGCAGAGTTATAGGAATTAGCAGGTGTGCGAGATCAGGATTTGGCCACCCTGAAATAAATCTCTTCACCTCGATTGTTTTCTCTGATGAACATTTGACCTCCCCCACTAACTGCCTAAAGAATTTGACATAGTAACTCCTTCCTGCAACAGATCTTCTATCTGATGGCTGTAATATAATGTAAAATAGATGTTACAATAAGAAAGGCACCAACAAGCCCATCTTATCAGAAGTTCTGTCTCTCTGGCCACATTCTCTGGATGACCCTGTGAGGAGTTGCCAGACAAACATTTACATTTATAAGGGAAATGTCCATTTGTAAAGGTATCTCTCTCTCTGTATTGGGAAGAGGGGGGATGACCTCATTTCTAGAAACTTATCAATGTGGAAGGTGAGGCCTTAAATCTGCATAATAGCCTTACTCTTGTTTACAGTGCTTTAGTGGTGTTCTCCTGTAACTGACACCCCCCACCCCCAACATCCTCCTCTGTCTTTATGTAAAGATGGTATTTAAGATGAGAATTTCTGCTATTGTGTTGAGAAATGCAGTGTCCCTGGTTTCTCCCATGTATACATGTTATTATACATGGTATTATTTTCTCCTGCTAACCTGTCTTGTTAATTATTTGGCCAGCCATAAGAACATTAAGGGAAAGGGCAGAGGAGGATTCTCCTTCTTCCCCCGCACAGGCATTCTCGAGGCTGGACAGCATATCCAGCTTGGTAATATCTTGCTTATCATTTAAGTAAGACCCATCTGTAAACCAAATTAAATAGAATGCATTCGTGGTCCTTCCTCTTGTAATGTTGGAAGCAAGATAGCAGGGTTAAAATAATGGGTAATATTTACCTACGCAGTGTAACCTAAGAAGTTTTATCATTTACTTGATAATGCTTCCCATGCAATTTAGCACACTTAACAAGCCTAATTAGTTTAGTATCTCCCTCTTTGTAGGAAGAGCTCAAATTTACTCGGGAATTGCCATGGATCTTTGAAAATTCTCAAAGAAAAAAGTTATAAGAAAGACTTTATTTAGGATATGAATTTTGGGGAGATTGTCAAAAATACAGAGAGGTTTTAAACACTTGGTCAGACAAGATCAAGGAGTTCCTGTTCTTGTCGCAGTGAAACCAGGCTTAATTAACAAACAACATTTAAACAGTCAAAAAGAGCTTAATAGAGAAACCTCAGTCTTTTGAACATAGGGAATTACCTTAACAAAACAGATCTCTGTTCTTTAGATAAACTTAACTCAAATGTAAAGAAAAATCTTTTTACATAACAACCTCTATCAAGAGAAGATTAAGAGTAGAATAGGGCCGGCCCCATGGCTTAGCGGTTGGATGTGTGCCTTCTGCTGCTGGCGCCCCTGGGTTCGGATCCCAGGTGCACAGCGACGCACCACACTGCTTCTCTAGCCATGCTGAGGCCACGTCCCACATACAGCTACTAGAAGGATGTGCAACTATGATGTACAACTATCTACTGGGGCTTTGGGGAAAAAAAAAGAGTAGAATAAAATTATCCTTTTAAAAGGAAGAAGACCAAATTTGAATTTTGTACCAGCTTACTTTTGATATTAAAAATCATTTACTTAGTTGGATTCAGTTTAACCTTAGCCAACTCGACCATGTATAAAACTCCTCAGGGTTTCTCTTCAACAAATCTTCTATAACTTTTTGTTTACATTCAGAATTTTTGCCATGTGCTCCTTGTTTTTCCTTCTAGTACTTTTCAGGGCAAATTTATCTTTCCTAACCAAACAAAAATATTTCCATTTTTTATATCTTCTTAATGAAAACACACATCTTACTCTCCTTGAATACAAACATATTTTTCTTAAGTTTTTAGTAGCTTAATCACATATTAGAAATTTTTAACGCTTAGAAACCTTAATTTTTAAGTAAAAAACTAAGTAAGCAATTATAAAATTTCTTTTACATTAGCATTTCTTGGCTTGACAAATTTATATGGACACTTTTTATAATTTTTGGAAACATCTTACTTTATAGTACAATCTTTTAAATAAAACACAAGATATGTTTACCAATAGACCCAAAACACCTTGTAGTTTTTCTGTAATAAGCCAAAAGTAGATAAACCTATATTTAGCAATGTCTAATATCTTATCTTATTTGGAAATGATCTAGATACTCAATGAAATTTTATCATAAAATTTAGCAAAATCCTAAATTTTTAAGTCACCAAAAAGAGTTTAGAAGCTATATACAGTATAACATATGATTATTGTTTAAAGTTCACTTAATACTCACCTATTTAGTTACCTGTTCTCAATAATTATTTAATATGTTTTAAAGACTTTATTTATTTATTTTTCCCCCCAAAACCCCAGTAGATAGTTGTATGTCATAGCTGCACACCCTTCTAGTTGCTATATGTGGGACTCGGCCTCAGGATGGCCGGAGAAGTGGTGCCTCGGTGTGCGCCCTTGATCCGAACCTGGGCCACCAGCAGCAGAGTGCGTGCACTTAACTGCCAAGCCATGGAGCCGGCCCCTCAATAATTATTTAGATTGCCTACAAGACTTTATGAGACATTAGATAATAGCCATCATTTATTATTTTTGAGGCCAGTTTTGTAGTAGAAATAACATCAGTTTATTTGACGAATAAAAGCTGCATATCTGCATTATATCCAATGCTGAAAACTAACAAGCTTAAGTAAGCTTTTATTTACCAAAGATTATTTCATATCACGTTAACTGGAAAAACATTTGGATTTAGAATTAACTTCTTTGAGTGCTTATTTCAAGTTAATTGACTAGACCTTTTGATTTTGACCATAAACTCTGGAGGTAAAATACCACGCACATATAACATACATGTAGAGACACACACATAAAGAACAGACAGATGCAACAAAGATTTTATAGCCGCTGTTTTAGAAAATTTAGCAGTTTCCATCTGCAGAAAGCTTCCTTCCAATTTCTTTTTTCTTTCAGTTTTAGGCCTCCTGCTGTCTTAACACTTGCGCAAGTCTCCTGGGTTCAGAGGCCAGGCAGCCCAGCCGGGAATGGTCAAGCAAACACAATTTCCCACTTTCCTTTTCTTTTATTTTGCTACAAAGTCTGAACAATTTCTAGGGACTGTGTAGTGGGTCAGGAGTGTGCTGCTTGTGAGTGTCACTCCCTAAAGAAAGGTCATAATCACTCTCTTACATGCCTTGGTTTCTCCCGCCCGCAGTCTAGGTACTGCCGTGGGGGTTTGGCGTGCGGGTGACTAACCCTCCCGTGCACGTTCCCCGACAAACCTGTGATAAATTAATATGAATGATAGTGGAGTTCGCTATAGGAAGGAGGGTTACAAGTCGTGGGGTTTGTCTCTGACACCCCCGATGAGATTCTCAGTTGCTTGAGAATTCCCGAAAGGTCGGGAGGAGCAATGTCCCTTTTCTTTGCAGCTAAACAGATTCAGTCTCTCATTTCTCTATCAAGCAGTTTTGTTAATACTTTATAAACATAATTCTTCCCAATTATAAGCCATATTAAAAAGTCACCCTGCTCCATTCACTCCAAAAGTGCCCCCTAGGCTCCTCTGGCCTAGGAAGTTCTCTCTACATTTCACTTTCCTAGGAATTCCTCCCTAGGTTCCTCTGACCTAGGGAATGTATCAATACCCCCTTAAGACACCTAGCCTTAAGCCTTGAAAACAGCTCAAATAAACTCTGGACCGTCGACTTAAAATAAAGAGGTCCAGGTGTCAGGAGAACTCACTCGGGTCACCTGAAGAATGCAGTGATCTGGGGAGCACAATGGGCTCCTATTGGTGCCAAATGCCAGTTCAGTGTAGATTCCAGGTGGTTTCCGGTGAGTTTCTCTGAAATCTTGCCATGACTACACCAACAAATGTCTACATAAATAATCCATAACCAATGTATAAATCAAAATTGGGGTGAATTTATTATGAGCTAACTTTTGAGGACCATGGCCCTAGGCCTTCCTTCCATGAGGAAGGAAGGGCACTGAAGAAGTGGGGTGTACAGAGTGGTTATATACCGTCAAAGAGCAAGTATCACATAGGATTGTAATGTCACTTTTACAATAGCCACAAGATCGCCCTGCTACGTTGCCTTGCCAGAATAGCTATAGATGGAAACAGCGTGGAGCAGGTCTGCTGTCTCATTGGGCATGGCTGGTGTCAGGTCTGTTGTCTGGAGCTGGGTGGTCACAGGATGAGTGCAGCAGTAAAATCCAAGCCTAGGGAGAAATGCTTATCCTTAAGGCAACGTCAATGAGGGGGAAGTTGCATCCTTATGTTAAGGGCATTTACTCTTCTCTTTGAGACACGGCAAAGCAGATACACAATGCAGGCGACAGGCCCTTTAGGAAAAACAAACTCAGTCCGAATTAGATTTACCCCAAATGATTTCCTCATGTGCTTCAATATATCCTATTGCTTGCCATTTATTTATCAAGATCAGGGTGCGTCTTTCAAACAGAAATCATCAAGAATAGCATGAAATAGTCACTTACCAACAGATGTCACTGTGGCGACAGAATATTAACAAGTGGCCTTCAAATATAATCTTTTTCCCAAATACTATATTTCACTGAGTTAATCCAAAAGGGATTCTTCTCTCTTATACTGACAAATCTCCACTCTGAACTTAGCACTAGAGGTAGCCAATTTTGAATAAAGACCTTTAACATCAAAACTAGCCAATAGATCCTATTAAAGCAAATCCAAACTCGGGAAAACTTTTGTTTTCAGTCACATGCAAACTCTCTCCAACTCAAGATAAAGTCCTGGTTTTGTGCAGATGGAGAAAAACTTCTCTTCCTCTTTTTCTATTCAGATAGTGCAGGGAAGAGCCCAAAGTGTCTCCTGGTGGAACACTAACAGTTCTTTACATTAGAAATGTATGCAGTGTTTCCTAGCTTCTTTTTATGGGCCGAGACCTGCTGTCTTGCCCAGAGGAGCAAACTTCTGGGCTCCAACAGTAAATAAGACTGTGTGCAGTTTACCACAACAATGAACTACAAAGATGTATCAGGAAATATTTTGAACACCCACACCTAAGCTCTCAGTTTCCCTCTGTCTAATTCCATGGCTACCTGAACTGAATTCATTCTCCATCCCCATCCCTTTCGTGATAGTTTTTATCTCCTTGAATCAGCATGTTATAACATCTAAGAGAAATTTATCAAAATACTCTCTTCAAAATAGATAACTGAAGTATAAGAATTGTAGAGGGTCAAGATTTTAAGATGAAAGTGATGTACGGAGTAACTGTACTACCAAATAAAAAGAAAGTGAATGAGAACAATAAGACAAGGAAGAAAAAAATGCTAAGGAGAAGGAATATAATAGAGTAAAAGTAAGAAAGAGAGAAAAAGAAGAAAGTTGATGTAGGAAAGATAAAGAGTCAGGAGAAGCATGAGAAATGACAAAAAAGGGCACGAGCAGAGGGAAGACACCATGCTAAGAGTGAATGACAAGTCAACTGGCTTCTGAGCAGGGCTCAGGTCTAGAGTCACTGGGCTGCGCTTGAAAACTCCACTCAGTTCTAACATCCAGAGAATGACTACTGCTCATCCAAACTCTGATGACACTGATTACCATCGCGCTCCTCTCCCAGGACCTGCTGGAGCTTTGGGAACTGCTTCTCTCAGCAGCTTTGGGATTGACAGAGTATCCATTAAATATTCATGAAGTAGGATGGCATTATTTTTTTAATTACTTTTTTTAAAATTTTATTTATTTATTTGTTTCCCCCAAAGGCCCAATAGATATTTGTATGTAATAGCTGAACATCCTCCTAGTTGCTGTATGTAAGATGCGGCCTCAGCATGGCCGGAGAAGCCAGTGCGTCGGTTCGCGCCCAGGATCTGGACCAGGGCCGCTAACAGCGGAGTGCGATCACCTAACCGCTAAGCCATGGGGCCTGCCCAGGATGGTTGTTTTGAAAGAGTAACTCAGAGAGAGAGCTCTCAACGGTACATATAATCTTGCCAACTCCTACACTCACCCATCTGAAGAATTAAGAAACTAACCTTTTTTTTTTTAATTACTGTGAAGAAAAGTAGGAGAAAACTTTCTTGGCAAAACTTTAAATGTTCCATCTTTTTTGAAGTTACCTCACAAATTTCTGAGCATAATCTAAAATTCTGGGCTCCCTACAGTTCCAAATATGTTTCAGAAATAATCTCTTTATCATCACAATGTAAGCCTATGCCTTATAAAACAAAGTAAACTTGGATGAGTTTTATCTTGGAGAGAGAGGGCAGCAAGAAAAAGAGTAGGATGTGCCTCTATGCTATGAAGGAAAATAAATAAAATCACCAAAATATATAAAATATGCCTCTAAAACTGAATGAAGAGGTCTCTAAAGAGTTTTACATTTTAAGTAAAAATGCACCTATATAAAATTACACATCAGTTTGACTAAAATCTAGTCAACTTAATAGAAGAAGAATTCATTCAGTTTCATTTAAATAGCATGACTTATGATTAGCTGCATAATAAATGGTAGATATTTTAATTCTGTTATACCATGTCCTTCCACCAATGAAGGTTGGCTTAAACCTGTCATTTTCCTAAAAAGGGCCAACCAGATGTTCTGCTTATTTGATTACTTAATAGTATGGATCTGCTCCTCATTGCCAACGAAGGATGTCTACAAACAGGCTTTAGCTTGCATATGTAATGGGAAACACAGGCTGAGTTTACAAAAAGAAAAATTGAAAATGGACCATTGCCTTGAGGAGACGTGGTCAATCTGTTCAAGAACATTTTCTCACTTGATCAAGTGAAAAGCTGAGAGAGAATGCTGTCGGCCTCTTCCTTGGCCCCTTATAGAATTCTGCATTACCTCAATTGAACATGTCCTAAAATGTTTGAATTAAACTTGGAAATGAGTTGATGATACCGTATTTGCATTATGTCACACAGAATATCTTTCATTAGGCACCATTCAAAACACTTTTTGGGACATTAGAGATCAGAAAAGTTTTGCTTCTCTGAGAGACTGTTGCTTTTAATCTCATGGACATGAGAAGATAGAGAATTGTTCCCATTACCCTTTCTACTTTAAACCTGAGGGATACATTTCCAACTACCTTTAAAAACTTCAGGTCTTTCCGAGCCGGCCCCATGGTTTTGTGGTTAAGTGCATGCGCTCCACTACTTGCGGCCCGGGTTCGGATCCCGGACGCGCACGGAAGCACCGCTTCTCTGGCCATGATGAGGTCGCGTCCCATGTACAGCAACTAGAAGGATGTGCATCTATGACATACAATTATCTACTGGGGTGTTGGGGGAAAAGATAAATAAAAAGAAGGAAAAAAAAAAGAAAGAAAACTGCAGGTCTTTCCGAAACACTTTTCAGTGAGCTGGCTTACTTCAGCTTCATTGCATTGTTCCATTCTAAACTCCTTTCAGTTTGATCTATTTTCCTTTGTAATCCTTTTGTATACCTAGGTATTTAAAAGCTGCTCAAATCTATATTGGAGAAATGTTGGGTGACAGTACTTTCAGACAGCATGTAAACCCAACATTTAAGGTTTATACACAAAACGTTTCTGCCATATTTCTACCAGCTCTCCTTCCATATATTTTTCTCCAGGACTTCCTGTGACCAAATTGCCTTTCTAAAAATCAGTCCTCTGTTCATTCTATTGGCCAGTGACATTTTCATAGAAACATAAAGGACTGGATTTTCCAAAGATGCAACAAGAATGATCAAGTCCTGATTCACACCTAGATATCCTGCTCCTGTCCTCCATGAATTTTAAAACTAAAGTTAATTATCACTTTCATTTTATCTAAATCTATTGAGTAACTTTGGCACTGAGTCCCTAAACTGATCCACAGTCTGCTTTAGCAGTCACAAAACTCTCTTTCAAATGCTTGCATTCATGTGCTGAGTAGGTATTTTATTTATTTAGATCTTATTCAACAAAAGAGCTTCATTTATTTACTCAAATACTTAAGTATATACTATGTGCCCAATGGTCTTGAAATGTTGGCAGTCTGCAAGTCAGACAGATATGTATAAACAGATAAATTACACTACAGAAATAATTTGAATGAAAGAGATATGAATAAAATGCCATGGGACTCCAGGAAAAGAGCCACCATGGGTTGACATACAACTAACATATATAGCAATGTACTGGGGCTTTGAGGAAAAAAACAACCACCATGGGGGGGTGGACAGGTTTTGTACCATCTAGGTAAAGGAAAAGGAAGGGAGAGAAGATAAAGAGAAAACAAGATAAACTGAAATGTTTTCTTCTTCTTAATGTTTCTGCTACCAACTTTTGGAGCACACTGCTTGCGCATGTCCTTTCTAGCCAGTCTTATCTTTCAGCAGGCTTCTATAGACTTAAAAATTTGATTGTACCAAGCGGAGCTCCTCCCTGGAGACAATGCCAACTATGTAGGGAGCCAGGAGGGGAGCAAAAGATTCACAGGAATCTGCAGCCCTTCTGCAATTCACTGCTGGGGAGGGGCAACAAGGCTTCACCTTGGCCTCTGTCTCCAAGTTCATACAAAGGAGGGTCGGTTCCTTCCTTGATCTATGAAGATGGAGAGAAACCACTTTCACAGAAGGGATTATGGAAAAATTAAAGTGAGAGCCATGAAAAAGGCAGAGGAGGTAGCACCATGAATCTGAAGTAATTGGACATGTGAATTAGTAACCAGTAGGAAGAAGAGATGAAGACAAAAAAATAAAGGCAAAAAAACAGTTCTCAATTTTCTAAGATGGAAATGCAAGTCTTTCTTCTTCAAAAAGAAAAGAATCATTGAACCCTTTCCTTTAAAATAAAATCGAAAGGGGTCACGTGTTGCAAATAATGATTTTAACCATGATGTCACTACACAATAATGTGTAACAATCAGTTGTTAAATGCACTGCAAATAGTTCAAACTTAACAATTATGTTATCAAAGTTTGCAATTGATATATATATTTTAGTAAATAGTAGATTGTGTGCAAAGTTGTCACTATATTATTGACAATGTCACTCTTACTACTGAAAATATGACTAGGAGGGAGAAGATAGTGTGACCTCAGATTGCTAGAGTCACAGTAAGAAAATTCAAGAAAATGCCATCAGGTCATTTGGACAAAAGGATGCTGTATGGCTGTTGGGTTTATAACAGATCAACTGGAGAAAAACAAGTCACTACATTAAACTATTTTCTACCTACCTCCATCACCCTCTCCAAGAACACATATTTTAAAATGAGACAAGTTATTATATTAAAAATTACTTGTTCTGTCATTTTGAAAACTACATCAAAAAATGAAGAAAAAACTGGGTTACAAACATCCTGGTATCAATTCCAACTACCATCTTTCACCAAACTAAAACTCTAATTATCACTAATTCACTTGCAATCTAGTGCTCCTCCAATATACAATATCAACAACTTAAAATGTTTCATAACTTTTTTAAAATTGCCCTAGAATTTTACACGATATTATAAATATATCTCTTAGAAAAATTGAGAAAGATAAAGACACTAGGACAGGAAAAGATGAAAATATTACCCTAATCGATGATGTAAAACACAAGATATGAACAACTGTTAAAAAGAATTCTCTATGAAATCTATCAATTCTACTATCTCTACACGTGGTTATTTCCTATCAGTAATTTGATGCATAAACAAATAGAATAGTGTATTTAATGGGATCAATTCTTTTAGTTGTGTGCTTTTCATTGTAAAACTACATATGCTTTTATGTTCTTCCTTTATTTTCAGGTGGTGTCACATTAGAACACCTTCATCTCTGAAGATCTTTGCATTAAGGAACTCTACCTTGGCCCTTGATCAACTGTACTCTGCTTTATGATAAACTCAGAGACCTACATAGACCAATGTTTCCTACATCTTATCTCCCATGAGTTGTTCATGTCAGGGAGTATAGTCCACCAAGTAAACACCAAGCAGTGTTTCAAAAGCATCGGATACTAAAAGGAGGACATGCAGGGTTGGGTGTGGGCCCCCATTCAGTGCCTAGTGCAAAGAAGAAAGAGGTCAATGCATCCCTCCAGACACTGGGATAAAACAGGAGGTTATAAGCAGGAGGCTCCCTTTGCAGGCCTTTAAACAGGGACCTAGAATAAAACTGTTGACACTGTGGACCATTGTTGGTTTTACAGGGAACTCATGAGGAAGATAATGAGATAAAATAATGATAATTATAATAACAGCAGCAAACACTTCTACTGAACCAGGCACGGCAATCTGAATGTTAATTCTGTGCTTGAACATACATGAACTCTTATATCCCTCAAAATATCCTGATGTAGTAGATGTTGTTCTTCTCACCATTTTACAGATGAAGAGACTGGGTACAGTGGCTAGAAAACTCACCCAGGTTACAAAGCTGATAAATGACAGAGCCCAAGCTCAGTGCTCTTAGGTTATGCTCTTTGACTACAACTCCAAGTTAAGTCTCTAATGACTATATTTCTCTCTATAATCCAATGGGGGAAAATCAAAATTCTTAACTCTAACACCCATGCTACCATTTAGGAAAAGTTGGTGAGGGAGAGATTTCTGAATAGTAAAAATGCCCTTCTATTAACTCTTCACTTATAGATCAGACATCAATAGTCCTGCTCAGTCCACCAAGAAGAAACTGGGACTTTATTATGCCAAAAAGAAGAAAAAACAAATAATAAAACAACCAAATTCCTTTATACATCATTACACAAATATGATTCTTAATTCCGTGTGACAAATATAAAGTGCTTTCCTGGTTTACGGCTCCATATAAAGCTGATGTTAATCTCATGCTATCTTCCCAGCCAATAACACAAAATACTTTAAAACAACAAAAGGCACAAAGACAAAAAACATCCCCAAATAAAATTAAATATTACATCTGAACGCTGTACAATTTTTTAAAGATTACTTAAAAGTTAGATTTAGTAAAATTTTTATCTCTATCTTGCCTCTCCCAGTTATCTCTGAAGGTAAAGAAAAGGACTAAGAGAGGCACAAGGAAACCAGTTAGGGAAGCGAGGCAGCGGGAAGAGGTAAGGTGGCCGCCCCTCTGCAGACGACAGACAGAAATCTCCCCTGGGAGCCGTCTCAGGCCTCACAAAGATGTGGAGCTTTGACCTCGGGCAGTGGCTACAGCTGGACGCCAGCAGCAGTGCTTCTCAGACTTCAGTCTACACGGTAATAACTGGACAAGTCCAGTGTCCCCTTCCCTGGAATTCTAACTCAGCAGCATTGAAGTTGGGACATGAGAATTTTCCACTTAACAAGCCTACCAGTGATTTTCCTTGAGTTATCTGCAGATTATGATCAAAGGCATACCTTGAAGAGAAGCACAAACTCACTACCCAGTATGCACTGCACAGATACTTTGTGTCACACACTCTCAGACCATTCCCTGCTCCAGGGGTCCCACATGCCTCAGCATCCTTGGGCCTGTGTTCTTCATCAGGAGGTTCCAATGGTGGCAAAACAGACAGGACTCAACTGGGAAACTGCCCCTCTGTGTAATTCAGTGAGTGTGTGGGCTGCCTGCAACCCAGGTGTAAAGTGGGTTTTGCTATATTTAAAAATAAATTTCGTTTTAATTTTATTGAGGTCATATAGCTTATAAGTGTAAATTTCAGGTCTACTTTACTATATTTCAGTTTTGTATAGACTGGATCATGTTCACCACCAATAGTCTTTTTTCATCTATCACCATACATATGTGCCCCTTTACACCTTCTCTCTTTCCCTCTGGTAACCACAATCTGTACTCCTTATCTATGTGTTTATTTATTTTCCACATATGAGTGAAATCAATCAGTATTTTTCTTTCTCTATCTGACTTGTTTCGCTTAGTATAATACCGTCAATGTCCATCCATACTGTCACAAATGGCATGAGGTTGTCTTCTTTATGGCTGAGTAGTATTCCATGGTATATATGTATATATATCACATCTTTATTATTTCATCCATTGATAAGTACTTGAGTTGCTACACAATGTTGGCTATTGTGAATAACGCTGTGAAGAATATAAGGGTGCATACATTTTTTGGAATTACTGACTTCATATTCTTTGGATAAATATGCAGAGGTAGAATAGTTGGATCTTATGGTATTTTTATTTTTAATTTTTTGATAAATCTCCATCATTTTTCCCTAGTGGCTGCAGTAGTTTGTGTTCCCACCAGCAATGTATAAGGGTTCCCTTTTCTTCACATCCTCTCCAACACTTATTATTGCCTTTTTAATAATAGCCATTCTGATGGGTGTGAGGTGATATCTCATTGTAGTTTTGATTTGCATTTCCCTAATAATTAGTGATGTTAAACATCTTTCATGTGCCTGTTGACCATCTGTATAACTTCTTCAGAAAAACGTCTTTTCATATCCTCTGCCCATGTTTTTATCAGGTCGTTCATTTTTTTGTTGTGGAGTTGTATGTGTTCTTTATATATTTTGGAAATTAGCCCCTTGTCAGACATATTATTTGCAAATATTTTCTCCCAGTTGGTAGGTTGTCTTTTCATTTTCTTGACAGTTTCCTTTGCTGTGCAGAAACATTTTAGTCTGATGTAGTCCCACTTGCTTATTTTTTTCTTTTGTTTCCCTTACCTGACAAGAGACAAAGACAAACATTATATAAAGATAAAAGGGACATTCCACCAAGAAGACATAACACATTAATATACATGCACCTAACACAGGAGCAACAAACTATATCAAGCAACTATTAACAGACTTAAAGGAAGAAATTGACAGCAAAACAATAATTTTAGGGGATTTCAACACCCCACCCACATCAATGGATTGATCATCCAGACAGAAAGCCAACAAGGAAACAGTGGCGTTAAATGAAACATCAGACAAGATGGTCTTAATAGATATATAGAGAACATTTCATCCCAAAACAGCAGAATGCACATTCTTCTCAAGTTCACATGGAACATTCTCAAAGATAGACATATGTTGGGAAACAAAGCAAGCCTCAATAATTCTAAGAAGACTGAAATCATATCACGCATTTTTCTGACCACAATTGTGTGAAACTAGAAATCAACTACAAGAAACAGTTGGAAAAGTCACATATATTTGGACACTAAACAGCATGTTACTGAACAACTATTGGATCAATGAATAAAGCAAAAGAGAAAACAAAATATTACTAGAGAAAAATGAAAATAAAAAACAACATATGAAAACTTATGAAATGCAGGAAAAATAGTCCTAAGAGTGAAATTTATAGCAATAGAAGCCTACGTCAAGGAACGAGAAAAATCCCAAATAAACAATCTAACACGGTACCTAAAAGAACTAGAAAAAGAAGAATAAACAAAGCCTAAAGTCAGTAGAAGGACAGAAATAACAAAAATCAGAGCAGAAATAGATGAAAGAGAGGCTAGAAAAAGAATAGAAACGTTCAATGAAACTAAGAGCTGTTTCTTTGAGAAGATAAGTTTCTTTCTTTAGAGGTAGAGATGGCATATGGGCAGAGATTATAAGATCAGAAAATCCAGACACTCAATCGGAGAACTCCCTGAAATTTAAGCATCTTTTTAGCATCTTTAATACATTCGAATATGCTGTAAGTTTAACATCTGTTTGAATACGTGTGGCCAAGTCAAAGGACAACCTATACTAGGCACCACAGGATGATAATAGCCTCCCTGCCTTCAACAACAAAAGGTCCAGGAAACTGACTTATCTTGGGTCCAAGTTGGGAACTATTTGGGAGAAATATAGTGAAAAAGTAAATAAACCAGACAAGAATAAAAGAATTAGACAGGGATCTGATGGTAAAGAATACTTTTCCCAGCTACAGACCAATAGAATCTGGAGAGAATGAGAAGGCTCATAAGTACACCTGGCACCACGAAGTAAAGTGGAAATCTCACAAGGGAGGCCACTTTGAGGCCTATAAACACCTTGCAAAACTACTCATTAGGATTTCAGAACAACAACATGTTTAGGATGTGTGTGTTCAATATGTGCATGTCCCGGGTTCTCCTCATGATATTTTACTTACTTATATGTATATTTCCCTAAACCTTTGTTGATTATAAAGCAAAGTGAAGAGAATAACTGTGTGGCAGAGGCAAAGAGCAAATTAAAAACAAAAAACATACTGTAGTCATCGTGTTGAGACTATAAAGTAAACTGAATTAACTGATGGACAGGAGATGCTCTTTCTGAAATTTTTTTAACAAATTAAAAAATTCATAAAATATTCTTCAGCATTGACGGTAATATGCAATGCATAGATCAGTTAGTTCAAGCTTTACCTTCAGGGAGAGTCATTGACCATAATAGAGAATTCAGATTCCAGGAGTCAGCTAGTCTTGTATCAGAAAGTTTCACATTTCAGACCTGGCTATACCTTTCAGCTATTCACGTCTCTTTAAGCTAGTCATATCTTGATAAGCACCAGAGGCTTTGCTACTTAGCTTATTGAATATCAGAAATAGCTTTTCACTGGTGAAATGAGTGGTTCGTTTAATTAGCATGAATTTAGAAATGAGCTCTCATTGGTGAAATTGAAGGGATTCCATATATGTGGATTGGCCGAAACATCAGAGAATATCCTCATACTTAGAGGAAGAAGGTAAGAGTCGAGCAAGAGAGGATGTCAGGGGTGATGTCCTGACAGTGCTGCACCAGCTGCTGGTTTAGGAAAATGTCTCCTTGCCTGTTGCCAGCCTTTAGGCACAGAATCCTGCCTCCTTCACATCTGTATCATGTGAAACTTTCATGGAAGTTGTAGCCGGGCATCTATCCGGGTAGCGAGCTGCACATCCCCCGATTAAGGGACTCTTGCCTAGAGGGCTTCATCATCCTAACACAATGCCACTCAGTCTTGGACTTCACTGGCTCCATATAAAACAGGCAACACCAATAGCCAAAGGGATAAAAGATTTCACTTAGGATTCCATGTTCACCCCAATACAATGTATGCTATAAGCACTCTATACAACCCCATAAAACTATATATATATATATGGAAAGTTCAGTTTGTTCTCCAGGCTTTCAGCCACACCCCAGGACTCTCACATATTGCAGTGCTGTGTTGTAACATCAAAACCTCTCCTTCACCTCATGGATCCAGTAGCAGAAAATAAGGAAAACACATTTTCTTTCATGGCTTTTTAGTGTCTACACATGCCATCTCTTCAACCAGATTATCACTTAAATTTTTCTACATGCCTCTCGTCCACACCCCAAATTCGTCTCTCCCTGTTTCCTGAGTCAAGCTCCACTCCACTAGAAGGCCCTCCCTGGTCCTCCCCTCACAGAGTCTCATCAATCACTAAAGTCAGGTTGAAGCCCCAGCTCACGTGGACCACTCCGGAATCAGCACTCAGACACGGCACACCTGCACCCCTCGTTTTGACAATAATGTTTTGCTGTCTGGAAGGGTGGCGGCTTAACACTTTCCTGATTGTATTTCATCTTCTCTTAAATACACTGAAAGCCTCTTCAGCACGAGAAGTGTGCACACTTGTCCTGTCAATCCGCCCACTCTTGACAATGTCATGATGACTGCATAACAGCCAATTAATGTCTATTGAATGAACACGCTTGTCAGGTAGAAAAATAAATGAAATGTCTTGTCAATATGAGCAGCAGCTGTAGCTGGTAATATCATTTTCCTCATTTGCTTAAAAGGTACCAAAAGACACTGAGAAACTTTGTGGGTTTCATTTGAAAAGCCAAGGTAACAAGTTATCAGTTATATTGAAACCTAATGGCAACTACAGAAGATAAATAAAAATAGGGAGTAGACAAAAATCCTAGGATATCATCAATACTGGGGCGCAGACAGATCTCCTAACTTTACAAGTCCTCAGCGTTCTCACCAGGAAATCAGGAATGATACCCGCCTTGGCCCTGTTCATAGGGCAGGTGTGACACAGGAGCAACTACTATGCCGAAAGAGCTAAGACAATGACAGCTGTTATTCAGAAATAACCCACCAGGAGTACCACTTGTTTTGAGATTTTAAAAATCTATGTTTAGTTAGAATAATCACACATTATTTCCTGTGTTTAAAAAATACTCTTCCTGGCCGGCCCCATGGCTTAGCGGTTAAGTGTACGCGCTCCACTACCGGCGGCCCGGGGTCAGATCCCGGGCCAGCACTGATGCACCGCTTCTCCGGCCATGCTGAGGCCACGTCCCACATACAGCATCTAGAAGGATGTGCAACTATGACATACAACTATCTACTGGGGCTTTGGGGAAAACAAAAGGAGGAGGATTGGCAATAGATGTTAGCTCAGAGCTAGTCTTCCTCAGCAAAAAGAGGAGGATTAGCATGGATGTTAGCTCAGGGCTGATCTTCCTCACAAAAAAAAAAAAATTTAAATCCTCTTCAGAAGAATTCAACGTCATCACCATATGTCCACATCAAGGTCTCTCCAGAACCAGTGCTCAATCTTTGCTTTATTATGAGATGTTAGTTGATCAAACTTGAGTCTCCAGAGCTTTCTTGGCATTTGTGCTGATTGTCGCTGTTTTGCATTCAATTAATAACTTTGTTGTGGCATTTCCTCGACCGTCGAGGCATGTCTTTTTCTCTGCTGTATTTCTGTTTAGCATTTCAGAAATGTAGTTATTTTCCAAGTAGGGTTATATGCTCCCTGCCTCCAGGCACCATATGGTATGACCCCTGTTTTCCCCAGGATATTACACATTCTATATACATAACAGACACACAATGAGTACTAAGGAACTGATAAATAAATGGCAAGCAATAGGATATATTGGAACACATGAGGAAGCCATTTGGGATAAAACTAATTTGGCCAGAGTTTGTTTTTCCAAAATGGCCTGTCCCCTGCATTGTGTATCTGCTTTCCCGTGTCCCAAAGAGAAGAGTAAATTCCCTTAAGATAAGGATGCAACTTCCCCCTCATTGACATTACCTTAAGGATGAGCATTTCTCCCTAAGCTAGGATTTGGTTGCTGCAGTCATCCTGTGACCACCCAGTTGGAGACAACAGACCCGACCTAGCCAAGCCCATCTAGATAGCAGACCTGCTCCCTGTGTCCATCAATAGCTATTCTGGCCAGGTAATCTGACAGGGTGATCTTGTGGCTATAGTAAAAGGGACATTACAATCCTATGTGATACATGGTCTTTGACGGTATATAACCACTCTGTACACCTCACTTCTTTGGTGCCCTTCCTTCCTTAGGGAAGGAAAGCCCAGGAGCACAGTCCTCAAAAGTTGGCTCATAATAAACTCACTCCAATTTTGATTTATAGATTGATTATGGATTATTGACTTAGACATTTGTTGGTGTAGTCATGGCAGGATTTCAGAGAAACCCACCAGAGACCACCTGGAATCTACACTGAACTGGCATTGGGTACCAATAGGGGCTTATTGTGCCCCCCAGATCACTGCATTCTTCAGGTGATCCTGGTGAGTTCTCCTGTAACCTGGACCTCCTTATTGTAAGTCAACAGTTCAGAGTTTATTTGAGTTTTCCAGTCTTAAGGCTAGGTGTCTTAAGGCGGTATCGGTACATACCCTAGGTCAGAGGAACCTAAGGGAGCATTCTTAGGAAAGAGAAACCCAGGGGGTATTTCCTAGACCCGAAGAGCCTAGAGGGCACTTTTGGAGTGAATGGGGCAGGCGGAAATTGTTAATTTGGCTTAAAATTGGAAAGAATTGTGTTTATAAGGTCTGAACAAAACTGCTTGATAGAGAAATGAGAGACTGAATCTGTTCAGCTGCGAAAAAAGGGGACATTGCTCCTCCCGGCCTTTTGTGCATTCTCAGACCTGAACTTGTAAAACTTTTAGAAGAAAACATAAGGAAGAGTCTCCTCGACATTGGTCTTGGGAATGATTTTGTGGATATCCCACCAAAACCGCAAACAACAAAATAAAAAATCAACAAATGGGGCTACATCAAACTTAAAAGCTTCTGCCCAGCAAAAGAAACAACAAACAAAATCAAAAGGCTGGGAGAAAAATTTTACAAACCACGTATCAGATAAAGGGTTAAATATCCAAAATTTATAAAAAACTTTTATAACCCATAAGAAAATGTATAAAGAACTCATACAACCCAATAAGAAAAAAGAAATCCAATCGAAAAATGGGCAAAAGACTAAGTAGACATCTGTCCAAAGAAGACATCCAAACGGCCAACACATGCATGAGAAGGAGATCAACGTCACTAATTATCAGGGAAATGCAAATCAAGACCACAAAGAGCTATCACCTCACACGTGTAAGGATGGTGATCATCAGAGACAAGAGATACTAAGTGTTGACAAGGATATGAAGAAAAGGGGACCCTTGTGCGCTGTTCATGGGAATTTAAATTGGTGCGGCCACTATGGAAAAGACAGTGGAGGTTCCTGAAAAAATTAATAATAGATACACTTTAGTGTATTTATCCAAAGAAAATGAAAACACTAACTTGAAAGGATATATGCACCCCTGTGATTATTACAGCATTATTTATATAGCTAAGATATGGAAACAACCTAAATGTCCATCTATAGATGAGTGGATAAAGAAAACGTAGTATGGGCCAGCCTGGTGGCATAGTGGTTAAGTGCATGTGTTCCACTGTGGTAGCCTGGGGTTCAGATCCTGGGAGCGCACTGCCTCACCACTTGTCAGGCCATGTTGTGATGGAGTCCCATATAAAGTGGAGGAAGATGGGCACGGATGTTAGCCCAGGGCCAGTCTTCCTCAGCAAAAAGAGGAGGATTGGCACATGTTAGCACAGGGCTGATCTTCCTCACAAAGAAAAGGAAAGAAAATGTGGTACATATTTACAATGGAATATTATTCAGCAATAAGAAAGAAAAAATCTTGCCATTTGCAATGTCATGTATGGACCTTTAGGTCATTATGCTAAGTGAAATTACTGAGACAGAGAAAGACAAATACCATTTGGTCTCAGTTATACATACAATCTGGCTCTTCAGTTTCTCACCAAACTTCCTCTGGCAGGCCAAGTTGAGTACCGGTTTTCTTTTTTTTTGGTGAGGGAGATCAGCCCTGAGCTAACATCTGTGCTAATCCTCCTCTTTTTGCTGAGGAAGACCAACTCTGAGCTAACATCTATTGCCATTCCTCCTCTTTTTTTTCTTCCCCAAATCTCCCAGTAGATAGTTGTATATCATAATTGCACACGCTTCTAGTTGCTGTATGTGGGACGCAGCCTCAGCATGTCCAGAGAAGCGGTGCGTCAGTGTCCGCCCGAGATATGAACCTGGGCCTCCAGTAGCGGAGCTTGCGCACTTAACCACTAAGCCACAGGGTCAGCCCCAATATCTGTCTCTTCTTTATATGTGTCTGTCTACATGTATGTTATATGTATTTTACCTCTGGAGGGTATGGTCAAAATTAAAAGCTCTATTCAATTAACTTGAGGTAAGTGCTTAGAAAAGTTATTTCTAAATCCAAATGTTTTTCCAGTTAACATGATATGAAATAATATTTGGTAAATAAAAGCTTATTTAAGCTTGTTAGTTTTCAGCATTGGATATAAGACAGACATACAGACATTCTTTGTCAGATAGACAATCCTGATGAAGAATAAATTGATGAACTCACACTCAATCTCAATTTCAAGATTAATTACAAAGTCAAGAGACTGTGATATTTTACAATACTACAATAATCAAGAGACTGTGATATTTTAAAATGAATAGACACAGAGGTAAATGAAAAAACATGGAAAGTCCACACATAGACCTCTGCAAGTACAGACAACTTGATCTTGGTCATGACAATAAATGCACTCCAACATAAAACATAATAGATTTTTAGTCTTTAGTCTTTTAGTCTCTAGTCATCATCAACCATGGTGATGATACAAAAGGACGACCCTATGGAAATAAATGAACAAAGACACAAATTTTGCACCTTAGAAATAAATGTACTCAAAATCACTCATCAATTTAAATATAAAATACAAAACTATAAAATTCATACTGGGAAATAAGAGAAAATCTTCATGATTTATAGTTTGATGATTTGTTTTCATATACAACACAAAAAGCACAATCCATGAAGAAAAGAATTGATCATGTGGACTTGGTTAAATTTAAATTCACCAATCTGGGAAAGACAGCATTCACAGAGTGGAAATACAAACTCCTGACTAAGATAATACATTTGTAAAACACATATCTGCAGAAAGACTTGCATGCAAATTATTCAAAGAACCAGTCAAACGCTGCAACAAGAAAACAAACTCCCCAAATTAAAATAAATAGACAAAAATATGAATAGACAAGTTACCAAAAAAATATATATATATACATGGGAAATAAGCAAATATAAATTGCTCAACAACAAGGAATTATTGGAAAATAAAATCCATTGTGCATTAAGTAAAAGCAAATTATAACACCAATGAGATACTCTACTCTTCTAGTAAAATAGCTAAAAACCAAAAACTGACAATACCAATTACTGGTGAGGATGTGGGACAATAGGAAATCTCATTCATTGCTGATGGGAATACACATAGTATAACCTCTTAAGAAGGCATCTTGCTAATTCTTGTGAAGCTAAGTATAGTGTCACTATATGATGCACCAATTGTGCACCAGTATATTTCTCCAACTACCATGAAAATATACATCCACACACAGACCCCTAAGAACATCTAAAAAACAACTTTATTCACAATGACCAAAACCTAGAAGGAACCATGATATCCTTTAACAGGTGAATGACACCCAAGTGTGGGACACTGAGTGAAGATACTTGAGGAACACATGGGCTACAGGCACAGGGTAAGGAAACACACGGGCTACAGGCACAGGGTAAGGAAACACACGAGTTCAGACAGCGCCTAGAGTAACAGTAGATGAAAACACTGGTTGTCTAGATGGGCTGGAGACATAGAGAACGCAAACACGAGCTGGCATGTGCTGAAGCACAGCTAACAGGCACACTCAGGGATGGAAAGGGATGCAGACACATGGAGTGAGAGAGACATGTGAGGTCTGGTATCAAATGTGGGCACAGGAGATAGAGACACTCGAGGAAAGATACCCACTGAAAGTACGTGAGAGAATGAAATTAGGTGTCTGACATGGGTTTTAGAGAGATGGAATGGAGACTCATATGGGTTGGCATGGGCTACAGGAACAATGAATGGAGACTTTTGAGAGGTGGCATGGACAGAGGGGAGAGAAAACCTTGACAACACAAAAGGTCAGACGTGGGCTGCAATCATATGAGATGATGACACTGGACAGAAGATATCAGCTTGAGGTAGAGGGATGGAGACACACGAAGGCTGGCATTGTTGCAGGCTCATGGGCTGGAGATCCTATGGGACAGACATGGCTTGCAGCACAGAGTTTAGAAATACACTAGAGAAGACAAGAGATACTAGCTACATCTGTGCTTGGAAGACAATAGTGTGTAGCCTTAAATGAATGTATGAATATGGAAGACAGACAGGAAATCCATAATCTCAGCTTCTGTCTTAAGAATTAAAAGAGAATCACACTGGAAAAAGTACAGAATGGAAATAATAATAAAGATAAGAATCAATGAAATAGAAAAATATTAAAGAAACAAATCAGGCTAAAAGTTATTTTTAAAAATATTAATAAAGTTAATAAACCACTAGAAAAACTGATTAAGGAAAAAAAAAGAAATGAAACACAAATCACCAGTATCAGAAATCAAATAAGAATTTTTGCGCCCAAGGTGGGGCTACACTGGCCAGCAAGTTGCCTTCTCTGCCTGGAAGAACTGCCTTCTCCCTGGATTACTACTGCAGATGAAATACGGGAACCCCTGATTAAAGCCGGCAAAATGTAAGACTTCTTAGCACATCAGCCACCCGGAATCTCTACCTGTGGAGTCTGGTGGAAGGAAGTGGTGAGAAATTTTTTTCGCTATCTAAATTTAGATTGGCAGGAGAAAATATTTGGGAAACTAGTTTCTTGTGCTCTTAGTGACTCTGGTAAATTTGATAGAGTACTCTTGGTTTTGATCTTGATCCCTTTTCCTCCCAGAGATAGTCTCTGTTTTTCTCTTTTGTCTCTGTCTTTTGTATCATGTGTCATAAGAAGGAAATACTATAGGGTAGGATGCAGGCATAGGCCCTATGAGCCTACTGTCCGGGCCGGCCCCACAGACTGGTGAGTTTGCGGGTCTCACCAGACTGGCGTCTATTTAGACAAACTTTGCTGTGGGTTAATATGCACATGAAGTGAAGGCCATTGCCAGGGGCATCTTGGAAGCCAAAAAGCCGCAAATTTGGTGGGCACGGGTCGAGCAGTTAAGAGCCATTAGGGCGCTCGCCACTTTCAGAAGACTCCCGTGACAGGATAATTTGAGTCACAGAACAAGGTAGATGACACAGGTCTCCCGCCAACTGCAAGAAAATGTCCATGCAACGATGAGGTACTCTGTAAAGCACACAGTCCCCAACCCCGTGGCACCTCCCCCCCTAGGTATTATTCTGACTCCAAGAGACCTAAGTCGTGGCTAAAGCTGTCATTGTGCCCATAAGAAAAATACCGGATGAGGTTTGTCCTTCTGTCTTGTTCTGTGTCCTGAGACAACTTGGCTTTGTGACCAGTGAGAATATTCTCCTTGGTCTCTACCATAC
Source organism: Diceros bicornis minor (assembly GCF_020826845.1). NCBI lineage: Eukaryota > Metazoa > Chordata > Mammalia > Perissodactyla > Rhinocerotidae > Diceros > Diceros bicornis. The sequence goes on along the minus strand of NW_026690906.1, from coordinate 190,372 downwards.
GGAAGGTGCATTTACCGGGGTTCCCCTTGGTGGTCAGTCAAGTAGACTGGGGTTCTGAACTGTCTCTTTGTCCGGCTGTGCCAAGTTCTCAGGGGAGTTTGTCATAAAGGGCCCAGTCCATAAGGGCTTTTGTCGTCTTAACCTTTGTTGTGTGGGAGATCAAGATTTGGCCACCCTGAAATGTATCTCTTTGCCTTGATTGTTTTCGCTGAGGGACATTTGACCTCCCCCACTATCTGCCTAAAGAATTTCACATGGTGGTTCCTTCCTGGAACAGATCTTCTATCACGATAGTTGTAATGATAATGTAAGGTAGATGTTACAATGGGAGAGGCACCAAGCCCCTTTTATCAAAAAACTCTATCTCTCCCTGACAGCATTATCTATAGATGACCCTGAAAAGAATTGTCCTCCTGCCCTCTGAAGTCCCAGGCCACTACCCACCCCAACACATTCCTCGCCTTTAGCTTCAATACTTAAGCAAGCAGCTTAGACAGAGGGACGAGTTGCTCATTTCTGAGTTTCTCCCATGTATACATGTTATTAAAGTTGGTATTATTTTCTCCTGCTAACCTCTCTTGTTAATTATTTGGCCAGCCAGAAGAACCTTAAGGGAAAGGGCAGAGGGAGATTCTCACTCTTGCCCCGACAATTTTGGCGTAGTCGCCAGGAGCCTCACTGGCTGGCAAGTTGCCTTCTCTGACTGGAAGACCTGCCTTCTCCCTAGACTACTGCAGATGATGAGATACGGGAACGCCTGACGAAAGCCGGCAAAAAGGTAAGAATTCTTACCACGTCAGCCTCCCGGAATCTCTATCTGCAGAGTTTGGCGGAAGGAAGTGGTGAGAATTTTTTCTCTTTCTAAATTTAGATTGGCAGGAGAAAATATTTGGGAAACTAGTTTCTTGTGCTTTTAGTGACTCTTGGTTTAAATTTGGTAGAGTACTCTTGGTTTTGATCTTGATCCCTTTTCCTCCCAGAGTGGTCTTTGTCTTGTTCTGTGTCCTGAAAACTTGGCTTTGTGACCAGTGAGACTATTGTCCTTGGTCTCCACCATACGGAAGGTGCATTTAACGGGGTGCCCCTTGGTGGTCAGTCGAGTAGACTGGGGTTCCAAACTCTCTTTGTCCGGCTGTGCCAAGCTCTCAGGGGAGTTTGTCATAAAGGGCCCAGTCCATAAGGGCTTTTGTCGTCTTAACCTTTATTGCTTGTTAGTGCTGGAAAAATCCCATGCCAGTATCGCCTGCCCGGTGTCACAGATTAGTGGGTATGTGACTGGAGGTGTCCCACAGTAGTGTGGGGGACCGGAGACACCATCCTTACCACCTGTGCAACGAAGGTCTTTACTTTCTCTGAATATCTTTGGGAGTGAATTCTGTGGATCATGGGGGCTACATCATCTGCGCCCTCACCAGGGACGCCTCTTGCGTCCATGGTAAAGATTTATTCTAAGCGTGGATTGTTACCCCAGGGTCTTTCCTTAAAAAGGCTTATTGGTTCGAGTCACTATTGGAATAAATATACAAATGAAGATCCTACCCGTCAATGGCCAGATGACGGATCCTTTGAATTGGAAAAACTTCTAAATTCGGGGAAAACAAATGTTTTGAGAGCTCTCACATAATTATTTATTTGGTACCTAAGAAAAGGCCAGAAAAAGGAAGGGAAAAATTTGAGTAGCCTTAAGACCTTGACTCAGGTTACAATTGATTTGAGAACATGTTAAGTGTTGATAAGATTATAAAACTTGGAATGTTTCAGCTAATTTTATATAAAGAGGTTACATCAGCTTTACCAGAGTATGTTTTAAAATGTCTGAGTGGGAATGCTTCCCTTGTCCAAAATTAGAAGACCAAGACCTATTGATAAAAATCTTAATGATAACTATGTTTAAAGGTATAAGAGGTGATGAAATTTACATGAAATTTTGTAGAAAAAAACTGATGTTATTTCTATTACAGAATTGGTTAACAAAAATAGTAATTTAAATGATGGCTAATTTATCTGAAGTCTTATGAAGTCTTGTAGGCAATCTAAATAATTATTGGGAACAAGTAACTAAATAGTTGTGAAAAAGATGACTGTTAGTTGAACTTTAAACAATAACTATGTGTTATGGTGGTTACAGCTTCCAAACTCCTTTTCGTGACTTAAAACTTTAGAGTTTTGCTAAATTTTATGATAAAAATTCAATTGAGTATCTAGATCATTTACAAATAAGTTAAGATATTAGACATTTATTGCTAAACGTACGTTTGTCTACTTTTGGCTTTTCATTACAGGAAAAGTAAAAGGTGTTTTGGGTCTATTGATAAACATGTGTTTTATTAAAAGATTGTACTATAAAGTAACATATTTCTAGAAGTGATAAAGTGTTTATAAATTTTCCAAGCCACAAGATAGTGATGTAAAAGAAATTTATAATTGTTTACTTAGTTTTTACTTACAAATTGGGGTTTCTAAGAGTCAAAATTTGTAATTAGTATATGTGATTGAAGCCACTAAATATTAAGAAAAATATGTCTGTGTACAGGGAAAGTAAGATGTATAAAGAAAGTACAAAGAATGGAAATATTTTCTTTGGTTGATTAAGAAAGATAAATTTGTCCTCAAGTACTAGGAGGGAAAAGAAAGACATGGGACAAATTCTGAATGTGAAAAGAAAGCTATAGAAGGTTTGTGGAAGGAATTCTGGAAAAGCAGTTTTTGCATGGTCAAGTTGGCTAAGGTTGAAATGAATTTAATTAAGTAAATGAGTTTTAATATCAGAAGTAAGCTGGTACAAAATTATAATTTGGTCTTATTTCTCTTAAAAGGATAATTTTCTTGAACTTGATAAAGAGGTTATAAAAGATTTTTCTTTACCTTTGAGTAAGTCTACCTAAAAAAAAAAAAACCTGTTAAAATAATTTCCTACGTTCAAAAGACTGAGGTCTCTCTATTAAGGCTTTTTGGACTGTTAATGCTCTGTTTGCTTTGACTGTTTATATTTTTGACAAGCTCCCCAAAACTCGTATCTTAAATAAAGTCTTTTTTTTTACTTTTTTCTTTGAGAATTTTCAAAAGGCCCTGGGAACTTCTCAAAGAAATTTGCTCCCTTAAGGAGAAAGATAATACTAAACTTATTAGGCTGATTCAGTATGTTAAATTACATGGGAAGCATTGTCAGACAAGTGATGATAAGTCTGCTTAGGTGCTATTATGTGGGTAAATGTTATTGATATAGGTGTTTTAAAATTGTATAACATTACTGAAATTCTGATCATCAGTCATAATTCTGGTTATTATTATTTTAAAATATTGTAGGTCACAAAATTAACCAAATTTCTCTGTCAATTGCCATTTTGAGGTCTTGTTGTTTACAGACTCGTTTCTATGCTCTAATGCTTTTACAAAATGTTTCAACTTCAGAAAAATTCACAGAAAGGACTCTGACATTTACACTGAAGTACAGGCTTCTGATAAACTTTCTGATCATAAAACTGAACTTGGTAAGAAATTACAGAAATCTGATGGAGAGACTGATGACTTCATGAAGCTGCTAACAAAAAGATTGGGATCAAGAATGGATTACACAAGACTGAAGGAACTTATAAGGATAATTATAATTTTTATGATTTTTCATTTGAAGTATTGCTGAATTTTTAATGTTTTGTTTTTTCAGATTTAAGGAAAACTTTTTCTCTTTTCTCCTGACCTAGCTATGATTTATAGCAATTTGGTAAATGATATTTTTGTAAGTAAAATTGAAATATTTATCTTTTCTCTCTATCTGATCCCTCGAATTTGGAAACTCTTAGTAAGTAAGTATTGTTGTTTTCATGGCAATATAGTTATTTGCCTAAGTTCAATAAGAATCTGTTCTCCTTATAATAGGATACAATTGGAGACACTGGTTATATTACCAAGGTTGTGACTGGAACATCATATTTGCAATATAACCATACAGGTTTTGAGGAATGAAGATTGGACTATATGGAATAAAGCCACGTGGAAATATTGGCCTGGTACCTTATGTTCCAAGCAACACTTACCAGGATAAGTAAAGAATGTCACTTATCTGGCAGGTACAAGGAACCTCGAAATATTTGGGGGGAACCTCGGAGGAGAGGAATTCACCCAAATCTGTCGGTATTGCAGGCAAAGTCTGATGACAAAATCCTTGGCTTGGCTTTCCTGGCCTAGAGAGGCCTTTGAAATTCAATCTGAGATTCCTTATAAAAAGTTCCAGCAAAGCAGATTTAAAATAGTCTATGTGATCTATTGCTATTCTTTCTGTACTTATGTAAATAATTGTGCCAACTCTATTGGAACTAGACTTATTTTGCAAACTAGCTAGTTTTAATTTGGCTATCTTAATAAAATTGAGGGTGATTTTAGAGAGAAAAATTATATTTCATTAAAAACTCTAGTATACATTTGCGGATATTAGATCCTAGTTTTGCTGTCTTTTGAGGTTTTTGTTTTATATCTGTTGACTAGACTGGATCCTGATTTCTTCTAGTCTCCTAAAATATCTGGCTACAGATGTCCAAACTAACATTTTTGATTTTTTCCATCATTTTCATTTGAAATCACTGAGAACTGATCCTCCCCTTTTTCCTGAAACCTTACAAAATGAAGCTGATAGACTTGATATAAACTTGAGATGACCTGACGACACCATCAGAGACATTTTAAACTGCAAAAGATGCTTTGACGCTGACATCTAAAAATCTTCTTAACTTGCTGTCCTCTAACTCAGAAACACGTTTCCAATTTGCTCCATTAACCTTGTTTTTCTTTTGTTTTCATAGAAATGCTTCTTATTAATTACTTGATTGCTTGCTTCCATAAAATAGGCGTAACCTTGAGAGCCCACCTGCATCACCACCTTCCAAAATGAACTTAATTGAACTGATCTATTATCAGGACAAAGAAATGTGTTCAGTGAGATAAAACAATCTACCAACTCAGCTTCTGGACTATGAAACTTCTTTAAGTTTCAAAAAGACTGTGAAACTTTTAGTTTCAAAGGTGGGACTGTGGGAGATCAAGATTTGGCCACCCTGAAATATATCTCTTACCTTGATTGGTTTCTCTGAAGGACATTTGACCTCCCCCACTAACTGCCTAAAGAATTTGACATGGTGGTTCCTTCCTGGAACAGATCTATCATGATGGCTATAAAGATAATGTAGGGTGGAGATTACAATAGGAAAGGCACCAACAAGCCCCTCTTATCAGAAGTTCTGTCTCTCTGGTCACATTCTCTGGATGACCCTGCGAGGAGTTGCCAGACAATCATTTACATTTATAAGGGAAATCTCCATTTGTAAAGGTATCTCCCTCTCTGTTTTGAGAAGAGAGGGGGATGGCCTCATTTCTAGAGGCTTATCAATGTGGAAGTTGAGGCCTTAAAGCTGCATAATAACCTTAATCTTGTTTACTGTGCTTTAGTGTTAATCTCCTGTAACTGACTCCCATCACCCCCAAAATCCTCCTTTGTCATTGGCTGAACATGGTATTTAAGACGAGAATTTCTGCTATTGTGTTGAGAAACGCAGTGTCCCTGCTTTCTCCCATGTATACATGTTATTAAACTTGGTATTATTTTCTCCTGCTAACCTGTCTTGTTGATTATTTGGCCAGCCATAAGAACCTTAAGGGAAAGGGCAGAGGGAGATTCTCCCTCTTCCCCCGACACTACCTAATAAGTTGAACCTAGAGAAGAACTGAAGAAAAAAAGCACTACACTTATTAAATATTTTTAACACAGTAAAGAAACTGAGGTTATCTAAACTGAAGAGGAAAATGTTAATAGGTGACCATTACCATCTTCAATGTATGAGGAAGTCCAGAGAAGGCGAAATTTAAAAAATGGATATAAAGTGAAAATTATTTAAATAACACAAAGGAAAATTTTATTATATGGCAAAGTAATATAGCATACAATCAACCAATAAATAAAAAAGCAATTAATGTATATCATTGATTAGAGATATTAATAATCAACAGAACTGGTTTCTGGAGGTTGTGGAGTCTTTGTCCCTGGAAACTTGTCAGAAACAAACACTAAGCCATTTGTCCTGGATAGACTTTAGATCTTCTCCTGCTGGGGCTCAAGATCCCTTCAAGTTTATTCTGTAATTTTAATCTACTGTTAAATTTAATGAGAGAAGACATGGTGACGTCAATTATGAGTGTGCTCTGGGGGGTTCCTTAGAGGAGTTGTGGAGAAAGAGTAAACACACCTGGGATCCCGTAGTGTTCTGAGAAGCAGAGAAATAAAGGTATGTAAAGGGCTTGAGACATATTGGGACCTTAGTAAATAACCATTGTTATCAGTAATAATTCATTTCCAATCGTGTAGATAAAGTTAGCTATTCTGTCAAGAAAACCTCACTCAAAAATGTCTTAATTGACTGAGGATTAAATAATCAAAGCTGGCTTTGTTTTTAATATTCTTTCTTAGCCAGGTAGGGCTCAAGGGAAGCAAGCAAAGGAATTGTGTGACACTTAGGAGAGTCACAAACCCTGAACTCAGAGTAATGTTTGCTTTAGCCCCTGAAAATTCAGGAGCCTCTAGATCCAAATGCCAACACATTCAAGTTGTTGGTGAATCTTGATTACGATTTTGATACTTTTGGCTGTCTGCTCAAGCAAAGCATCCTTTAAAACCTAGGGTTTCTAAGCCGGTGGTTCTCAATGTGTGGCTGGTCAGCAGCATCACCTGGGAAACGGTCAGAGACGTAAATTCTCGTGTCCCCCCATATGGCTGGATCACAAACTCTGGGATGGACTCAGCACTCTGTGTTGTAGGGGACCTCCACACGGTTCTAATGCACACTGGAGTTCAGGAACCACTGTCTTAGGAGAAGCCAGTACTAGGTACAACATAGGGTTAGCAAAGATTCCTCTCTCACGAGGGCTTCTCCTGAGGCCCCATGGCCAAAATAAGGATTCCCCTTTATGGCCATAGGAAGAACTCCTATGGCTCAACTCCAGGCAGCCGTCTTCAGGAATTTTTCCAATATGACCAGGAGCTCTGAAATTTGGATTCAAAAAAGAAAAAAATATAAAAAATTGATTCAACTTTCAAGAAATTTTCCTGCTTCAGATTGAGTGTGAAGTAGCTGAAATAGAGAAATTTTTCCCAGAACACTGATCTGTCATTTCTTGATGGAAACTACTGAGATCTTTCAGTGGAACTAAACAATGACCAGGTAGGTTATGGTTAGTCTGATGTGTAAGAGGAGAAAGAAAACACAAAGATAAAGAATAAAACAAGCAAACAAACAAGAGAGAGGGAGAGTAAGGAAGGGAGATAGAAACAGCGACCATCAGTCAGAGGTAGTGAGAGGAGGGGGAAAGGAATAGAAGATGCAGAAGGAGAGAAGCAGGTGCCTTTCGGTAGGAAACATACCTGTGGACACTGTGCACGTGTGGCTTTCATAGAAAGGTGTAAGATTTCTAAAAAGCAAAGAAAATAAAAACAAATCCATCCAATTTAGTAATTTGTCCTAAATTTATTTGATCAGCTCTGATTACTCTGATGTCTTCCTTCTCATTTATTTCATCCATGTCTCAAATTCTATGTCCTGCCCTTGTCTAAGGCTTCAGAAACACACCACAATTTAAACCTTCACAAGGTGAACTTTTTAAATCATTTCAAATTCTTCTTTTCCCTCTGCACAAAATAGATGACCTACAGTGTTAGCTTACCTTTCGGTGCCTTTCAATAAAACTTTAAAAAACTTTATTCTTAAAAGTACAGTTTTAGATTTACAGATAATTGAACAGATAGTACATAGAGCTCCATACACCCACCGCACTGCCTCTCTCCTCTCTCCCAAACCCCGTTTCCCCTATTATTAACACCTTGCATTAGTGTGATACGTTTGTTATAATGAATGAACAATATTGAAACGTTGTTATGAACTACAGTCTCTAGTTTAAGGGTCACACTTTGTGTTGTACAGTTCCATGGGTTTTGACACACATATAGTGACATGTAGCCACCATTATTCACAGAACAGTCTCACTACCCTAAAAATACTCTGAGCATCAGATTAGTTCTTAGTGGTTTCTTAATATATAAACAATTGTCAGAATAACGTAAATTTTTATGATGAAAAATGTTCCACAAGTGCTAAATTTTGTTAGTCTCATTATTATGATCACTATTAGAAATAATGAAAAAAATGAACCCCTATATAAATAGAAAAATCGTAGAATTTTAAAGATAAAAAAGATCTGGAAGATTAGGAAATCCCACATTCTTCAAGACTCTGCCCTCCAGTCTCTCAGCATTCTGTATCATCTATCTGCCGAATCTGCTGAGGAGAAAGAAAGAAATCGATAAAGAAAAACAGAGCAAAAAACAAATTTGGGCTCTAAGTAGTCCTCTTGATCCAAATTTAATAACGCATGGATTCTTATTTATTGCATATTTGCATCAGGAACATAATTACTAAGTAGAGCCTAATTTGAGAATATTCGTTACGAATGAAAGATGTCATATCTAAGAACAGAATGGAATTCACTGAGGTTTTACTCTTAGGATATTTGTAGGATTAAGTCAGGACATGCTGTGAGAGTGATAAATAAGTTCTATATATTTTTATTCTCCAAGACCATGGATTTCAGCCACACTATATACCCATGTACTTTGCAACAATGAAAAACAATTAAACACTGACCTTGAATATTTTGCCCTCAGATTCATTAGTCTTTAAAATATAAATTGAGCAATTTTAATCTAGATGAGTGAAAGACTGTGGAGACTTCTAGAATGTCACGTTAGGTCCTTTGGAAGTGAAGAATTGACTTAATAAAGCATTTCTATTCCTTCTCATACCTTGACAATAGTGTTACTGTGACTCTGTTTTAAAGAGGATAATGGCAGGCTTTGCTTTGATTTGCACCTTTTTGTTTTTAGTACATTTTCTTAATATTTCTCAGTCTCTTGAAAACTTTTATCATTAAGCTCAACCTTCATTTAAATCACCAGACCTATTTGATGAAGGCGACATGAACATTTACTAGCAAACTCCTCAGAAAATTACTAATTTAACCTTCAGATCATCCACTGTAGAACTCAAACTGGATTTTGAAGGCTCCTCAAAATGGCTCATAACTATGTGTTTGTACATTTATCTGGGAAGATATTATCTAAGGGTAATTGTTCTTCCCAAATGCTTTCTTTACCTCAAACAGCAATATTCTCAAAGTTTTAATGAAAATGTGGCCAATTTGGTGAAAATCAAGTGACTTGTTTGTTTTAGCATGCCAATGAGATTAAGAAAATAAGTATTTTAATTATTGTTATTGATTATAAAAATCAGAAATTAAGCAAACAAACTTCTTTGTCCAAAGACATTTCTGCAAGTGTAATCGTCGGGAAAACTGACAGCTAGCCTCCCATTTTAACCACTAAATCATAAGAAATGTAATACCATGGGCAAACACTTGAGCGTTGTCACCTGCACGGGTCCCCAACGTTATAGCCCAATCAGGGCCACAAATCAGGGGAAGGAGCCCGCAGAGGGGAGACAGCTGTTCCCTCAGCAGTCTTCCTTCCTGGGTCAGAACACGGTCCCAGCTGCTTGCTGTCTACTTTTCTAGGGAAGCAGAGAATTCTTCTGGGGACACGACACATCAGGTGTTAAGGATGTCATCGTTCTTTTTGAAACAAATGTTACTTAATGTGACGCACTTCTCAGGACAGGAGGAGCCGCCTCAAGGGAAGGAAGATCTTCTCCAGGAGCTGACGGTCATCCAGGGAGAGCAGAGTCAAGAGCTGCAGAGTGACAGCCCGCTCTCGCTCTCCCTCTAAAGGACATCTCAGTCCCCAACTGCTCCTGGCGACCACCCCAGCGGTTCCCATTGTATCCTCGGAGATGCCCGAGCATGTGCAGGACGGGCGCTCAGAGCAGCAGAGGGGCTGGTGAGCTGGAGAGCCCCAGAGCGTGTGCACTGGAGGGGGGGGTCCCTGGTGTGGACGTGGCTGCCTCGGAGGTTTGTGTGGCGGGATTGGCAGTTTCTGGATCCTTCCTCCAGGATTTTCAGCACTGGGTAGCTTGCCTTTCTGTAGTGTGGAGGAACGCTGGGCAGGAGCGGCGCCGAGGTCGGCGGTGGGCAGCGGGCTCGGTGTGGAGATGTCCGCTGCAGATGGCGGGAGCGCAGTGTCGGGGGCGGGGGCCGGGGCTGCCGGCGGGCTGCTCCAAGCGGAGGAGCCCAACTTTGTCCCTTGGAGGAGCAGAGGAGCGCCGCCTGGCAGGCCGGTCCCTCTGCCTTGGTGGGGCCTCACCACAGCGGGGCCTCCTGCCCACCCAGCGGAGGTGCAGGGAGCGGCAGGGAGTCACCTGCCCTCTGCACGAGCTCTTGAGTTCCTGCCACCCGGGACCCTGTCTAGGCCAGGTTGGGATATCTCCCGGTGAACACGGCCCTTCATAAGATGACCTGTGGTCAGCGCTCCTCTGTCTGACTCTGCTCAGGCTATTGGGCTCCTCATTGCGTTCTTTAAACAAATAAATATTCCTACTTCCTTGGGACCACTTTTATAGAAAAGCCTAATCCCATTAATAGTTTCTGATAATTGACTGTATATTTGCAAGGCGAACTTTGAAGCCTGTGAATTATTGTAAACTGCATTTAATGAAAGGAGCTTTAAATAATCTTTGGTGCAAATTATGTAGCTTCCTAATAATAACTCACATTCTGTTAACATAGACTGATGACTGATCAATTGATGATTGACATAATGTGTAGGGAATTTTGGTATCAGTGGAAAGATTTTTCTTGGCAGTTGGTGATAGAATTAAAATCGGATTAGGAGGAGGTTTTTAGAAGTAGTATGTAGTGTGTGTTTTGCCTCCATATTCATTTACAATTGTAAGAATTTAGATTTGGAAAGCTCACAGAACAGGAATTTTCAAATTTTGATTTGACTGATAGGGTGAAAAGTCAAAAGGCCAAATACGGTAGGATTTCATTTATATGATATTCTAGAAAAGATAAACCATAGGGAAAGAAAACAAGTCGTTAGTTGCCATTGATTTTAATATTTAGTTAATCATTTAGTTTAATCATTAGTTTTAATATTTCTGATTAAAAAATTCATTTTAATGATAGCATCCTAATTATGCTTTCGGATGATACCAGAATTTAACCTATTAAATTCTCCAGTAGGAACAAATGATATGTTGGTTATTAGTGTCTTTGAAGTGTAAGTATTGTTGGTAATGAATATAAATGAGATTTTTCGGATTGTGAACTACTGATTTTTTTACTAGATCCTGTTGGACGTGGCATATTACAAGCTTCAAAAGGCTCTTTAAATTATTGTAGCAGGCTGAAGCTATTAAATTGTAATGTAAGATCTTTATAGATGAAACAGGCAAAAATACAAAAAGCCATTCATCATTTTATCTTTGTTAAAAAAATCAAGTAAATCTTACCATATACATGAATGACTTTTGGCTAGATAGACCTGAACTTGACAAGATGGACTCATTAGTATGGTGAATTTGTTTTGGAATGTTAAAATGGGAGAGGACATTTGTGTTACCTGATGGTGACCCAAGTCAATATGGTAGGTTTCACTGTTTATATGCTCTTTCTGAGTTACAATCTTGATTAAACAGCTAGTCATAGATGTACTAATAAATTTGGACCATTTTATGTATCAATATTTTAAGATGTCCTATTTCCCTGATAGTTTCTGATTTCAGGGTGTCTGGGAAAAACAGTTTCTCAACATAGGTAAATTGGAATATAATTTTTGATTGTTGACATTGAATCATAGAATTGTGGAGTTGGAAATAATTTTAGTGGTTGTAGAGCCTAATCTCTTCATTTTCCAGGAAATGGAAAGTGAGGTTTCTCAAGTTAAGTCATCCATAGTCTGAGTGCTACTTAGTGGCAGAGTTGGAACTAAATTCTCAGATGCTTGTCTCCAGATTCCTAATACAGTGCTCTCTGTGCTACGTACTATTAAGTAGACAAACAAATGAGTTACCTTCCCAGATCATATATGTAGCCAGCAGGGTTGATTCTTTCCCATATGCATTTTTTTCCTTTCTTTTTTAAATAACTACTAACCACACTTAATTCATTCCCCTACCATGTTTAATGACTATACTTTGTGTGTGTGTGTCTCCTCGAGCACACGTGGACTCCTTAGAAGGGACACCTGACTGTGATTGTATTGCTAGGCCAGAGGCTGATGTGTATCTGCAACTTGACCAGCTGCAGCCAAATTACCCTCTGAAGTTTTAACAATTTCCATTCCCGCCAACAGTGTCTGAGTCATCCTTGCCATGGGAATTGTCAGATCCGCATTGTCAGATTTTTAAATTTTTGCCAATCTGATGAGTGAGAAATGATGTATTTGTTTTCCTCTTTGTACGTTAGTTTTGACAAATACATAGAGCTGTGCAACTACCAAAATCAAGATACAGAACAGTTCCAGCACCCAGAACTGCCTTCAGCTGCTCTTTTGTAGTCAACACTTCCCCCACCCTTAACCCCTGATGGCTAATGATCTGTTGTCTTCCCCTATGGTTTGCCTTTTCTAGAATATCATATAAATGGAATCCTACAGTATTCAGAGTTTTGAATCTTGTTTCTTTCATTTAGCGCAATATGTACATTTGAGTGTTCATCCATGTTGTTGACTGTATCAGCAGTTCCTTCTGTTTTATTGTTGAATGTAGTATCTATTGTATGAATGTACCACAGTTTATCCACCCACCAGTTGAAGGACATTTGAGTTCTTTTCGGTTTTGTCTTTTTTGACTATGAATAAAACTACTATAAATCTTTGCAAACAAGTTTTTGTGTGAACATTAGTCTTCTTCTCTTGGGTAAGCACCTAGAAGTGAAATTGCTGGGTCATATGGTATGTGTATGTTTAACTTTTTTAAAAACTGTTTGTGGTAGTAAAGTCATGTCCCACAAAGATGTCCTAATCCCTGAACCTGGGAATACTTTAGTTTACTTGGCAAAGATGAATTAAATTTGCAGATGGAATTAAGGTTGCTGATCAACTGCCTTTAAAATAGAGAGATTACCATGGATTATCCAAGTGGGCCTAGTGCATCACAAAGGCCCTTAAAAGGGAAAGAGAAGCAGTAGAGTAGAAAAAATTGCAACAAGGTAAGCAGGGCCAGAGACATGCCGAGTTCTTGGTTTTGAGGGTGGCGGAGGGTCGCCATAGGCTAAGGAGTGTGGTGTTCTCTAGAAGCTTCAAAGGGCTAGGAAATGGATTAAACTTTATAGTCCCCCCAAAAGAACCTAGTTCTGCCAACACCTTGATTTTAGCTCAAGGAGACCCATGTCAGACTGCTAACCTACAGAACTGTAAAACTATAAATCTGTGTTGTTTTAAGCCATGAAATTTGTGCTAATTTTTTTACAGTAGCATAACAAACTCCACTTTAAAACTGTTTTTCCAGGGACTGGCCCCGTGGCTTAGTGGTTAAGTGCATCTGCTCCGCTATTGGTGACCCGGGTTTGCATCGTGAGTGCACACCAATGCACCGCTTCTCCAGCCATGCTGAGGCCACGTCCCACATACAGCAACTAGAAGAATGTGCAACTATGTCATACAACTATGTACTGGGGCTTTGGAGAGAAAAAAAAAAAAGGAGGAGGATTGGCAATAGATGTTGGCTCAGAGCTGGTCTTCCTCAACAAAAAAAGGAGGATTGGCATGGATGTTAGCTCAGGGCTGATCTTCCTCACAAAAAAGTAAATAAACAAATAAAACTGTTTTCCAAAGAGGCTGAACCACTTTGTGTTCCCACCAGCAGTGTAAGAGTGTTCCAGTTGCTTTCCACCCTCATTAACACTTGGTATGCTCAACCTCTTTAATTCTAGTCATTCTAATAGGTACATAGCAGGATCTCAATGTGGTTTTTATGTGCATCTTTCTCACGATTAATGACGTTGAGCATCTTTTCATGTGCTTATTTGTCATCTGTGTATCTTCTTTGGTGAAGTGTCCAAACCTGTGTCCATTTTAAACTAGGATTTTCTTATTACCGAGTTTTGAGCATTCCTTATAGTCCTGTCAGATATGTGATTTGCAAAGGTCTTCTCCCAGTCTGTGGCTTGCCTTCTCCATCCTCTCACCAGTGTCTTTGGAAGGTCTGTGTAACATAACTCAAGAGGTTCCACATGACTTTATTTTTCTTCATTGAGAAACAGAATGAGGTTGGAGCACCTGAGTCCAATCAGACCTTGATCAGAGTTGGGGCTGGGGCTGCCTTTTAGTAAACCCAGCCCTTCCACTTTCCCCGTTCCTGTTAGCTGTGCTCCCCTCCCCCACACAGGCGTCTGGTTCTAAGTCTGGTAGATTTCTCTCTCCTTAAGTTTGGGAGCCCATAGACAATTCAGCTACACCCTTCAGACATCTCAGCACAGCTCTCCAGCCTCCTACCTGATATCGCTTCACAATATGGGAAATTCCCTGCAGATCAGACTAGTGGTATGTTGGACTTAGGCCACTTCCACCACTTCTGGAGGTTTCATTTTGCTTTGTGGAAGCTTTTGGCCTACTTCCCCAGATTCCTGTGTGGCACCAAAACTTAGCACAAGTGCTGAGAGAAAGAGCAGTAGTGTGTCTGAAAGCCCTCAGGTTTCATCTGCCACACCAGTCCTGCAGAATCACTACAAGTTTGGCTAGTTTCTCTTTTCCCTAGCCGAGGATCTGGCTTGCTCAGCCACCCAGAATCAGAAAACGCCTGCAGGGCTCATATAAAAAACTTTTTCGTCTTTCTGGAATTTTAGTTGGTTGATTCTGAAGTTCTCTGATGCTCTAAAAATATATTTATAATTTATCTGGCTTTGTCCAGTTTTGCAGCGAGTGCTTTCCTGTCCTGGTCTACTCTAAAACAGAAGTTCCCTTGTCATTAGATTTTAACTCCATCAGTTATATATTGTCAATATTATGATTGTTTGGAAAATCATGCTTTCAATGATTTATTCCGATGTTTACCCTTTTTTATCTTTACAATCCATTTTTACCTCTTACCATTTCTTCTTCTATCAGTTTGTTTCTTCTTCCTTTTTTCTTTTGTGAGGAAGATCAGCCCTGAGCTAACATCCATGATAATCCTCCTCTTTTTGTTGAGGAAGACCAGCTCTGAGCTAACATCTATTGCCAATCCTCCTCCCTTTATTTTTTACCCCCAAAGCCCCAGTAGATAGTTGTATGTCTTAGTTGCACAGCCTTCTAGTTGTTGTATGTGGGACACAGCCTCAGCATGGCCAGAGATGGGGTGCATCGGTGCGCACCCAGGATCTCAACCCGGGCCACCAGTAGCGGAGCGCACACACTTAATTTCTTACCCACGAGGCTGGCCCAGTTTCTTTCTTCTTCAAGTACATTCTTTTTTACTTTTTAAGTCTTTTCCTTGAGGAAGATTAGCCCTGGGCTAACATCTATGCCAATCTTCCTCTATTTTGTACATGGATCATCACCATAGCATGGTTGATGAGTGGCGTAGATCCACGCCTGGGATCCAAACTCATGAACCCAGGCCTTGGAAGCGGACTGTACTGAACTTAAACCACTACGTCAGGTGGCTGACCCCCTTAAAGTACATTCTTTAGAAATTCCTTAATGAGCATTTGTTCGTGGTAATACCTTTAGTAAATGTTTGCATAAAAATATCTTTAAGTCACCCTAGTTATTGAGATATGGTTTGATTGGGTATACACTGAAGGTTATTTTCTCTCTGTATCTTGAAGATTTAATCCAATTCTATCTTGCCTTCCATTGTTAAGTAATGTATCATAGGTCTAAATGTAAGTCTCTGTAAGTGTTCTGATCCTCTGAGGGGCTTTGAATATCTTCTTTTGTATTTAGTGTGCTTTGGTTTCCCTGAATGGATCTGGCTCTAGAATTTTGTTTTTTTTAATTTTGCTTGAGATGTATTCAGCTGCCTGAATCTAGAGTAGAAGTCTTTTATCAATTCTGGAAATTTCTGTTACTATATCTGAATTTTACTTTAAATCATATATATATTTATATTATTTAATTCAAATATATATACATATACACATTCAATATATAGTCATTAAATATATATTTATATTATTTAATTCAATATATGATATTATTCAATATAGTGATTTTTATTATTGGAAAAATATACGAGCATTATTTATATATATAGTTTCCTCTACTTGGCCAAACTCAAGCCAGTCTCCTTTGAGCCTATAATAACTTGGCCTATAATAACTACAGCCTCTCAGCACAAATGGTTTCACATTCCCACACATATTATAAGACTTAAACACTTACACAGTTTCTAATAGCTCAAATCAACATCCTTAGGATGACCCCTGCCCCCTTAAAGTGCCTGCCTGAGAAAGCTCAAGGCAGCCAACAGAATTGACTATTTGTTCTGACCAACACTCGATCATTGGCCCCTGACATCCCTTTCTTAGAGCATTTACCCAAAAGTGTTTACAACTGTGAATCTTTCCTCTGTCCTTTAGAGTTGTAGGTGTGTCTGCTATAACTCAGGAGTGCATTTCTCAAGGTCCCGATAGCCATTCCTTGAGATGAGGACAGGGTGTCTGTCTCCCAGACGCTGTGAGAGGAGAGAAGTGAAACTTTGATTATTTCCAACTAGCAGACACAACTGGCCAGATCACACTGCACTGACCAACATTCTGTACCTTTTCCCTCCCTGACTCTACTGAGCCCTGCTCACCCCTCTGCCTGCTCCCTCATTATCCCTTTCAAATGCCCAGTCACCTATGTACAAATCAAATTGAGTTCAGTTCATCCTGTTCCTTCTTCCCTATTGCAGTGGTATATGCCTGATTAAAATCTGTCCTGACCACTTTATCTAGAGTCTGGCTTTCTGTATACTCCACATTTAACACACATACAGATAATCTCATGCATATGCATAGATGCACATATACAAATGTAACCATGGGCCCTTCAGGACCAGTTCAACTGACCCCATCTTATGAACAGAGTAGTTAGTTTTCTTTCAGGAACTGAGACCCCTCTTCCAGTTCAGACAAGTGGGACCACCAACTCATCAACTGGGAGTTCACAAATGCTTTATATGTGACCTTTATGACATCAAGGAGGTAAAATCTCCATTCTCCGATCATGGTAGCACTACCAATTTGTGAACACACATCTGATGAAGAGCTGCAAAGCTTGACTTTGATTACTCAGGTCATCAATTACCTCACTTCTCCTTACTTCCAATCATCTACCTCCACATGTCAGAACACCCTGCCCTTCATCGCATAAATTGTGCCCCAAGACCTGGATCAGGGAGAGAGATCTGAGACAGACACATGCCCCCGGTCTCCTTGCAGATCACTCTCACAAAATAAAGTTAGACTTCATTTCCCAAAAGCTGATGCCAGAATAATTGGCTTTTTTAATGTGCATTGGACAAGAGAACCCCAATATTGTGCAGTAACATCAATACATGTATATACACTTACTTGTTGTTTTATTTTTTTTATTCTCTTTGTTTAAGAGGAGTCACCCTGAGCTAACATCTGTTGCCAATCTTCTTTTTGCTGAGGAAGATTCACCCTAGGCCAACACCTGTGTCAACCTTCCTATATTTTGTATGTGGGTTGCCACCACAGCGTGGCCACTTGTGAGTGGTGTAGGTCCGTGCCCAGGAACTGCACCTGGGCCACTGAAGTGGAGTTTTCTTAACTTAACCAATAGGTCATGGGACCAGCCCATGTCTAATTGCTTTGAAGATGTGACTAGATATGCAATTGAAGTTTCACTATGATCTCTGGATTTCCTTGCTGTTCCTTTAGTCCCTCACTTCAGTGTATGTGTTTCAGGCTACATCTTTCATGTTAGAGGAATTCCTCAAATATCAAGTGGTCCTTGGCTACCTGTTCATATTTCTGTGATGGGAAGGAAACAGCTGAGTAAGATCTCTGTGAGCCTGATGGGGTCTGTGAATGTCTGGACTCAATGTTTCATCAGGGGTGTTGAGAGTTGAACTAGTAACAGGCAAACAATGTTGATGCCCACACTGATCTCTAACAACATACTTATTCTACTCATTCCCACAATGACAGACATCCTCTGAACAAGTGGAAATGCTGACAACACACTCCCACACACACATACACACTATTTCCAAATGACCAGCAGCATTCAGACTGTAAACTACACATGATAATGCACACTGATACTCAGAACATACACGCAAACATGCACGCATACAGACCACTCACTGTCTCAGAGCCCACAGTGACTTGAACTCTCTAAACACACACCCGTCAACAAAACACACCTTCACATAGAAGCCATAATAGCCATGCACCATGTGACCATACAGAATTGTTGAACACATAGACATCCACACAACAAGGTATGTGGCCATGCACATCTAGGCTTGATCAGGAGTTTTTTCACACCTCAGCATCAACATGGAAACCCCGGGGCGAGAGGGAGAGGCAGAGGGCACAGGGAGAACATGTGGGGAGCAGTCAGGAGATACTTACATAAAGCAAATATGGTACCCGAAAAGCTGGTTGCTAAATGACATATGACTCAAGGGTATGAGGAGCCAAGAGGGTCTGAAATGGTACAAAGGAGGTGACTGATACAAACCCATCACAAGATATTTAAAAGTAAGGAACAGTGATATTTTAAAAAGCACTGAAGAGAGTGCATCAAAGCTTTGACATAACTCCAAACAATGAATGACATGGAATTCTGGCCAAAGAACAGCCATTATTGCTGTTAAAATTCCTATTTAAAAGTTTCTTATAAAATTATAGAAATACTCCTTGAAAAATGACAAATAGTCATTGGTTTAAAATATTTAAAACATTTCAGGATAAAGTTACTTCAGCTTCCACTTTTATTGAGTAGCTTTTTTTGGCCAGCTAGAATAGCTGGACAAAGCACACAGAACGGCTGTTTGAAGGGTTGTAGAACATCCTGTGGAAACAGGACTTGAGGGTCTACAATATCTGAGACGAGGGAAGCACAAGATTGTGAGCACCATCTCCACGTGGCTTCTCCCTTAAGGCATTTGCTATTTCAAGAGTGAGAGAAGAGAGTCTGAGCAGAATGAGGAGGAAAAATGAACTGAAATTTGGTTCCAGCCAAGTCCAGTAACTTCTGCTTCTAGTCATGTGTGGTAAAGGCAGAGTAACAAATAACATTGATTTAATAAATACTGTCTGTTTGAAAACACCAAAGGGATGTGGAAGCAAACAGGACTTGATGAAAGAAAATTTCAAAAGGAGAAGAACCTTTTTAGGTGAGATTGCCACACATGCCCTCACCCGGGGTAATTTGCTTAATCTGGACTCTGATAATCAGACCTGTCTTACCAGAAGACAATTGTAAGTACAGTCTGTCATAATTGATCTATGTTAGCTTTTAAATATCACAAGTTTTGTTTGGCTGTTAATTTTTACTCCCTCCACTAGAAGACTTTATGAAGGGAAAGACATGGTATCATTTGCCACATGATCTCCAGAACATTCTTCAGTTTGGGCTGTATGACTTCTATAAATATTTGTTAATTGTTGGTTTCATGAATGCTATGGACTGAATGTCTATGTAATCCAATTTCATACGGTAAAATCCTAATCCCCGACCTGAGGGTATTTGGAATTGGGGCCTTTGGGTGTTAATTAGCTTAGATGAGGCCATGAGTGTGAAGCCCCCATGATGGAATTAGTGCCCTTACAAGGAGATGGAGTGCCAGAGCTCTCTCTGCCAGATAAGGGTAGAGCAAGAAGCTGTCCTTCTGCAAAACAGGAAGAGAGCTCTCACGAAAAGCAAATCAGCTTGAACCTAGATCTTGAACAATCCGGTCTTCAGAACTGTGAGGAATGCACTTTTGTTGTTAAGAGTGCCCAGTCTATGGATGGCCAGGTGGTGCAGTGGCTAAATGCGGGTGCTCCGTTTCAGTGGCCCCAGGGTTCACAGGTTCAGATCCCAGGCATGCACCGATGCACCGCTTCTCAAACCATGCTGTGGCATCGTCCCATATAAAAAGTAGAGGAAAGTGGGCACAGATGTTAACCCAGGGGCAATCTTCCTCAGCAAAAAAGAGGAAGATCGGCAACAGATGTTAGCTCAGGGCTGATCTTCCTCTCTCACACACACACACACACACACACACACACACCTCAAAAATGCCCAGTCTAGGGCCCTGCCCCATGGCCTAGTTTTTAAGTTCAATGAGCTCCTCTTCAGTAGCATGAGTTCAGTTCCTGGACAAAGACCTATACCACTCATCAGCAGCCATGCTGTGGGGGTGACCCATATACAAAATAGAGGAAGACTGGCACAGATGTTAGCTCATGGTGAATCTTCCTCAGCAAAAATATAAATAAATAAAGTACCCCGTCTATGATATTTTTGTTACAGCATCCCATACTGACTAGGACACTGAGTGTGTGAATAAGTTCATTTAGATTGACGATCCTTCTTCTACATGACATGTTACTGCCAATGATTCCTAAATTGGTGTGAGTCAAATTTCCCTTAAGGATCATAAAGATGTTAAGGCCCTTCTCCCTAGTTATGCACATACTGATACACATGAAAACATGTTGCGTCAAGTGCTTTATTGACACCTTAGTCTCACACCTGATCTCATTGGCCTTCAGTGAACCTCAGTGTTGCAGTCAGTGTATTCCCCAAAGGGCAATAAAGGAATGTCCCTAGACTGAAAAGGGTCGGTATTCATCGTGTTGCTCCTGTCCTCTGCCCAGCCAGCTCTAGAACACGGTCAATTTACAAGATAGGCTTTTCTCCAGGCAGCTCTATCTTTCTCCCAACATGTTCTCATTTAGGATGATCGCACCAGGAGGAATGAGTGGAAATTTGGAGAGAAGAGCTACAGAAGGCATCTGCCAGTGGAAGTTCTTTGTGGTTACATGACCTAGAATATGGACACCTGGCTGCTCTAAGTTGTCCTGAAAATGGAAACCTTCCCATGTCTGCAATATCCTTCCATGTCCACTTTCCCCTCCATCTCTTTGTTCTTGATGACCAAATTGCCTTGGCAATGACAATAAAAGAATGAAAGTAGGGAATGGCCCATTTCTAGTCTCAGAATTCTGTGAAATTTTACTGCCTATCCCCAGTCTTCCAGGACTGACACTCTTTTTATTCTTTTAAGATTAGATTACATTTTAATCTCCTTTAATCAGAGTTTTCTCTCATCCTTGTTATGTATATACATGTTCTGATACATAATATTGAAAACATTATTTTTGGCCCTAGAATCTCCAGATTCACTCATAGTTATTTTCTGATGGATGCATGCCTTTGTAATTATGTTTATAACTCCAGTAACTATAGAAATTGACTAAATGCTGAGTAGTAATGTACGAATACAGGAAAATAGCCCATTTTTTTCAACATAAACTTTCATGTTATCATCAAAACAAATACATGAATACTTAATTGTTCAGCAAAAACTTTTACTATGTACATGTAAGCAATTATAAATGTATTGGAGTTGGTTTACCTTGTCGATTATTCCTTGTTTCTGAATTGTGCATTCAGCATTTCCATGAACACTTTAAAATTCTGCATCTTTATCCTACCATTTTATTTTTTTGTTATTATTTTTATTAATTTATGTTTCCCCCAAAGCCCCAGTAGATGGTTTTATGTCATAGCTGCATATCCTTCTAGTTGCTGTTTGTGGGAAGCTGCCTCAGCATGGCCAGAGAAGTAGTGTGTGGGTGCGAGCCTGGGATCCAAACCCGGGCCGCCAGCAATGGAGCGTGCACAATTAACCGCTCAGCTACGAGGCCGGCCCTATCCTACCATTTTAAATACTAGGTCATCGACAAAAGTCCACATTACTCGTTCAGTTGTGTGTTAGTGGATCTTTTGTAGGGTGTCTTCCTAGGTATGTTTTCACATGGTCATCGACAAAAGTCCACATTACTTGTTCAGTTGTGTGCTAATGGGTTCTCCGTAGGGTGTCTTGCCGAGTACATTTTCCAACGTGAACGCCACCTGATGGCCTTGTGACACTGATATAAATGCTGGTGTCTCCACAGATCATGGGGCCAAAGATGTGTGGTCTGTTATGAGAGGTTCGGGGATTCGATCGGAGATATAAAAGATACTTTCCACTCCAAACAAATGGACTGAAGGTATATTTTATTACATAGAGGATAGTAAAGGCGAGAGTCTGCAAACAGATCCGAATAGGTCAAATATTAAGAGGGAAAAAACATCAGCCCAACTGGAAAGGGAAAACATCCACATCGGCTGAAGAGAAATGACACAAATCAACCGGAAAGAGAAACACCAGGTTGACTGAAAAGAGAACACATCAAATCAATTACTTCATATCAAATCAATTACTTCACATCAAATCAATTACTCACAACATCCACGCCCCACTGCTGGGAAAGCCCTGTCAATCGACGTGGCTGGGCAAGGATCACACGTCCTGGACAAGGTGTCCTTTCCACAGGTGGAACTCTCACCAGGTCTCAATTTCCAGCAGTTTATATAAGCAGTTACAGAGTTTACAGAGCACGCATCTAGTGTCCCCATGCACAAAATGGTTATCTGTGGCGTACGTGCACTGAGCCCCTTAGCTAACATCCCAGCCCAGTAGTTGTGTACGTGCATTGTTCTCTTTGGTCTTAGCCCGGCACAGATAGCCAGTCCATCCCACGCTACGATGCTCCAAGAGCCTTGAAATGTTACAACTTTCAACTCTCTCCATGGGAGAAAGGCCAGTTCTCAGGAAAAGGCCAGTTCCCACCACACAGAAAGCAGCTTTGTATTTCTTTGTGTGCTGGTGGCTATATGTCGATGGAGCGGCCAAACATGGCTGTACTCACGTCAAGACAGGTCCTTTACAGAGTCATATATAACCTAATAATTTTCATTCAATTAATGTAAGGAATGCTATGGAAAGTAGATTGATGACAATTAATAAAAGATGATTGATTATGAACATGCTGTTAGGGAGAAAAATTGAACCTCTGGGTATAATGGTTTACTTCTTATGCAATTAATCAGCCACCCTAACAAACCCCGTTTATAAGCAGGTCTATATACATATATGTATTAGATTAAGATTATATCATCTATTAGTTTGAATGTGCTTTTGTAAAGTACGTCTTGTTTCTCTTGCCCTTTTGTACTGGGAGAAATATGGAATAGATAGAAACTGACTAGATTACTTTGGTCTGAACTCAGATCATGTAGGGCTTGAATCATTCAACAAATGAGCAATTAATGGCAGCTACACCACTGGGATCTCCTGATCCAACATCACAGACATACACCCTATTGTAGATACAGAGTGTAGAATAAGATTGTGCTGTAATCTTGAGGGGAACGTGTTCTGTTGATCAATATTTTGGATCAATAAGTGATAAAATATTTTGACTAGCTGGTCTAGATTTTAATCACTCAGAGGTTATTTTCTTCTCTGAGGTCACCCCAACCAAAATTGTTAGTCCATTTAAATTTTGTTATCCCTCGATTTGGCTTACCTTTGTTTTTTTTTTAATTCATTGAAGCTCCATAGGGTCTTCTCGTCTTATTTTGTCATTCCTGCCTCTTCAGACAAAGGTCAATTTCACTGTTTAAATGTAAGAGAGAGTAAAACCCTCGAGTGGCCGTTCATACAAGTTCTCATTTAGACAACAAATGATGATGTTGCCTTTGCAAGGTCTGGTCACCACCGAGTGATTAAAATCTAGACCAGCTAGTCAAAATATTTTATCACTTATTGATCCAAAATATTGATCAACAGAACAAGTTACCGTGAGGATAACAGCACAATCTTATTCTAGAGACCATATCCACAATAGGGTGTATAACCGATGTTGGATCAGGAAATCCCAGTGGTGTAGCCGCCGTTAATGGCTCATTTGTTCAATGATTCAAGCCCTATGTGCTCTGAGTTAGGACCAGAGTGAGCCAGTCGTTTTCTATCTATTCCGTATTTCTCCCAGTATGAAAGGGCAAGAGAAACAAGGCATACTTCACAAAAGCTCATTCAAACTAATGAATGGTATAATTTTAATCTAATATATATATGTATATAGCCCTGCCTATGAACGGGATTTGTTAGGGTGGTTGATTAATTGCATAACCATAAACCTTTATAGCCAGAGGTTCAATTTTTCTCCCTAACAGCATGTTCATAATCAATCTTCTTTTATTAATTGTCCCCAATCTACTTTCCATAGCATTGTTTACACTGATTGAATGAAAAGTATTAGGTTATATATGACTCCATAAAGAACCACACACCACTGGCGCCATGATATGTGGAGACACCAGTATTTACATCAGTGTCACAAGGCCATCAGCTGGAGTTCACATTGGAAAATGTACCCGGAAAGACACCCTACAAAGGACCCACTGGCACACAACTGGATAAGTTATGTGGAGTTTTGTCAATGACCTAGTATTTAAAAAGGTAGGATAAAGATGCAGGATTCTAAAATGTTCATAGAAATGCTGAAGGGACAATTCAGAAACAAGGAATAATCGACAAGGTAAACCAACTCCAATAGATTTATAATTGCTTACATATACACAGTAAGAGTTTTTGCTGAATAATTAAGTATTCGTGTATTTGTCTTGATGAAAACATGAAACTTTATGATGAATAAAAATGGGCCATTTTCCTGTATTAGTACATTACTACTCATCATTTAGTCAGTTTCTATAGTTAATGGAGTTATAAACATAATTAAAAAGGCATGCATCCATCAGAAAATAACTATGAGTGAATCTGGAGATTGTAGGGCCAAAAATAATGTTTTCAATATTATGTATCAGAACATGTATATACATAACAAGGATGAGAGAAAACTCTGATTCAAGGAGATTAAAATGTGATCTAATCTTAAAACAGTGAAAAGGGTGTTAGTCCTGGGTGACTGGGGATAGGCAGTAAAATTTCACAGAATTCTGAGACTGGAAATGGACCATTCTCTATTTGCATTTTTATATTGTAGTTGCCAAGGGAGTTTTACCACCAAGAACAGAGAGATGGTGGGGAAAGAGGACATAAAGGGATATTGCAGACATGGGAAGGGTTCCATTTTCAGGACACCTTAGACCAGCCAAGTGTCCATATTCTAGATCATGTAACCACAAAGAATTTCTCCTGGCAGATGCCTTCTGTAGCTCTTCCCTTCCAATTTCCACTCATTGCTCTTGGTGAGATCATCCTAAATGAGAACAGGCTGGGAGAAAGACAGAACTGCCTAGAGGAAAGCCCATCTTATAAATTGATCCTGCACTGGAGCTGGCTGGGCAGAGGACAGGAGCTGCACGGTGGATACAAGCCCCTCTTCCGTCCAGGGACTTTCCTCTATTTCCCAAAGCACTGGCTGTAACACTAAGGTTCGTTGAAGGCTAATGGGATGAGGTGTGAGACTAAGGCATCGATAAAGCACTTGATGCAACCTTTTCATGCATATCAATATGTGCATAACTACGGAGTAGTGTCCTAACGTCTTTATGATCCTTAAGGGAAATTTGACTCACACCAAATTAGGAATCATTGGCAATAATGTGTCATGTGGAAGAAGGATCATCAATCTAGATGAACTTATTCACACACTCAGTGTCCTAGTCAGTATGGGATGCTGTAACAAAAATGCCATAGACTGGGTTCTTTATTTATATTTTTGTTGAGGAAAAGTCACCATGAGCTAACATCCATGCCAGTCTTTCTCTATTCTGTATGTTGGTCACCCCCACAACATGGCTGATGATGAGTGGTGTAGGTCTGTGTCCAGGAACCAAACCCAGGCTACCGGAGAGGAGCTCACTGAATTTAACTACTAGGTGGTGGGGCAGGCCCCTAGACTGGGCACTTTTGTTTTTTTTTGTGTGTGTGTGTGTGTGTGTGTGAAGAAGATCAGCCCTGAGCTAAGATCTGATGCCAATCCTCCTCATTTTTGCTGAGGAAGATTGGCCCTGGGTTAACATCTGTGCCCATCTTCCTCTACTTATTATATGGGACGCTGCCACAGCATGGCTTGACAAGCGGTGCATCAGTGTGCACCCGGAATCCGACCCTGTAAACCCTCAAGCCGCTGAAATGGAGCACACACACTTAGCCGCGCCACTGGGCTGTCCTTAGACTGGACACTTTTAACAACAGAAATGTATTCCTTACAGTTCTGAAGACTGGGATGTTCAAGATCTAGGTTCCAGCTGATTTGTTTTTAGTGAGAGCTGTCTTCCTGTTTTGCAGAAGGACAGCTTCTTGCTCTACCCTCATCTGGCAGAGAGAGTTCTGGCCCCCCATCTCCTTATAAGGGCACTAATCCCATCATGGGGGCTTCATACTCATGGCCTCGCCTAACCTAATTAACTCCAAAAGGCCCCACTTTCAAATACCATCGCGTCATGGATTAGGATTTTAACGTATGAAATTGGGTTACATAGACATTCAGTCCATAGCATTCATGAAACCAACAATTAACAAATATTTATAGTAGTCATACAGCCCCAACTGAAGAATGTTCTGGAGATCATGTGGCAAATGATACAATGTCCTTCCCTTCACAGAGTCTTCCAGTGGTGGCAATAAAATTTAACAGAAAAACAAAGCTTGTGATATTAAAAAGCTAACATAGGTCAATTATGACAGATTATACTTACTATTGTCTTCTGCTAACACAAGTCTGATTACCACAGTCCAGTTTACGGAAATTCCCCCGGGTGAGCAGATGTCTGGCAATCTCACCTAAAAAGGCTCTTCCCTTTTTGAAATTTTCTTTCATCTAGTCCTGTTTCTTCCACATCCCTTTGGTGTTTTCAAACACACTGTATTTATTAAATCAATGTTTAATTGTTGCTCTGCCTTTACCACATCTGACTGGAAGCAGAAGTTACTGGACTTTGCTGGCATCAAATTTCATTTCATTTTTCCTCTTCTTTCTTCTCAGACTCTCTTCTCTCACTGTTGAAATAACAAACGGCTTAAGGGAGAAGATGCATGGAGCTGGTGCTCACACTCTTGTGCTTCTCTCATCTCTGAGATTATAGACCCCCAAGTCCTGTCTGCACGGGATGTTCTCTGACCCTTCAAGCAGCTGTTCTGTGTGCTTTATCCAGCTTTTATAGCTGCCCAAGGAAAGTTGCTCAATAAATGTGGAACCTGCAGTAATTTTATCCTGAAATGTTTTAAATGTTTTAAACCAATGAATAGTTGTCGTTTTTCAAGGAGTATAATTTTATAAGAAACATTGAAATGGGAATTTTAACATAAATAATGACTGTTCTTTGGCCAGAATTCCATGTCACTCATTGTCTGGAATTATATCTAAGCTTTGATGAACTCCCTTCAGTGCCTTTTAAAATATCACTGTCCCTTACATTTCAATATCTTGTGATGGGTTTGTATCAGTCACCTCCTTTGTACCATTTCAGATCCTCTTGGCTCCTCATACCCTTGAGTCATATGTCATTTAGGAACCAGCTTTGCAGGTATCATATTTGCTTTATGCAAGTGCCTCCTCTCTGCTCCCCACATGTTCTCCCTGTGCCCTCTGTCTCTCCCTCTCGCCCCGGGGTGTCTATGTTGATGCTGAGGTGTGAAAAAACCCCTGATCAAGCCCACACGTGCATGGCCACGTTCCTTGTTGTGTGGATGTGTGTGTTCAGCAATTCTGTATGGTCACAGGGTGCATGGCTATTATAGCATCTATGTGAAGGTGTGTTTTGTTGATGTCTGTGTGTGTTTAGAGAGTTCAAGTCACTGTGGGCTCTGAGACAGTGAGTGGTCTGTATGTGTGTGAGTTCGTGTGTATGTTCTGATTATCAGTGTGCATTATCAGGTGCAGTTTACAGTCTGAATGCTGCTGGTCATTTGTAAATAGTGTGTATGTGTGTGTGTGTGTGTTGTCAGCATTTCCAAGTGTTCAGAGGATGTCTGTCATTGTGTGAATGTGTGGAATAAGTATGTTAACTTATTTAACACAAAAAGACTGAGAGCATGGGTACCAACATTGTTTGCTTGTTTATGTCAACACTCTACACCCCTGAAGAAACATTGAGTCCAGACAGACACAGGCCCCATCAGGCCCACAGAGATCATACTCAGCTGTTTCCTTCTCATCACAGAAATACGAATGGGTAGCCAAGGACCACTAGATATTTGAGGAATTCCTCTAGAATGAAAGATGGAGCAAGAAACACATACACTGAAGTGAGGGACTAAAGGAGCAGCAAGGGAATCCAGAGATCATAGTGAAACATCAATTACATCTCTAATAACATCTTTAAAACAATTAGAGATGGGCCAGACCCATGGCCTGGTGGTTAAATTCAGAGAACTCCACTTCAGCGGCCCAGGTTCAGTTCCTGGCATGGACCTACACCACTCATCAGTTGGCCATTCTGTGGTGGCAACCCACATACAAAATAGAGGAAGGTTGGCACAGAGGTTAGCTCAGCGTGAATCTTCCTCAGCAAAAAGAAGAAGATTGGCAACAGATATTAGCTCAGGGTGAATCCTCCTCAGCAAAGAAAAAGAAAAAGAAGATAAAACATCCATTAAGTATATATATATGTATTGATGTTACCGCACAATATTGAGGTTCTCTTGCCCAATCTACATTAAAAAACGCAATTATTCTGACATTAGCTTTTGGGGATAGAATTGTAGCTTTATTTTGTGAGATTGATCTGTAAGGAGATGGGGACACGTGTTTGTCTCAGATCTGTCTCCCTGAGCCAGGGCTTGGGTTACAATTTATGGGATGAAGGGCAGGGTGGTCTGATGTGTGGAGGTAGATGATTGGAAGTAAGGAGAAGTGAGGTAATTGATGATCTGTGCAAGCAAAGTCAAGCTTCATGACTCTTCATCAGATGTGTGTTCACAAATTGGTAGTGTTACCATGATCTGAGGATGGAGCTTTTAGCTCGATGTCAAAAAGGTCACTTATCAAGCATGTGCGCAGGCCCGGTTGATGGGCTGGTGGTCTCAACTGGCCTGAACTGGACGAGGGGTGTCAGTTCCTGAAAGAAAATGCGGAACTACTCTGTTGATAAGATGGGGTCAGCTGAACTGGTCCTGGAGGGCACATGGTTGTGTTGGTATATGCATATATATGCATATGCATGAGATTATCAGAATATGTGTTAAATGTAGAGTATACACAAAGCCAGAATCTATTTAAAATGATCAGAACAGATTTTAATCAGTAATATACCACTGCAGTAGGGAAGAGGGAACAGTGCTGAACTCAATTTGATTTGTACATAGGTGACTGGGCATTTGAAAGGGAGAATGAGGGAGCAGGCAGAAGTGTGAGCAGGGGCTCAGTAGAGTCAGGGAGGGAAAGGCTACAGAGTGTTGGTCAGTTCAGTGTGATCTGGCCAGTTGTGTTGGCTAGTTGGAAATGATCAAAATTTAACTTCTCTCCTCTCACAGAGTCTGGGAGACAGACACCCTGTCCTCCTCTCAAGGAATGGCTCTCAGGTCCTTGAGAAATGCAGTTATAGGAGACACATACACAACTCGAAAAGACAGAGGAAAGATTCACAGTTGTAAGCACTTTTGGGTAAATGCTCTAAGAAAGGGGTGTCAGGAGCCAATGATCGAGTGTTGGCCAGAACAAACAGTCAATTCTTTTGGCTGCCTTGAGATTTCTCAGGCAGGCACTATAAGGGGGCAGGGGTCATCGTAAGGATGTGGATTTGAGCTCTTAGAAACTATGTCAGTGTTTAAGTCTTTAATGTGTGTGTGGGGGGTGAAACCATTTGTGCTGAGAGGCTGTAGTTATTATAGGCCAAGATCAAGGCCTAGTGAAGAAGAGGGCTCAAAGGAGCCTGGCTTGAGTTTGGTCAAGTAAAGGAAACTATATATATGAATAATATATGTATTTTTTTGAATAACATAAATCATTATATTGAATAATATAATACATTGTGTTAAATAATATAAATATATATTTAATGAATATATATTGAATGTGTATAAATAAGAATGTGTATATATATTTGAATTAAAAAATATAAATGTATATATGATTTAAAGGAATATTCACACATAATAACAGAAATTTCCAGAATTAATAAAATTCTTCTACTCTAGCTTCAAGCAGCTGAATACATCTCAAGCAGAATTAAAAAAATAAATCTAGAGTCAGATCCATCCAGGGAAACCAAAGAACACCAAATACGAAAGAAGATATTCAAAGCCCCGCAGAGTGACAGAACACTTATGGAGACTTACATTTAGTCCCATGATACGTTTCTTAACAATGGAAGGCAAGAGAGAGTTGGATTAATTCTTCAGGGTACAGAGAGTCGATAACTTTCAGTGTATACCCAATCAAACCATATCTCAAGAACTGCGGTGAATTAAAGATATTTTTATGCAAACATTTACTGAGTATTACCACCAACAAATGCTCATTAAGGAACATCGAAGGAATGTACTTTAAGGGGGCCAGCCACCTGATGTAGTGGTTTAAGTTCACCACGCACCACTTTGGTTGCCTGGGTTCATGGGTTTGGATCTCAGGTGTGGACCTACAGCACTCATCAGCCATGCCGTGGTGGTGACCCACATGCAAGATAGAGGAAGATAGGAAAAGATGTTAGCCCAGGGCTAATCCTCCTCAAGGAAAAAATTTAAAAAGTGAAAAAGAATGTACTTTAAGAAGAAATTGATAGAAGAAAAAATGTTAAGATGTAAAAATGGATCGTGAGGATAAAAAAGGGTAAACGTCTGAATAAATCATTGAAAACATGACTTTACCAAACAATAATAATATTGACAGGGTATAACTGATGGAGTTAAAAACTAATGACAAGGGAACTTTTGGTTTAGAGGAGACTAGGACAGGAAAACACTATTGCTGCAAAACTGGACAAAACCAGATAAATTATAAATATATTTTTAGAGCATCAGAGAACTTCAGAACCAACCAACTAAAATTCCAGAAAGAAGAAAACTCTTTTATGTGAGCAGGGATTTTTATCTTTCTTTGCCTTGCAGGCATATTCTGATTCTGGGTGCTTGCCGAGGATCTGGCTTGCTTAGTCAGAGCCTCGGCTAGGGAAAAGAGAAATTAGCCAAACTTCTAGTTTGGTGTGGCAGAGGAAACCTGAAGGCTCTCAGACACACAACCGCTCTTCCTCACAGCATCTGTGTTAAGTTTTGGTGCCACACAGGAATCTGGGGAAATAGGCCAAAAGCTTTCACAAAGCAAAGTGAAACCTCCAGAAGTGGTGGAAGTGTCCTAAGTCAAACATACTGCTAGTGTGATCTTTTGGGAATTTGCCATATTGTGAAAAATGTAAGGTAGGAGGCTGGAGAGCTACGCTGAAATGTCTGACGGGCGTAGCTAAGTTTTCTGTGGGCTCCCAAACCTGAGGAGACAGAGATCTACCAGACTTAGTACCAGACCCCTGTGCGGGGAAGGGGAGCACCGCAAACAGGAACAAGGGGAAAGTGGAAGGCCTGGGTTTACTAAAACTGAGACTCAGACCCAAATCTGATCAAGGTCTGATTGGACTCAGGTGCTCCAACTTCACTCTGTTTCTGTATCTGAGGGAAGATAAGGTCATGTGAAACCTCTCGAGTTACTTTACACAGACGTTACAAAGAAACCCGTGAGAGGCTGGAGAAGGCAAGCCACAGACAGGGAGAAGACCTTTGCAAGTCACATATCTGACAGGACTATAAAGAACTCTCAAAACTCGTCAATAAGAAAATCCAAGTTTAAAATGGTCACAGATTTGGACACTCACCAAAGAAGATACACAGATGGCAAATAAGCACATGAAAAGATGCTCAAGGTCGTTAATCATGAGAAAAAGGCACATAAAAACCACATTGAGATCCTGCTATGTACATATTGGTATGACGAGAATTAAAGAGGTTGACCATACCAAGTGTTAATGAGGATGGAAAGTAACTGGAACACTCCTACATTGCTAGTGGGAACACAAAGTGGTTCAGCCTCTTTGGAAAACAATTTTAAAGTGGAGTTTGTTATGCTGCTGTAACAAATTAGCACAATTTTCATGGCTTAAATGAACTCAGATTTATAGTTTTACAGTTCTGTAGGTTAGCAGTCTGACACGGGTCTCTTTGTTCTATAATCAAGTTGTTGGCAGAGCTAGGTTCTTTTTGGGGGACTTTAAAGCTTAATCCATTTCCTAGCCTTTTCAAGCTTCTAGAGACCACCACATTCCTTACCCTATGGCCCCCCTCCTCCACCCTCAAAACCAAGAACTCGGCATCTCTCTGGCCCTGCTTCCCTTGTTCTATCTTTTTCTCTACTCTACTGCTTCTCTTTACCTTTTAAGGGCCTTTGAGATGCACTGGACCAACCTGGATAATCCAGGATCATCTCCCTATTTTAAAGTCAGTTGATCAGCAACCTTAATTCCGTCAGCAAATTTAATTCACCTTTGGCAAGTAAACTAATGTATTCCCAGGTTCAGGGATTAGGACATCTTTGTGGGCCATGACTTTGCTACCACAGTTTTTAAAATAATGTTAAACATGCACATACCATATGACCCAGCAATTCCACTTCTATGTGCTTACCCAGGAGAAGAAGACAAGTTCATACAAAAACTTGTTTGCCTTCTCAAATCATAAAGATTTATAGCAGCTTTATTCATAGTCAAAAAAGACAAAACTGAAAATAACTCAAATGTCCTTCAACTGGTGGATGGATAAACTGTGGTAAATTCATACAATGGATACTACATTCAGCAATAAAACAGAAGGAACTGCTGATACAGTCAACAACATGGATGAACACTCAAATAAATGTATCATGCTAAATGAAAGAAACCAGACTCAAAAGGCCAAATAATGTAGGATTCCATTTATATGATATTCCAGAAAAGACAAACCATAGAGAAAGACAACAGATCATTAGCCACCAGTGGTTAAGGTTAGGGGAAGAGTTGTCTACAAAAGAGCAGCTCAAGGGAGTTCTGGTTGCTGGAACTGTTCTGTATCTCAATTTTGGGAGTTGCACAGCTCTATGCGTTTGTCAAAAGAGGAAAACAAATACTTCATTTCTCACCCATCAGATTGGCAAAAATTTAAAAATCTGACAATGCCAATCTGACAATTCCCAGGGCAAGGATGACTCAAACACTGTTGGAGGGAATGGAAATTGTTAAAACTTCAGAGGATGATTTGGCTGCAGCTCGTCAAGATGCAGATGCACATCAGCCTCTGGCCCAACAATCCAATCACAGGCAGGTGTCCATTCTAGCGAGTCCACACGTGTGCTCGAGGAGACACACAGAAGGATAGTCATTAAACATGACAGGGGAATAAATTAATTGTGGTTAGTAGTTATTTAAAAAAGAAAGGAAAGAAATGCATATGGGAAATAATCGACCCTGCTGGCTACGTATATGATAGGAGAAGGTAACTCATTGGTTTGTCTACTTAATAGTATGTAGCACAGAGAGCACTGTAGTAGGAATCTGGAGACAAGCATCTGAGCATTTAGTTCCAACTCTGCCACTAAAGCATCAGTCTGACTGTGGACGACTTAACTCAAGAAACCTCACTTTCCATTTCCTAGAAATTGAAGAGGTTAGGCTCTAAACCACTAAAATTATTTCCAACTCAACAATTCTATGATTCAATAAGTCAACAATCAAAAATTATATTCCAAAGTACCTATGTTGAGAAACTGTTTTTCCCAGACACCCTGAAATCAGAAAGTATCAGAGAAATAAGACATCTTAATATATTGATACATAAAATGGTCCAATTGTCTTGGAATGTCTATGACCAGGTTTTTAATCAAGATCATAACTCAGAAAGAGTGTAAAAGCAACTAAACCTGCCATATCGACTTGGGTCATCCTCAGGTAAAATTTATATATCCTCTCCCATTTTAACATTCCAAAAGAAGTTCCCCATACCAATGAGTCCATCTTGTCAAGTTCAGGTCTGTCTACCCAAAAGTCATTCATGTGTATGGTAAGATATACTTGATTTTTTAACAAAGATAAATTGGTGCCTGGCTTTTTGTATTTTTGCCTGTTTCATCTATAAAGAGCTTACATTATAATTTAATAGCTTCAGCCTGCTACAATAATTTAAAGAGCCTTTTAAAACTTGTAACATGCCATGCCCAACAGGATCTAGTAAAAAAATCAGTAGTTTAGAATCCAAAAAAGCTCATTTAAAAGTTTCATTACTGCCAATACTTACACTTCAAAGACACCAATAACCAACATGTCATTTCTTCCTACTGCAGAATTTAATAGGTTGTTAACTTCTGGTATCATCCAAAAGCATAATTAGGATGCTATCATTTAAATGCATTTTTTAATAAGAAAAATTAAAACTAATGATTAAACTATTAAACTAAATGATTAACTAAATATGAAAACTAATGACAACTAACGATCTGTTGTCTTTCCCTATGGTTTATCTTTTCTAGAATATTGTGTAAATGAAATCTTACCGTATTTGACATTTTCCCTTGTCAGTCAAATCAAAATTTAAAACTTCTTGTTTTATGGGCTTTCCAAATCTAAATTCTTGCAATTCTAAACGAGTATGGAGACAAAACAGACACTACATACAACTTCCAAAATCCTCTTCTTTATCCAATTTTAATTTTAACACCAACTTCCAAGAAAATCTTTTCAACTGAAACCAAAATTCCATACACATTACGTCAATCATCAATTGATCAGTCATCAGTCTAAGTTAACAGAAGGTGAGTTAGTATTAGGAAGCTACACAATTTGCACCAAAGATTGTTTAAAGCTCCTTTCATTAAATGCAGTTTACAACAATTCACAGGCTTCAAAGTTCACCTTGCAAATATAGAGTCAATTATCAGAAACCATGAATGCGATCAGGCTTTTCTATAAAGGTGGTCCCAAGGGTGTAGAAACCGTTCATTTGTTTAATGAAGGCAATGAGGAGCCCAATAGCCTGAGCGGAGTCATGCAGAGGAGCGCTGACCACAGGCCCTCTTCTGAAGGAAAGCTTTCACCCAGAGATGTCGCGACCTGGCCTAGACGGGGTCCCGGGTGGCGCAAACTCAAGGGCGGGCGCACAGGGCAGGCGACTCCCTGCCACCCCCTGCACCACGGATGGTTGAGCAGGAGGCTCCGTCGAGGTGAGGCCCCGCTGGGTTGGGGCGCCGCCAAGGCACAGGGACAGGCTGGCCAAGTGGCGCTCTTCTGCTCCTCCAAGGGACAGAGGTTGGGCTCCCCCGCCTGGAGCAGCCCGCCAGCAGCCCCAGCGCCCGGTCCCATCCGCCGCCCTGGACACGGTGCTCCCGCCATATGCGGCGGAGATCTCCACGCTGAGCCCACTGCCCACCGCCTACCTCAGCGCCACTCCTGCCCAGTGCTCCTCCACACTGCAGAAAGGAGAGTTCCCCGCGCTGAAAATCCTGGAGGAAGGATCCAGAAACTGCCCGAGCACCCCCACACAAACTCCAGTGGCCACCACTTCCGCATCAGGGACTCCGCCCCCAGTGCATGCGACCTGGGGCTCTCCAGCTCGGCGGCCCCTCTGCCACTCTGAGCACCAGTCCTGCGCTTGCGCGGGACTCTGTGGATACAATGGGAACCCTTGTGGGGGCACTGGGAGGGGTGTCGGGGATTGGGGACCGAGGTGTCCATGAGATGGAGAGCAGGAGCAGGCTGACGCTGTGCAGCCCTTGACTCTGCTCTCACTGGATGACCTTCAGCTCCTGGAGAAGTTCTGCCTTCCCTTGAGGTGGCTTCTCCTGTCCTGAGAAGCCCATTACACGATGTAACATCTGTTTATAAAAGAACGTTGACATCCTTAACACCCAATGTGTTGTGTCTCCAGAAGAATTCTCTGCTTCCCCAGAAGATGAGACAGGGAGC
Organism: Diceros bicornis minor; assembly: GCF_020826845.1. Taxonomy (NCBI): domain Eukaryota; kingdom Metazoa; phylum Chordata; class Mammalia; order Perissodactyla; family Rhinocerotidae; genus Diceros; species Diceros bicornis. The sequence continues at coordinate 154,521 of NW_026690906.1, read as the reverse complement.
AGCTGGGACTGGGTTCTGACCAAGGAAGGCAGGATGCTCAGGGCACAGCTGACTCCCCTCCACTGGCTCCTTCCCCTGATCCGTGGCCCTAGTGGGGCAACAGCGCTGAGGACTCCTGCAGGTGACAACGCTCAAGTGTTTGCCCACGGTATTACATTTCTTATGGTTTAGTGGTTAAAACGGGGGACTAGCTGTCAGTTTTTCAGACAATTTCATTTGCAGAAATGTCTGTGGACAAAGAAGTTTGTTTTCTTCATCTCTGATTTTTAAAATCAATAACAATAATTAAAATACTTATTTTCTAATCTCATTGGCATGCAAAAACAAAAAAAAGTCACTTGGATTTCACCAAATTGGTCACATTTACATTAAAACTTTGGAAGTATTACTGATTGAGTTAAAGAAAGCATTTGGGATGAACAATTAACTTCAGCTAGTATGTTCCCAGATAAATGGACAAACAGAGTTATGAGCCGTTGTGAGGGGCCTGGCAAATCCAGTTTGAGTTTTACAATGGATTGTCCAGACTACAGATTACATTAGTAATTTTCTGAGGAGTTTTTGAGTAAATGTTCATGTCGCCTTCATCAAATAGGTCTGGTGATTTAAATGAAGGTTGAGCTAAAGATAAAAGTTTTCAAGAGACTGAGACATATTAGGTAAATGTACTTAAAAAAGGGTGCAAATTAAAGTAAATCTGCCATTATCCTCTTTAAAACAGATTCAGAGTAACATTATTGTCAAAGTATAAGAAAGAATAGAAATGTTTTATAAAAACAAATCTTCACTTCTAAAGGACCTAACGTGACATTCTAGAAGTCTCCATAGTCTTTCACCCATCTAGATTTAAATTGTTCAATTAATACTTTAAAGACTAATGAATCTGAGGGCAAAATATTCAAGATCATTGTTTGTTTTTCATTGTTGCAAAGTAGATGGGTATGAACTGTGGCTGAAATTCATGGTCTTGAAGAAGAAAAATATGTAGAACTTATTTATCACTCTAACAGTGTGTCCTGACTTAATCCTACACATGTCCCAAGAATAAAGCCTCAAGGAATTCCATTACGTTATTAGAAATGACATCTTTCATTCACCATGAATATTCTCTAATTAATTCTCTAGCTAGTAATTATGTTCCTGATGCAAATAGGCAAGTAAAAGAATCCATGCCTGATTAAAGTGGGCTCATAACATGTATACATGGGAGACACATGAGAAATGGAGTCTCTCAAAAGAATGGCAGAGATGCTCCTCTTAAATACTATCTTCAGATAAGACAAAGGAGGAAGTTGGGGGTGGAGTTTGGGATGTGAGAATGGCAGAAGACAATTCTCATGGAGAGGGACATGTAAATGTTTGTCTGAACCAACACCCCTGCACTGGGCTCTGGTCCTGAAGGGACAACAGGGAGGTGACCACGAACAGGCCTCCCAGTGGTGGTGCCTTCCCAGGGGTGGCATGTGGATGCTGGGGGAAGGGGGATGGTGTGTGACATGACACCAGTGGTGGAGTCAGCAATGCAGAGGTCAGGGATCTCTCTCGCTCTCTCACTCTCTCTCTCTCTGTCTCTCTCTCTCAGGGACCTTAGAAGAGGATGTTGGCACAGCCTGCGCCCCTCGCATACCTCTCTCATGGGCCCTTCTTTCTCTGGCCGCTATGGGAGACCTGCAGCCTTGGGTTTAACCCATGAGGCCAAGGGCACATGCACAGCCACCGGAGGTAGGGGGGGCCTTGGGAGTCCTCAGTGAAGGCCCCACCTGCCCGCGAGGCCTTGACACGGTGACACCACCTGAAAATAAAGCAAACACATATAAGCATATGTAGTTTTAAAAGGAAAAGCACACAACTAAAAGAATTGATATCATTAAATACGTTATTCTATTTGTTTATGTGTCAAATTACTGATAGGAAATAGCCTGGTGTAGTGATAGTAGAATTGATCAATTTCATAGAAAATTCTTTTAACGGTTGTTCATATCTTGTGTTTTACATCATTGATTAGGGTAATATTTTCATCTTTTCCTTTCCTAGTGTCTCCATCACTCAGCGTTGAAGTGGAACTGAGTACATACTTTTCAGAAGCGGCATCATTCTCTACTCAGCCAGAGCATTGGGCCTGACAATAGCTGGATCCAGCAGAAAACTGGACACTCTAGGAGATGTCATGTGGAGATGTGCCTGGCTGGACTAATAGTCACGTGGATATGATTTTTAAAAAAATCTCTGAGAGCTTTCCTAAAATCAAATAATATTCTTAAGTTGCTTTAGTAGACGAGACATTAGTTAGTGTCTTTTTAATTTCCACAGAAGCTTTTTTTATGTTACTAAAGAAACTAAACATTATGTCTTTTTTCTTGTTACCAAAATGGACTTAGTATTAAAAACAAGAAACCTACAAGAAAGGAAAAACTCACATGAAATAGAAATTGTGGGTCGCATCTTTTAATTTTATATAAAATCATGTTTTATTTATTTACAATTTCTCTCAACTGTGCTTTTGAAAATAACTTAGTATTATAAATTACCAGTTAGAAGAGGGTGTGCTCCAGTAGAAGTCAGGTGACTCAGACCTGAGTTCTAGGCCCAAGTCTGTTTCTGGTTAGTGTGTGACAACGTACTTAGGCTCTCTGGAATGTAGTATTCCTTTCTGTAAAATTAAAGAAAACCTGGAGAAAAGTATTCTGTACAATCAACAAGCACAAAACATGTACAACATTGCTCTATATATTAAGATTCCAGCTGTAATAGTCAAGACATATTAGTGTGTGTAAAATTATAATGATTTTCTTATTTTCTCCAGCTGTGAACCATGTTAAAATATATAGTAATAAGCAGAAAACCTGAAGAACTAGGTGATTTAAAACACCTGTTGTTACAGCTAGGCCATTCAAGGGTGAAATTAATTTCACACTTCTCCTTTCCTTGTAGCCAGTGAAGTGTCTGGAAGACAAAACACATAAAATTAATTGAGAGTTAACAGTATTTGGAGGCAATTGAGGTTAAGCACTCAACAATGATGTCCCTTACTTCAGGAGCAATTGACTGTTTGTCATAAGTTTACTTTATACACGGGTTCTATTCTTAGATTATTTCTGTATGTTTCTTAGAAGAGAGACAGGGAAGGAGAATTAACTCAATCTACTGTGCGCCAGTTCCTTTACTGTATTCCCTTATGCAATTCTTACAGTAATCCTTTAAAGTAACTGTTATAATTCATATTTAACTGATAAAGAAAACCATGTTTACAAAATTGATCAAGGGTAAGAGAGAAGATCTGAACATCAGTCAATTGGGCTTATGCCTCATATTCTCTCCACTGTGATAAAAGTGGTGCTTCAACATGGGTACTCACCATCTGGCTATTTAATACCGGCTCCTGCCAACAGCATTGGATGAGAAGAGATGAGAATTTTGTTTCCAAAGTTATTCTATTATATTTAAACTCTACTATTTATGAGTCGGATGTCAAGACATGTTTTAGAGGCATAGAGAGCAACTGATTAGTTCACCTACACATTTTTTCAGGTTTACTATAACTTTCATGTGCCACATTTTGTCAACTATACCAACTTTAGTGCTTCACTGTTCTGTTTTATAAAACTCAGAATTTCACTTTTCATGTAAAGCATTTTGCTGCTCTCTTAGTCACTAGATGGCAGTTCTGTATCTCTGAAAATTACCACTGCAGCAGGAAATGAGATGTCTTAAGCCAGTTTGCTGTGTACAAATGATGGACATAGGAGGAATTCTGGTCCATCAAGGCTGCCTGTGTTATTCCGTGGCTGTAACGGGGATGTCCAGGACTGCTTAGTCAGAGGCACGAAGCAGAGTCAGAAAGCATCCTCTAAGTTCTTCAGATGTGAGTTCAGGCACCTGTCTTCTCACCTGAGCACATTGGAGTTTATTGAATGTGTTCAGACTCTTACTCTCTCCCTGTACTTAATAAGTCTGGGAGCACCATAGCCCTAGAAAAAACACATGACACATAAAGTCTTTTCTCAACTAAACAGAGTTGAGGGCTATGGTGTTGCCCGGGAGTTTGATGCTTAAAGACAATACAGCTGGTGCTCAGGTGGAAAGAAAGAGCATCAGCTACTGCTGGAGGGCTTTTATTGATGCTCCTATGGTATGAGCAAGTTTAAAATAAAACCACATGGCTTAAACCTCACTAACTGATTGTTTTATTTTCAAGTAATATGCTCTGAAAATATGCTATGTCTAAAAAGCTATTTCATAAAACTGAAACAGTTCTGTTTTTTATTCTCTGGTATTTGAAATACTATTAAAACTGTAAATCCTTTAACATTCTACAATATATAAATAGGCAAATATCAATTATATTCTCTAAAAATGTCTGCTCCCATGTTAAAGTTTAATATATAGCAGCAAAATTGGTTACCACCCAATTTTTAACTCATCTTTTGCTTTTGAAATTACATATAAAATTTGTGTTTTGAAGTATTTTCCTAAAACTCAGCATCTTTCTGATATAGACTAGTTGAAAGGTAACTAGAATGAAGTTTGATCTTTAAAACTTTAGCTTTGTGTAAGAATTGAAAACAAGAGGCAGTTGGGTCTCTCTAATTTATGATACTTATTAATTGTGAATAGCCACATCTATTACAAAGTGGTGAATAATAAAAAGAAATTAAACAATATCAGCACTCTCTTACCCCACACATACAGTTTATAAGCAAATAAATTCTCAAAGGTCAGAAAAATGTTTATGATTTCAGATAACTGTTAAAATACTATCTCATTCCAGTTTTAACCTCATTTGAAATTGACTTAAAACTCTTCTCTTAGATTCCTGCTCTGATCCGTGCCCCCAGGTCCCCTCAATGCCTCATTTGATTGCAAACTTATCTGAGGAATTGAATATTTTTTCCATTTGTTCTCTTTAAGGTATCTGTGATAGTGCTTTTTATGCAATGACCACTTGGTACAATTCAGTATTAGTTTCAGAAACATCTTTAGTTAGGAACAAATCAAGGAAACAGATGTGAGGAATGTGGGGATGCCTAGCTGATGGTGCTTCAGGGATTCCTCACGTGAGTCTTGTCATAGAAAAGTTTAAAGAGTAAAGCAGCATTGGTCAGTTCAAAAATGTGGAGTGAACATAATCCTAAATAATGATGGAGACCTAAAAACAAGAAGCCACTTGAATTTCATTGAAAGGTATTAGACACATCAAAGGGCTGGGAAAAAAACATTGTTTAATGTAAGTTCTTTCTAAATTCTAAGTCAACAAGTAATATGAAATTACATGGTAATTATAAACCACAAAACAACAATTCACAAGACAAGTAAACAACTAAAGTAGAAACCAGAGTAAGAAAAATAGAGGTTAAAGCAGAGATGGAGAGTAATGGTTGGGGTAAGAAACCATGGCTTAGTCATCCGTGAAGTCTCCCTCAGACTCTGATCATTCCTAGTGCTCAGTAAACAGTTTGACCCCATGAGGCTGGGGAGGGCCAAAGTGAGAGGTGGTTGGGAGAGGAGACAATGCAAAGATACCCTTGTGGAGGCACTCACATTGAAAATCAGTGACATTTTTGCCAAGGTGTTTATCATATTAAAGATTATTCTGTAAAAGTTAAGGATTTTTCTGGAATGTACATTTTCATTTTATGGAAACTCCAACTAGCCCAGAGAAAGATTTAGACATTTTAGCTTTAGAAATAGAGAGAGGGGCCAGCCCGGTGGTGCAGCAGTTAAGTGAGCACACTCCGCTACAGCAGCCCTGGGTTCAGAGGTTTGGATCCCGGGCGCACACCAATGCACCACTTGTCAAGCCATGTTGTGGTGGCATCCCATATAATGTAGAGGAAGATGGGCACAATTGTTAGCCCAGGACCAATATTCCTCAGCAAAAAGAGGAGGATTGGCATTGTAAGTTAGCTCAGGTCTGATCTTTCTCATAAAACAAAAAAAGAAAGAAAGAAATAATGAGAAAGTTTTTTGTCAGTTTTATTTTTTTTTTGATGTTTTAATGGTTTCTAACATTGTGAAATTTTGGGTTGTACATTTTTTTTTGTCCATCACCACATATATGACTCCCTTCACCCCTTGTGTCCACCCCCCACCCCCACTGACCTGGTAACCACAGTCCAGTTTTCTCTGTCCATGTGTTGGTTTATAGTCCACATATGAGTGAGATCATACAGTGTTTGTCTTTCTCTTTCTGGCTTATTTCACTTAACATAATACGCTCCAGGCCCATCCATGTTGTTGCAAATGGGACGATTTTGTCTTTTTTTATGGCTGAGTAGTATTCCATTGTATATATGTACCACAGTTTCTTAATCCAATCGTCAGTCGAGGGACACTTAGGTTGCTTCCACTTCTTGGCTATGGTGAATAATGCTGCAATGAACATAGGGGTGCATAAGCCTCTTTGGATTGCTGATTTCAGGCGCGTTGGATAGATTCCCAGTAGTGGGATGCCTGGATCATAGGGCATCTCTATTTTTAATTCCTTGAGGAATCTCCATACCGTTTTCCATAGAGGCTGCACCAATTTGCATTCCCACCAGCTGTGTATGAGGGTTCCTGTTTCTCCGCATCCTCTCCAACATTTGTTGTTTTTTGTCTTGGTGATTATAGCCATTCTAACAGGCGTGAGGTGGTATCTTAGTGTTGTTTTGATTTGCATTTCCCTGATGATTAGTGATGTTGAGCATCTTTTCATGTGCCTATTGGCCATCTGTATATCTTCCTTGGAGAAGTGTCTGTTCATTTCCTCTGCCCATTTTTTGATCGGGTTGTTTGTTTTTGTGTTGTTCAATTGTGTGAGTTCTTTATATATTATGGAGATCAACCCCTTGTCAGATATATGTTTTGCAAATATTCTCTCGCAGCTGGTTGGTTGTCTGTTCATCTTGATTCTGGTTTCATTTGTCTTATAAAAGCTCTTTAATCTGATAAACTCCCACTTGTTTATTTTTTCTTTAGTTTCCCTAGTCTGGGTAGGCATGTCATCCGAAAAGATTCCTTCAAAACCCATGTCAAATAGTGTGTTGCCTATATTTTCTTCTATGAGTATTATAGTTTCAGGTCTCACCTTCAGGTCTTTGATCCACTTTGAGTTAATTTGTGTGAATGGCGATAGCACATGGTCCACATTCCTTCTTTTGCATGTGGCTGTCCAGTTTTCCCAACACCATTTATTGAAGAGACTTTCCTTTCTCCATTGTATGTTCTTAGTACCTTTGTTGAAAACTAGCTGTCCGTATATGTGTGGTTTCATTTCTGGGCTTTCAATTCTGTTCCATTGATCTGTGTGTCTGTTTTTGTACCAGTACCATGCTGTTTTGATTACTATTGCTTTGTAGTAAGTTTTGAAGTCAGGAATTGTGATGCCTCCTGCTTTGTTCTTTTTCTTTAGGATTTCTTTAGCTATTCAGGGTCTTTTGTTTCCCCATATAAATTTTAGTATTCTTTTTTCTATTTCTGTGAAGAATGTCATTGGGATTCTGATTGGGATTGCATTGAATCTGCAGATTGCTTTAGGTAATATAGACATTTTAACTATGTTTATTCTTCCAATCCACGTGCATGAGATATCTTTCCATTTTTTTATGTCATCGTGGATTTCCCTCAATAATGTCTTGTAGTTCTCATTGTATAGGTCCTTCACCTCCTTGGTAAGATTTATTCCTAGGTATTTTATTCTTTTTGATGCAATTGTAAATGGTATTATCTTTTTGAGCTCTCTTTCTGTTAGTTCATTATTAGCATATAGAAATGCAACTGATTTTTGTAGATTGATATTGTACCCTGCAACTTTGCTGTAGTTGTTTATTGTTTCTAATAGTTTTCCAACAGATTCTTTAGGGTTTTCTATATATACAATCATGTCATCTGCAAATAGTGAGAGTTTCACTTCTTCGTTACCTATTTGGATTCTTTTTATTCCTTTTTCTTGCCTAATTGCTCTGGCCAGAACCTCCAGTACTATGTTGAACAGGAGTGGTGAGAGTGGGCAGCCCTGCCTCGTTCCTGTTCTCAGAGGAATGGCTTTCAGTCTTTCCCCGTTGAGTATGATGTTAGCTGTGGGTTTATCATATATGGCCTTTATTATGTTGAGGTACTTTCCTTCTATTCCCATTTTATTGAGAGTTTTTTTCATAAATGGATGTTGTATCTTGTCAAATGCCTTCTCTGCGTCTATTGAGATGATCATGTGGTTTTTATTCTTTGTTTTGTTCCTGTGACGTATCACGTTGATTGATTTGCGGATGTTGAACCATCCCTGCGTCTCTGGTATAAATCCCACTTGATCTTGGTGTATGATCTTTTTAATGTATTGTTGTATTCGGTTTGCCAATATTTTGTTGAGGATTTTTGCATCAATGTTTATCAGCGATATTGGCCTGTAATTTTCTTTCTTTGTATTGTCTTTGTCTGGTTTTGGTACCAGGGTGAAGTTGGCCTCATAGAATGATTTAGGAAGTATTCCAACTTCCTCTATTTTTTGGAATAGTTTGAGGAGGATGGCTGTAAAATCTTCTTTGAATGTTTGGTAAAATTCACTGGAGAAGCCATCTGGTCCTGGACTTTTATTTTTTGGGAGGTTTTTGATTACTATTTCAATCTCTTTACTTGTTTTTGGTCTATTCAGATTCTCCATTTCTTCTTGGTTCAATTTTAGGAGGTTGTATAAGTCTAAGAATTTATCCATTTCTTCTAGATTGTCCAATTTGTTGGCATATAATTTCTCATAGTATTCTCTTATAATCCTCTGTATTTCCATGGTATCTGTTGTAATTTCTCCTCTTTCATTTCTAATTTTATTTACTTGAGCCTTTTCTCTTTTTTTCTTAGTAAGCCTGGCTAAGGGTTTGTCTATTTTGTTTATCTTCTCAAAGAACCAACTCTTTGTTTCGTTAATCCTTTCTACTGTTTTTTTGGTCTCAATATCATTTATTTCTGCTCTGATTTTTATTATTTCTCTCCTTCTGCTGGCTTTGGGCTTTGTTTGTTCTTCTTTTTCTAGTTCTGGTAGGTGTAATTTAAGGTTGCCTATTAGGGATTTTTCTTGTTTGTTAAGGTGGGCTTGTATCGCTTTGAGTTTCCCTCTCAGGACCGCTTTTGCTGCATCCCATATGGTTTGATATGGCATGTTATCATTTTCGTTTGTTTCCAGATAGTTTTTGATTTCTCCTTTAATTTGCTCAATGATCCATTGGTTGTTCAGTAGCATGTTGTTTAATTTCCACATTTTTGTCACTTTCCCATTTTTTTTTCATGGTTCATTTCCAGTTTCATAGCCTTATGGTCTGAAAAGATGCTTGTTATGATTTCAATGTTCTTAAATTTATTGAGGCTTGCTTTGTTTCCCAACATATGGTCTATCCTAGAGAATGTTCCATGCGCACTTGAGAAGAATGTGTAGTCAGCTGTTTTTGGATAGAGTGCTCTGTATATGTCTACTAGGTCCATCTCATCCAGTTTTTCATTTAAGTCTAATATTTCTTTATTAACTTTTTGTCTGGATGATCTATCCATTGCTGTAAGTGGGGTGTTAACATCTCCTACTATAAGTGATATGTCTTCTTGATGTAGTGTCCCTTTTATCATTATATATTTCCCTTCTTTGTCTTTCTTAACCTGTTTTATCTTGAAGTCTACTTTGTCTTATATGACTATGGCAACACCTGCTTTCTTTTGTTTGCCATTAGCTTGGAGTATTGTCTTCCACCCTTTCACTCTGAGCCTGTGCTTGTTTTTAGTGCTAAGATGTGTTTCCTGAAGGCAGCATATTGTTGGGTCTTGCTTTTTAATCCATTCTGCCACTCTGTATCTTTTGATTGGAGAATTCAATCCATTTACATTTAGGGTAATTATTGATATATGAGGGCTTAATGTTGCTGTTTTGTCACTTACTTTCTGGTTCTTTTGCATTTCCTTTGTTTCTTGTCCCATTTGTTTTGGACTGCCAATTCAGTTTGCTTGTTCTTTCTTATGATTCTTCTAGTTTTCTCTTTGTTTATCATATGTGGTTTTGCTTTGATTATTTGTTTAGTGGTTACCTTGAGGTTTGGGCAAAAAATCTTGTGTATGATATAGTCCATTATCTGATAGCCTCCTATTTCCTTATACTAATTCAATTCAGTCTCTTTCCTCTTCGCCTTCTAAGTTGCTCTTGTTATACCTTATTCTATCTTGTGTTGTGGCTGTGTGTTTACAGTGATGAGGTTAAATTTATTTTTGGTGAATTTCTTCCTTTGATCTTTGAGTTTAGTATTTAAGTGGTTGCTAACCTATTCCGGTAAGGATCTACTATTTCTCTGATTTTTGTCTAACTACTTTTCTCCTTCCTCCAAGCTTTGTGTTCCTTTTCTCTTCTTTTTTTTCAGGCCTGAGGGCCTTCTTGAGTATTTCTTGTAGTGAGGGTCTCGTGGCCATGAACTCCCTTAGCTTTTGTTTATCAGGGAGAGTTACTATTTCTCCATCATATTTGAAGGATATTTTTGCTGGATAGTGTATTCTTGGCTGAAAGTTTTTGTCTTTCAGTATTTTGAATATATCATTCCAGTCTCTTCTAGCCTGAAAAGTTTCTGTTGAGAAATCCGCTGAGAGCCTGATGGGAGTTCCTTTGTACGTTATTTTTTGCTTTTGTCTAGCTGCCCTTAATATTGTTTCTTTGTCATTGTCCCTGGGTAGCCTTACTACTAGGTGTCGTGGTGAAGGCCTTTGTCTGTTAATATATATATAGGTGTCCTGTTGGCTTCGCTTCCTGGTATTTCCTGCTCCTTCCCCAGATTTGGGAAATTTTCAGCTATTATTTCCTTGAATAGGCTCTCTGTTCCTCTTTCCCTCTCCTCTCCCTCAGGAATACCTATAATTCTTATGTTACATTTTCTAATAGAGTCAGATATTTCTCGGATTCTTTCTTCATTTCTTTTTAGTCTTTGTTCTCTCTCTTCTTCCATCTGGAGTATATCTGTATTCCTATCCTCTAAAGTACTTATTCTTTCCTCCATATTGTCAGCTCTGTTCTTTAAAGATTCCAGATACTCCTTTATCTCCTCCATTGTGTTCTTCATCTCCATCAGCACTGATTGGTTTTTCTTTATGATTTCAATCTCTTTTGTGAAGAAACTCCTAATCTCATTGACTTGTTTGTCTGTGTTGTCTCGTATTTCGTTGAGTGTTTTTATGATAGCTATTTTGAAATCTCTGTCATTTAGTTTATGGATTTCTGTGTCTTCGGGGTTGATTTCTGGGTGCTTGTCATTTTGTTTCTGGTCTGGTGACTTCATATATTTTTGCATTGTGGTTCCTGTGTTGGTTTTGTTTTTCCTCATCCTGGAAGTCTCTGGTTGCAATTTCCACCTGCCGCCACTGTCTTGTGGTAAAGGGCTGTGTAGTCTAAGCCCCCTCTGCTCTGCCCCGGTTTTTCTGCTGCGATCCGCAGTTTTGTTTTGTTTTATCCCGCTGCTATCCACGGGTCCAGTCGTTTGATCAGGTTTGCCTCGGATCGCTAGGTCTGGTCTGGACGAGCTGCAGATTCCGGGTTGCGGGGAGGGGGGAGCTCTCTCTTTTTCCCTCTGGGTCCCTGACATGGGAGGCTTCTCGTTTGCCCCTCTTTATCCTCTCTCTGGGGTGCTCAGATGTTGATGGTAGCCCTGTGGCTCCTCTGAGTCCTCTGTGCAGGAGTTTCCCACTGGCTGAGAGGGTCCAAAGAGCCACGAGTTCCCCGCTGATGGCCGACCCTCCCCCCTCTCTGGGAGCCACGTGGACCGGGATCGCTGATCTGATGGGGAGGGAGCAGAGTTCTCCTTACCTCTCCCCACTTCCTCCGGGGGCCCAGCACGTTCAGCTCTCAGATGTGCGGCTGTGTGGATCCCTCCGCTCTAGGTTTTCACTGTCTGGGATTCCGTTGTTGGTCTGTGGCTGTTGCTTTTGTTGTATCTTGTCGAGGGAAGAGTTCACGGGAAAGCTCACTCTGCCATGATGCTGACGTCACTCTTTTTTGTCAGTTTTAATAATGAACACCAATTAGCAACTGGGAAAAAGCTACAAATTGAGATGAGAATGTGAAGAAAGAATTAGACGTCACATGTTTTTGCTTTTCTCTGGGGCAGTAAGGCTTGCAAGAGGAATGAAGTTCCATCTTTGCTCTATTGAGTTTGAGAAGGTGTAAAATTCATTTGTGCTGGGCAACATTGTTGACCTGTGGAGAAAAACTAATGGTTCAAGCAACTGATCTAAAGAAATAACTGAACTCATAAAAGTTAAGCTTATAAAGTGTGCTTCAACTCTATTTAACTTTACTGGACATCCATTGACCTCTATGTGCAAGTTATTTGTGATAGGTATTAAAGGAAATATAAAGAATTATAAGGTTCCAAGCTCCTCCACATACATGAAATTATTTGCAAGATATAATTTGATTCTGTCAAGGTATTTAGTGTATGTTGTATTACAGAACTTTAAAAAAATGAGAAAGTTATCAAGAAATTGTAATTAAGGACAGCTTCTAAGGAGAGGTGGACTAGATCAAGTCCTCAAAGGGACCACTTTTGAGCAGATGGAGGGAAGAAAGAGTGAGGATTTCAGATATGAGAAGAGAGGAAAGATACAGAAGTAGAAAGGAACATGGCATTTGGGCATGGGGGTGGGGAGGCCATGACAGGCACAGTCTTCCCGTGACTGAGAGGCAGCTCAGTTTCCTCCTGCAGGAGCTCAGCATTGCTTCACACCTCCTGGCCTCCTCCACCTGCAGACTCCGTGCTTGAGCCAAGGCCTATCATTTTTAATTTTGTGAGGAGATCAGCCCTGTGTTAACATCTGCCAATCTTCTTCTTCTTCAAAAAAAAAGAACCAATGAATTAGAAAAACGATTCCAACACATCACTATGTCCAGGTAAGCTGCAAGGCAGGGAGGTGGTATTTGTTTGGAGGATAAGATACATTTTATTTTTATTTTTTTTTGTGAGGAAGATCATCCCTGAGCTAACATCCATGCTAATCCCCCTCATTTTGCTGTGAAAGACCAGCTCTGAGCTAACATCCACTGACAATCCTCCTCCTTTTATTTTCCCCCAAAGCCCCAGTAGATAGTTGTTTGTCATAGTTGCACATCCTTCTAGTTGCTGTATGTGGGATGCGGCCTCAGCATGGCCAGAAAAGTGGTGGGTCGGTGTGCACCCGGGATCCGAACCCGGGCCGCAGGTAGCGGAGCATGCACACTTAACCGATAAGCCACGGGGCCTGCTCAAGGTGCATTTTAAGTTTCAGGAAATAGTAGTTCAGCATCTGTTTGATCGGAAGGATTCCCGAGATGCCATTTTAGCCCTCTGGTGTGAAGCTCTTTTGTCCACAAGATGTTCTCCTTTAGAGAGCCTGTGGTAAGTTATTTACCACTTCCCACATGTTCTGAGAGTCTCTTCTTTCTTGAAATCCCCTTTCAGACTTGAAAACCTACATTATTTTTGTGCATAATCTCCTCTATTTAAAATCTGGATTTCTCTTCCTGTAGGATCCTGTGTGGCACATGTAGCCTTACTGTAAATTTGGAATGCCATTGATTTGTTCCAAAACCTTAGAATGTTTTAGAACTTAGAACCTGATGAATAGAGAATTTATATGCTTATGTTTAGGATTCATATTTTTCAGATGGCTAGAGGTATCCCACTTGCCAGTAATGTGGCTTTAGGTTTAGCAGAACTTGAAAATCTGAATATACTAGAAAATAAATTACATCTCTCATACTAACATTTACAAAATAAATGATCACAATGTTAACTTACCAATAAGCACTTTCTATATTCTAGGCTCTATATTATGCTTACATAATAAACATGATAAAGTTTCAAAGAGGAGCCAATTAACTTTTGAGCAAAAGCTTGACTTGAGTGTATCTTGGCTTCATTTTGACAGTTGTAGCCTTAATTTTATAGTAATGTTTTCTTTTTCTGGGAATCAGATAATCTTGTTGTTGGGGGAAGAGGGAGAATCTCCCTCTGCCCTTTCCCTTAAGGTTCTTATGGCTGGCCAAATAATTAACAAGTCAGGTTAGCAGGAGAAAATAAAACCAAGTTTAATAACAGGTATACATGGGAGAAACTCAGAAATGAGCAACTCATCCCTCTGTCTAAGCTGCCTACTTAAGTATTGCAGTTAAAGGCGAGGAACGTGTTGGGGGTTGGTAGTGGTCTGGAACCTCAGAGAGCAAGAGGCAACTCACATGGAGATAGAAATGCAAATGTTTGCCTGACAACTCCTCTCAGGGTCATCTATAGATAATGTGGTCAGGGAGAGATAGAGTTTTTGATAAAAGGGGCTTGGTGCCTTTCCTGTTGTAACCTCTATCCTACATTATCTTTACAGCCATCATGATAATAGCTCCTTACTGAAACAGATCTTTTGTTTTACACTCTATAGGCTGTTTGGGAGGGGAAACTCAAATATTCTTCCTGAGTTCTCTGAGTCCTTATTGTCTTCAGCTCGAAATAATCTGCATACCAGAGTGGTGCCTCCTGAGGTAATTTGCCCTGAGAACCATCAGTTCCCTCCTCTGAAACTTCCCTAGAAGTTTCACAGTCCTTTTGAAAATTAAAGAAGTTTCATAGTCCAGAAACTGAGTTGGTAGATTGTTTCATCTCACTGAGCACATTTCTTAGTTCTGATAATAGATAGTTCAATTACGTACATTTTAGAAGGTGGTGATGCAGGTGGGCTCTCAAGGTTACACCTATATTGTGGAGGCAAGAAATCAAGTATTTAATGGAAACATTTCTATGTAAACAAAAGAAAAACAAGGTTAATGGTTGGAGCAAGTTGTAAAGCAGTTTCTGAGTTTAGAGGACAGCCAGATAAGATTTTTAGATGTCAGCGTCAAAGCAGCTTTTGCAGTTTAAAATGTCTCTGATGATGTCATCGGGTAATCTCTTAAGTTTATATCAAGTCCATCAGCTTCAGTTTGTAAGGCTTCAGGAAAAAGGGCAGGTTCAGTTTTCAGTGATTCGAAATGAAAATGATGGAAAAAATGAAAAACGTTAGTTTGGACATCTGTAGCCAGATATTTGAGGAGACTAGAAGAAATCAGGATCCAGTAAAGTCAACAATATAAAAAAAAAACCTTAAAAGACAATTAACAAAACTAGGATCTAATATCCGCAAATGTACACTATAGTTTTTACTGAAATATAATTTTTCTTTCTAAAATCACCCTCATTTTTATCAAAGATAGACAAATTAAAACTAAGTAGTTTGCAAAATAAGTCTAGTTCCAATAGAGTTGGCACAATTATTTACATAAGTACAGCAAGAATAGCAAATGATCACATAGGCTCTTTTAAATCTGATTTGCTGGAACTTTTTATAAGCAATCTCAGATTGAACTTTAAAGGCCTCTCGAGGCCAGGAAAGCCAAGCCAAGGATTTTGTTATCAGAATTTGCCTGTAATACCTACAGATTTGGGTGAATTCCTCTCCTCCGATGTTCCCCCAAAATATTTCGAGGTTACTTGTACCTGCCAGATACGTGACATTCTTTACTTATCCTGGTAAGTGCTGCTTGGAACATAAGGTATCAGGCCAATATTTCCACGTGGCTTTATTCCATAAAGTCCAATCTTCATTCCTCAAAAACTGTATGGTTATATCGCAAATATGATGTTCCAGTCAAAACCTTGGTAATATAACCAGTGTTTCCAATTGTGTCCTGTTATAAGGAGAACAGATTCTTATTGAACTTATGCAACTAACTATATTGCCATGAAAACAATACTCACTTACTAAGAGTTTCCAAATTCGAGGGATCAGATAGAGAGAGAAAGAAAAATACTTCAATTTTACTTACAAAAATATCATTTACCAAATTGCTATAAGTCATAGCTAGCTCAGGAGAAAAGAGAAAAAGATTTCCTTAAATCTAAAAAAAACAAAACATTAAAAATTCAGCAATACTTCAAATGAAAAATAATAAAAATTATAATTATCCTTATCAGTTCATTCAGTCCTGTGTAATCCATTCTTGATCCCAATCTTTTTGTTAGCAGCTTCATGAAGTTATCAGTCTTTCCATCAGATTTCTGTAATTTCTTACTAAGTTCAGTTTTATGATCAGAAAGTTTGTCAGAAACCTGTACTCCAGCGTAAATGTCAGAGTACTTTCCATGATTTTTTCTGAAGTGGAAATATTTTGCAAAAGCATTAGAGCAAAGAAATGAGTCTGTAAACAACAAGACCTCAAAATGGCAATTGACAGAGAAATTTGGTTAATTTTGTGACATACAACACTTTAAAATAATAATAACCAGAAATATGACTGATAATCAGGACAGATCAGAATTTCAGTAATGTTATACAATTTTAAAACACCTATGTCAATAACATTTGCCCACATAACAGCACCTAAGCAGACTTATCATCACTTGTCTGACAATGCTTTCCATGTAATTTAACATACGGAATAAGCCTAATAAATTTAGTATCTTTTCCCTTATACGAAGACAGCAAATTTCTTTGAGAAGTTCCAGGGCCCTTTGAAAATTATCAAAGAAGAAAAGTAAAAAAAAGACTTTATTTATATGAATTTTGGGGAGCTTGTCAAAAATATAAAACATTAAAGCAAAGAGAGCATTGAAAGTCCAAAAACCTTAATAGAGAGACCTCAGTCTTTTGAACACAGGAAATTATTTTAACAGTTTTTTTTTTCTGTCTTTTAGGTAGACTTACCGAAAGGTAACGAAAAATCTTTTATAACCTCTTTATCAAGTTCAAGAAAATTATCCTTTTAAGAGAAATAAGACCAAATTATAATTTTGTACCTGCTTCCTTCTGATATTAAAACTCATTTACTTAATTAAATTCATTTCAATCTGAGCCAACTTGACCATCCAAAAACACCTTTTCCAGAATTTCTCTTCCACAAAACTATAACTTTCTTTTTACATTCAGAATTTGTCCCATGTCTTTCTTTTCCCTCCTACTACTTGAAGACAAATTTATCTTTCTTAATCAATCAAATAAAATATCTCCATTCTTTGTTCCTTCTTTATACATCTTACTTTCCTTGTACACAGACATAATTTTCTTAATATTTTGCAGCTTCAATCACATACACTAATTAGAAATTTTAACTCTTAGAAACCCCAATTTGTAAGTAAAAACTAAGTAAACAATTATAAACTTTCTTTTACATTAAGATCTTGTGGCTTGGAAAATTTATAAAGACTTCATAACTTCTAGAAATATGTTACTTTATAGTACAATCTTTTAATAAGACACACGTTTACCAATAGACCCAAAACACCTTTTAGTTTTCCTGTAATGAAAAGCCAAAAGTAGACAAACGTAAGTTTAGCAATCAATGTCTAATATCTTATCTTATTTGGAAATGATGATACTCAGTGAATTTTTATCACAATATTTAGCAAAACTCTAAAGTTTTATGTCACCAAAAAGAGTTTGGAAGCTGTAACCACCATAACACATAATTATTATTTAAAGTACTCCCAACATTCATCTTTTTTCACAACTATTTAGTTGTTCCCAATAATTATTTAGATTGTCTATAAGACTTCATATGACATTAGATAAAATTAGCCATCATTTAAATTACTATTTTTTTAACCAGTTCTGTAATAGAAATAACATCAGTTTTTTGTACAAAAGTTCATGTAAATTTCATCACCTCTTATACCTTTAAACATAGTTATCATTGAGATTTTTATTAATAGGTCTTGGTCTTCTGATTTTGGACAAGGGAAGCATTCTCAATCAGACATTTTAAAATATACTCAGGCAAAGTTGATGTAACCTCTTTATATAAAATTAGCTCAAACATTCCAACCTTTATAATCTTATCAACACTTACACTTATACATGTTCTCAATTCAATTGTAACCTGAGTCAAGATCTTAAGGCTATTTAAATTTTCCCCTTCCTTTTTCTGGCTCTTTTTTAGGTACCAATTAAACAATTATGTGTGAGCTCTCAAAACATATTTTTTCCCCCAATTTAGAAGTTTTCCCAATTCAAAGAATCCGTCGTCTGTTCATTGACAAGTAGGATCTTCATTTGTATATTTATTCCAATAGTGACTAGATCCAATAAGACTTTTTAAGGAAAGACCCAGAGGTAAATTTCCACGCTTAGAATAAATCTTTACCATGGACGCAATAGGCGTCCCTGGTGAGGGCGCAGATGATGTAGCCCCCATGTTCCACAGAATTAAATATCAAATATAATCAGAGAAAGTAAAGACCTTCGTTGCACAGGCGGTAAGGATGGTGTAGTGAAAACCGTGTCTCCGGTCTCCCACAATAGTGTGGGACGCCTCCAGTCACAGACCCGCTAATCTGTGACACTGGGCAGGTGATACTGGAATGGGATTTTTCCAGCACTAACAAGCAACGAAGGTTAAGACGACAAAAGCCCTTATGGACTGGGCCCTTTATGACAAACTCCCCTGAGAACTTGGCACAGCCGGACAAAGAGACAGTTCAGAACCCCAGTCCACTCAACTGGCTACCAAGGGGCACCCCAGTAAATGCACCTTCCGTATAGTGGAGACCAAGGAGAATATTCTCACTTGGCACAAATCCAAGTTGTCTCAGGACACAGAACAAGACAGAAGGAAAAACCTCATCCATTTTTTTCTTATGTGCACAATGACAGCTTTAGCCATGCTTTAGGTCTCTTGGAGTCAGAATAATACCTAGAGGGGGAGGTGCCACGGGGTGGGAGACTGTGTGCTTTACAGAGTACCTCGTCATTGCATGGACATTTTCTTGAAGTTGGCGGGGGACCTGTGTCATCTACCCCGTTCCATGACACAACTTATCCTGTCACGGGAGTCTTCTGAAAGTGGCGAGCGCCCTAATGGCTCTTAACTGCTCGACCCGTGCCCACAAAATTTGTGGCCTTTTTGGCTTCCAAGATTCCCTTGGCAATGACCTTCACTTCATGTGCCTATTAACCCACAGCAAAGTTTGTCTAAATAGATGCCAGTCTGGTGAGACCCACAAACTCACCAGTCTGTGGGGCCGGCCCGGACAGTAGGCTCATAGGGCCTATGCCTGCGTCCTACCCTATGGTATTTCCTTCTTATGACACACTATACAAAAGACAAAGACAAAAGAGAAAAACAGAGACTATCTCAGGGGAGAAAAGGGATCAAGATCAAAACAAAGAGTACTCTACCAAATTTACCAGGGTCACTAAAAGCACAAGAAACTAGTTTCCCAAATATTTTCTCCTGCCAATCTAAATTTAGAAAGAGAAAAAAATTCTCACCACTTCCTTCCACCGGACTCCACAGGTAGAGATTCTGGGAGGCTGACGTGGTAAGAAGTCTTACATTTTGCCAGCTTTCGTCAGGCGTTCCCGTATCTCATCATCTGCAGTAATCCAGGGAGAAGACAGTTCTTCCAGCCAGAGAATGCAACTTGCCAGCCAGTGTAGCCACACGTTGGGCACAAAAACTGTTGCGGGAGAGAGAGTATCTGCCTCTGCCCTTTTCTTAAGGTTCTTATGGCTGGCCAAATAATTAACAAGCCAGGTTAGCAGGAGAAAATAATACCAAGTTTAATAACATGTATACATGGGAGAAACTCAGAAATGAGCAACTCGTCCCTCTGTCTAAGTTGCCCGCTTAAGTATTGTAGCTAATGACGGGGAAGATGTCGGGGATGGGTAGCGGTCTGGGACCTCAGAGGGCAAGAAGACAACTCACATGGAGATAGAAATGCAAATGTTTGCCTGACAACTCTTCCCAGGGTCATCTATAGATAATGTGGTCAGGGAGAGATAGAGTTTTTGATAAAAGGTGCTTGGTGCCTTTCCTGTTGTAACCTCTATCCTACATTATCTTTACAGCCATCATGATAATAACTCCTTCCTGAAACAGATCTTTTGTTTTAAATTCTTTAGGCAGTTTGGGAAGGGAAACTCAAATATTCTTCCTGAGTTCTCTGAGTTCTTATTGTCTTCAGCTCAAAATAATCTGCATACAATAGTGGTGCCTCCTGGGTTAGCTTGCCCTGAACACCATCACCTCCATTTATAAGGATGCACCCATTATATAGATTCTGTACAAAATTGCAAAGATCACTTTTTCCTTTTCAAAATTTATTTGTTTTAACTTTTAATAGTGAGATCCTTAGTGTTGGTTAAACTGCTGCAGAATTACTGGACATGCTGAGAGTCTTTTTGAAAAGTGTAGAAGTCTAAAGATAATGAAAAGTACATTTCTCGAATGTCAAGTCCGTTGATGATTTGATAGGCATCTGTCTAGTTGTACCAGGAAGAGATGTAAGATTGAACACCAGGACAGCACACAAGGAAACAGGCTGCAAACTTGAGGGCTTCCCATGGACCACAGAGTGCCTGGCTGACTCTTGGAGATTAAATCTGGGCTTTGTCCATGGGTGGACCCTGAGAGGAATATTTTGCTTTAATGACCAGAGACTAGACAACGTTTTATGTTGATAATAATACTTACCATGTAAATTTCTTTGTAAATCTCTGAATAAAATTAAAAAATATAAGCCGCATAGAAATCAACTCTTACTGACAAGCCCCACAGCCTTCTCTAGAGAGCTCAACACAAAATATCTCCACTGATTGTGAGTTGCTGTTCTCTGAAAGCCAGCCAGCACTTCACTGATAGCCCTGGATAAGGAAGGCCAGATACAATCCTTTGAAGATGTTTAGCTGAATTCAGAACCAAAAATCCTACCTCCAGTTGGCTCCCCTGTGAGAATGGATTGCCGGCCTTGTTTCACAGCCTGAGCAATTGAGGTTTCAGATGAGATAAATTGCTCTGTTCCCCAGGGATGGAAAAGCTGGACTGTGACATCAATTCAATGCTGAGATTTTGCAGGTAAAGATAGGGTCATAGAGGGGAATAAAGATTTCAGCAAATTTGAGTTTTGTTCTCAACAGTGGAAATAATTTAAGAAGCAGATAGTCTCTTACTCCAACTTCTCTTCCCTGTTCTCTATCTGTCATATCACTGTAAAAATTCTCTCTATGAAAATTTCAATCTTTTTTCTTTGTAGTGTGTTTATTATCATCTTTACGAATTCTTTGACTTCACCATCTTCCTGGCACCACAACATTAGCCATTGAGATATTATTATAGATTCAGTTTTGCAATTTCATCCTCTTATCTCTATTTCCTGTGTCATTTCGTAGTTTTAGTTCTTATTGTATCTTATGCTTGAAAACATTTGAAGCTTACAGTGTGTATCAGTTCCTTATTTTCTCAAAGTTTTATTATCTAAGTGCCCTCAACTATCACTTTTTTTAGAAAAGAAGTGAAATACATAACAGAACAATACACTGTAATAAATTGACCACTTATAAAATTAAGTTCAACCTGAAATCCCTCCTCACTTAACAGAGACCACCTTTTATAATTCACAATGCTTTAGTGTGAGTAGGGTCAGTTTATCAATGATTTTTGGCTGTTTTAAACCACATGAGATGAATACAATATAAGGTAAAATTGTTAATCTTGCAGAAGTTGTAGAATTTCCTGATGGTTAGGGAAGTTGATGGTGGAGAATCTGAATCATATGAAAAGTAGTTGATTAATTAGCACCTGAGTTTGTTAATTTGGTAAGGATTATGATGAGACATACATGTTGAAAAGATAACTTTGCATATCAGAGTATTGTCAGAGGCCACTGGGAAAATTCATAATATTCTCAAATACTACAAAAAATGACCATTTTTTCATAAAAGATGTCATACATGATGAAATCATATACTTCTCTCAGAAAATTTGCAATGAAGAAAATTAACACTTCAGTAATTTTAATTCTAACAATTTGTTCATGCTTACTAGTAGGTTAAAAAACTTTTTAGAAATAAAGTGATAAGTGATGTACTTGCTTAATTTTTAATTTTTTTTAGTAAGAAAACTTTTTCATATTTTTAAAAAATATTTATTTGTAATTATTTTATGCTGAATTTATTCTCGGGCCAAAGAATTTTTTTTTTTTAATTAACTAACACCAATTCTTTTCAAACTCTTTCAAAAAGTTGAAGAGGAGAGAATACCTCAAAAGTCATCCTATGGGATTAGCACTACCCTGATATCAAAGCCAAAGACACTAAGAGAAAAGAAAACTATAGGTCAAAATCTTAGATGAATATTGATATAAAAATCCTCCATAAAATAGTAATAAACTAAATTCATCAGCATATTAAAAGTATTATACAGCATTTTTATGTGGGATTTATTCCTGGAATGCAAGGATGTTTCAATATATGAAAATGAATCAATGTAATAAACCACATTAACAGAATGAAGGAAAAAAAACACATGATCATCTCAACAGATGCAGACAAGGTGTTTGACAAAACTAAACATGCTTTCATGCTAAAAACACTAAAAAAGCCCTCAGAGTAAAAAGAAGCTACTTCAACATAATAAAAGCCATATATAGAAATCCACAGAGAACAACATATTCAAGGGTTAAGAAAGGATAGCTTTTTCTCTAAGATCAGGAACAAGGCAAGAAGGCCCATTTTCACCACTTCTATTCAACATGGTATTAGAAGTTCTAACCAAGGCAAGTAGGCAAGAAAAAGAAAGAAATAGCATCCAAATTGGAAAGGAAGAGGTAATATTATATTTGCTTACAAACAGTATCTTATATGTTGAATCCCCTAAAAATTCCATCAAAAATTTGTTAGAAATAGAAAATTCTGCAGAGTAGTGAGACACAAAATAAGCATGAAAAACTAGTTGTTCTTCTATACATTAATAATAAGTAATCTAAAAAAGAAATTTAGAAACTTTACATTTTTATTTACAATAACATCAAAAAGAGTAAAATACTTAAGAATCAACATACTCAAAGAGGTAAAAATTCCAGTGATGGTGTGGCAAAGTTAGAAAAATCTATCCTAAAATTCATATGGACTCTCAAGGGACACTGAATAGCCAAAATAATCTAGAAAAAGAAGAACAAAGTTAGAGAACTCACGCTTCCTGATTTCAAAACTTACTATAAAGTAGTCAAAAGAGTGTGGTATTGGCAAAAATACTCACACTATACTAATGAAATAGCACAGAGACCCCAGAAATAAAACTTTGCATATATGGTCCAATGATTTTTGACAAAGGTACAAAGACCATTCATTGGAGAAAAGATCAGTTTTTCAACAAATGTTGTTGGGATAACTGGATATCCACCTACAAAAGAATGAGGTTGGACCCTTACTTTACACCATATACAAAAATTAACTCAAAATGAATCAAAGATATAAATATTAGAGTTGAAGCTATAAAATCCTTAGAAGAAAACACATGGTAAAAGTTGTGTGTCATTGGGTCCAAATGCCATTGTAACAATGATTTCTTTAATATGACACCAAAGACATAAGTAACAAAAAAATAAGAAATTGGACTTCATCAAAATGAAAAAGTTTTCTGTATCACAAGATACTATCAACAGAGTAAAAAGGCAAACCATGTAATGGTTGAAAATATTTGCACATCACAAATAAGATAAGGGATTAATATATAGAATAAATAAAGAACTTCTACAACTCAACAATAAAAAAACAACTCAATTTAAAAATGCACAAAATTCTTGAATAGACATTTCTCCAAAGAAGATATAAAATGAACAGGAAACACAAGAAAAGATGCTCAACATCACTAAGTATCAGGAAAATGTGAAATAAAAGCACAATGAGCTACCTTTTCACACCCATTAGGATAGTTACTATCACAAAATCAGAACATAACAAGTGTTGACAAGGATGTTGAGAAATTGGAACCCTTGTGCTCTGAGTGTGACAATATAAAACTGTGGAAAACAGTATGCCAGTTCCTTCAAAAATTAAAAATAGAATTACTATATGATCTAGAAATTCCACTTATGGGTTCTGAAATAATAAAAAACATATTTATCGGCCTCTGCATCCAGTCCTTGGCACAGAGCTCCTAAAACCTTTGTAATTTCCTCAGTGTTAAGAACATTAAGAGAGTCTTTTGTTTTGTTGAGGCAACTCTGGGTGGGCTCCTGGATGCCTCCTGAGTGGGGGCTGGTCACCAGAAAGACCAAGCCCTGATTAGAAGCTTGGAATTTTTAGCCCTACCCCTTATCCTCCAGAGAGAGGAGAGGGGCTGGAAACTGAGTTAATAGTTGATCATGCCTATGTGAGAGAGCCTCCATAAAAATCCCAAGAGAAGGCGGTTCAGAGAGCTTCCAGGTTGACAATGACAAGGACTGCTCGGAGAGTGGTCCACCTGGAGATGGCATGAAAGCTCTGTGTACCATCACCATACTTTCCCTATGCACCACTTCCAACAGGCTGTTCTTGAATTATATCCTTTTATAATAAACTGGTGATCTAGTAAATGTTTCTCTGAGTTTTGTGAGCCACTTTAGCAAATTAATCAACCCCAAGGAGAAGGTTGTGGGAACCTTTGGTTTTTAGCCAGTAAGTCAGAAGTATAGGTAACAACCTGGGCTTGTAACTGGCATCTGCAGTTGAGGTGAGGTTGGGTGGGTGTGCAGACTTATAGGACGGAGCCATCAACCTGTGGAATCTGATGTATCTCTGGGTTGTCAACATCAAATTGAGTTGAATTATATGGCAACCAGCTGGCATTCCAAGAATTGTTTGTTGGATGTGTGGGGAACCCTCCTACATGTGAAAAAGTGAATCTGAGAACACCATTTATTGGTATACATCCAAAAGAACTTAACGCAGAGGTATAAAGACATATATGTACACCCGTGTTCTTAACAGCATTATTCAAAATAGCCAGAAGCTGGAATCAAGCCAGGTGTCCATCACTGAACGAACTGACAAAAAAATGTGCTGTATACACATAGTGGAATACTCTTCACACTTAAGAAGGAAGGAATTATGACACATGCTATGACATGGATGAACCTAGAGGATTTTATGCTAAGTGAAATAAAGCCAGTCACAAAAGGAAAAATACTGTATGATTCCACTCATATAAGGTACTTAGAGTAGCCAAATTTATAGGAATACAAAGGAGAATGGTGGTTCTCAGGGGCAAGAGGGAGAGATAACAGGGAGTTGTTGCTTAATGGGCACAGAGTTTCAGTGCAAGGTGAAAATAGTTCTGTGGATGGTTGGAGGTTATGGTTACACAATTATGTGAATGTATCAAATGTCACTGAACTGTACACTTAAAAATGGTTAAAATTTTATGTTATGCATATTTTATGACCATTAAAAAAATTATTTTCAACAAATGAACAAACACTAGCTACATGTAATAGCGTGGATGAATATCACAACCATAATGCTGCATAAAAGATATTATATTCAAAAGGCTATATATTTTATAATTCCATTTATATAAAATCCAAGAAAGAAACAAAACCGAGGTCTGGCTTCTACTAATGGTGGAGTAGCCTGTTGAACTAACACTCTTACAGATAACAATGGTAAAATCTGCACAAAATATTATATATATTTATACAGATTCATGTGGCAATATGTAATACACATATAGTAAATGTGTATTTGTGTGTATGTATAAATCACTTCCAAAAGCAAGCAGAACTGAGAGGTAATCTTCTCTTAAATGATGGGAATTGCACCAGGAGATATTTGCAAGCTTAAGTCTTTTGCCTCAAAGCATTCCAAAATCTGTACATGGCCTAGACATGGGAAAAACTACAGTCTTACTTGTAATGTTAGAGGATGTATTTTGGGGCTGGAAGAGTAGCTGGAAAGTTAGGGGAGAAATTCTGGAAGAGAGGGAGACACAAAGAGGAAAATCACAAAATATATATGTAAGTCTCTCCCCCAAACACTCCAAATTGGCAGATCTTTGAACAACACACTTGCAGGGTAGGCCCCAGAAGGCCTAGTGTAAAAACAGCAGTTGGAAGATCAAAGAAGTAAACTAGGATTTCAGCTATGCCCACTGTAAATGAGATAGGATTGGAATTTCAGTCTAGCCAAGTTGATTCCCTTCTAGAAAAATAACAAAACTCTTCCAAGGAATACAATAGAATCCGGAGCCTCCATACTTATATTTCATGATTTCTAGTACACAATTTAAAAGAAGCATGAGATTTGAAGAAATAGGAAAATGTAATCCATATGTGACCAAAAGAGGGCAGTAGAAACTCTCCCCAATGTGTTGTAATTAGCACTCAAGAATACAAAAGCAGTTATTATAAAGATGATCATAGTGGTAAAGAAAAATATTCCCATAATCAATGAACAGATGTGGGAACTCAGCAGAGAAGTGGAAATTACACAAAAGAACCAAATAGGAAGATGAAATAAAAAAATACTTTTGAGTTTACCAGCAGATTAGAAATAGTAGAAAAAACATGAAGATACAGCAATAGAAACTATCCAGTCTGAAGAAAAGAATGTAAAAATTTTGAAGAAAAATGAAGCGAGCCTTATGACCTGTGAGATGATTGAGTCCCAAGCAGAGAGGAGAGAGACAGAAAAATTAAATGTGGCAGAAAGGCAAATCAATAAGTAATAGCATAAAACTTCCAAAATTTGGTGGAAAATCTAAAATTTTAGGATGCCAGAAAGTCAGCAAACCCACAAAATAAAATATAAAAGAAAAGCATACTTAGGTACATGATAGTCAAGCTACTAAAATCCAAAGATAAAAAGAAAATCTTGAAAGCAGTCAGGGAAATACACACATACAGTGGAAGACATTACATACAGGGAGAAATAATGTGGATGATGGATGATATACTATCAAAAACAAAAGAGACAACTCAACAACAAAATGGCATCATTCAAGTGCAGAAAGAAAACCCAAAAGTCAACACAAAATTCTATATTTAGTAGATCTCACTTAGAAAAAGGAAGTAGAAGCCACAATAAGATACTGCACGCCTATTAGATGGCTGAAATAAAAAATAAAATTGCAAATACCACGTGCTGGTGAGGACTAGGAGCAATTAGAACTGGGAATGCAACATGATAGTTGCATTCAGAAAACAGTTGAGCAGGTTCTTATAAAGCTAAACATACACTTATTATATGACTCAGATATCCCACTCTTAGATATTTACTGAAGAAAAAAGAAAACTAATGTTTAAACAAAAATCTTTGTGGGAATCTTTATAGCCATTTTATTCATAATTGCCAAAAGCTGGAAATAAACTAAATGTCCTTGATCAGGTGAATGGAGAAAGAAACTGGGTTGCATTGGTACATTATAATACTACTTGGCAATAAAAAGGATAAACTCTTTTTTTGTGTGAGGAAGATAAGCCCTGAGTTAACATCCATTGTCAATCCTCCTCCTTTTTCCCCCCAAAGCCCCAGTAGATAATTGTATGTCATATTTGCACACCCTTCTAGTTGATGTATGTGGAACACGACCTCAGCATGGGCTGAGAAGCGATGTGTCAGTGTGCACCATGGATCTGAACCTGGGTCACCAGTAGGGGAGCACACACACTCAACTGCTAAGCCACGGGCCGGCCCCAGGATAAACTCTTGATTCACACAACAACATGGATGAATCTTGGCTGCATTTCCCTAAGTGAAGGAAACCATATTCAAAAGACTGTATAGAATATGATTCCATTTATATGACATTCTAGAAAAGGCAAAATTACAGGGATGGAAAATGATCAGTGGTTGCCAAGGGATGGAGTAGAAGAAGGGGTTGAATACAAAGGGATAACATGAGAGAACTTTGTGGGTGAAAAACACAACTCTGTATGGTACTGTGGACATGGATGTACGACCATAAAGTCAAAACCCATAGAACTGTACACAGCAAAGAGTGAATTTTACTCTGCAAATTTTAAAAATCAATCAGGATGCTGGGGAACCCAGATGGAATGCAGTGACAAATGAATCTCACTGTATTACAAGCATGTGACATAACCATACAGAAGGAGTGGGGATGAAAGATCCTGACCTAAGTTACTTTGGAAGACAGTGTTTTGACGGGATACTGTAAAACTAAAGTACTGGACACAAACACTGTACTCTAGGTGGTAAATTTGTTTTTCGTAAGGGTATGGATTAGCAATTCTGAAACTAGTTGACACAGTAAACATATTGTAGCTAACTGGAGTTAAGTTTCTCACTGTTGGTGAAAGAAGTTACAAATAAACAAAAGAAGAATGCTAGAATAAACCCTGTGGTGTTGGCTTGGAGTTGGAAGTATCAGTATGAATCCATGTCTCTTTTAATATAGCTATCAAAAAAGATAGATAGATTGATAGATCGATAGACAGATGCGTATACTTGAGTTTATATTCATACATACATTTCCAAGCTCTGCTGAGAGGGACTAGAAGAAGTGACATTCTAATATTAATGAGCACATCTAGCTCCAGATCTTGTTTTCTAAATATCATTCTCCAATAAAAGGAACCAGGTTTTCTTGGAGAAATGGCTAATTCTAGGGTTGGAGATAGAAAATACAAAATGAGCCTGGATCATCTTGTAGTGCCAGAAAGTAGGAAAGTGCTTTAAAAAAAAACACACACACACACACAGAAAATGATGGAACGTGTCAAAATGAATCAGTCTAAAAGACTTCTCAATGACTCAAGCTGGAAAACTGTGAGCAATAAGATAAATAATGGTAGCATTGGATAATTACCCAGAGAATAAAATAAATATCCACGAGGCTATACTGATATAAAAAAGATTAAATAAGAAAGGAAGGGAAGGAAGAAAGAAAAAAGGGAAAAAAAGAATGAGAGAAAGAGAGAAAGAAAGGAAGAAGGAAGGGAGAGGGAGGGTGGGGAATCTTCCTCACAGAATTCCAAATAATAAATGCGCTAGATAGCATGAAATTGAAAATCGCCATTAGAAAGCTACAGTAATAATTACTGTTGGAAATAGTGACTGATGAATGCAAAAACTGTGGAGGAAACTTAAAGAAGAAACAGTACAATTGCAGAGTCTCAAAGCATTTCCTTCCAAACACTTAACTTATTTCTTTTATTTCTTTAAAATACCTATGACTATTTAAAGCAAAAATTATAACACTGTATTGTGGGATTTATAACATGGGTAGATATAAAATTTATGACAACAATAGCACAAAGGACAGACAGAGGTAGATGGAACTATTCTGTAACAAGTCTTCCATATTTTACATTGATTAAACTGGTGAACTATTGAGTCTAGGTAGGCTGTGATATGTTAAAGATGCATATTGTAATCTGGATCAACTAGTAAAAATGCAAAGGTGTGTCACTTAAATGCTAATAAAGGAATTAAACAGCATACCAAAAAACGTTTGTACAAGACTGTTCACAGGCGATGACCTGCACGTCCCCAGGATGAAGATGAGCCCACTGCGGCGCATCCACAGAGCAGAACGCCCTCAGCCGTGCCAAGGAGCAAACGGTGACACACACATGCTGAGAGAGACTCATCAACCTCGTTCTGAGGGATGCAAGCTGGACAGAAAAAAACACACATGGGATGATTTCAGCCACGATGAACCTATGCTGAAAAACCCAGAACAGGGGTTGCATTGAGGAAAGGAAAATATTGCCTGGGAAGGAACAGGAAGGATTTTTCTGGGGGTGATGGAAATTATCCTATTCTTAAAGGGATGAAAGTTATATGAGCATGTTTATTTGCCAAAACTATACGGTTGAGATTTGTGCCTTTCAGTGTGCATACATCTTATTCACCACACACGCACAAAGGCTTAAAAGAAGAATAAAGTGAGGTGGGAATGGGATGGAGTGCGGATGAAACAAAAATGGCAGATGATTAGTAGTTGTTGAAGCTGGGTGATGGGCCTACTATGCTATTTTGCTTATTTTGTATATTGTTTAAATTGTTCTGTAATAAAACACTTGTATAAGAAGACAAACACGATATACAGTGTTTGCTGGTAAGATATCAGTTACCTTTGGGGAGGAAATAGGGAGAAAGTGATTGTCGGGGCCTGAGTAAAGCTGGTGCTAGTTCTTGGTCACAGAAGTGTGTTCACTTTGTAATAATTCTTTGAGATTTACGTGGATGACTTCTCCATATATTTCTGTACGCATGTTATTCATCAATAAACATTTTAAATCCTGCATATTTGCAAAAAGATACTAACTTAATATCTCAGAATAACAGCAGTGTTTTGATTTAAGGTGGAACACATTCACTCATGACACCATTAGATGGATTTTAATACTCCCAAGTATCTATTAATGTCCTCATCCTTGCATGGCTCCTGGGTCTTTCCATTTTTGCCTCAGTTTTGCAAGTGGCATTGATTTGAGTTTTTATGATGCCATCTTTCTCCAGCAAGGTCCACCCCCACCACGATGCTCACCAAGGCCTCGACACCTAGCACAGTGCCGTGTTCCCAGCATGCACTCAAGACCTGTGGGACTGGGTTGAATGAGGAACAAAATGAGGAGTACATGATGTTCGTAACTTATGTCTAGGTGCCATATTGTGACTTAGGAAATTGGTAGAGTTTTTCAATAGATTTGCTATGCCTTCTAATTTTTCCTATTTAAAACAATGGGAAATAGGGTCTCAGAGTTCTTTCTCAGAGAAAGTCTGACATTTCAGGCAGAGATTACTGACAATTATTAATGGCATATGACTTTCTCACCTCATCTTAGTGTTAAGTTTTTAATTCCTTACCTTGGAAATGACCTAACTTTGCTTCTTCCAAATCTTGTAGTAATACTGATGCTCCAGAAAGTCAGGCCATGGATATTCTGCTGTTGTGAGTCCTCCTTGCAAAGAAGTGGAGCTGTGCATCCACCAGTCTGAGAAACATGTGGTGCTGTAGTATTTGGAATCCATCAGAAAATCTAAATGGAAAAACGACTTCAGAGAATTATCACCATAACCCTCCACAGCAACAAATTATTTTGTGATTCTGAGGGTATATCTAAACAGGGATATTAAAACTAGTTCCCAGGGAGCCAGCCCTATTGTAGAGCAGAAATTGTATATTACCTTCCTTCACAAACTTGCCTAACACTGTGGGAAGGACCAAAGGGAAGTTTCGGTGTTGTTGCCTATGTTAATGAGGCCAAGAGGTCCACACTGGGATAAGGAAGTCCAGTGAACCAGCCTGTGTGCAGCGTGGGAGAAGGGGCATGTGTGTGGTCCCCTGAAGTGGCTTAGGGGTCACTTACCAGTGCACCTGTGTTTCCTGACTCTATAATGCAGGAATTGGGGCTGTCCAATGTGATGTTTTCTCCTCTTTATGACATGGCTCAGGACAGTCCTTCTAAGACTCCTGAGCAAGGTATGGGCCGTTCAAGCAGATTGGGTCCAAAGGGAGGATCTCTGCAGCAACCCTGACCACGGGTCCAGAGGGAGGATCATGGCTGCCTGAAGGGATGAGGGGATGGTAGGACAGGTGGCCTTGAAAAGGCGAATTCCAGGATCCCAGGCACCTGGTATTTCCATTTTAGATATTGAATTTACATTTCAAATACTGGCCAGAGAGCTTCCACCAGGCCTGCAAGCAACCTCAGCAATAGCCATGCTGGTGAACCCCACTCCTACCTGAGTAACAGCCTCAAGGGATGTAGCCCAACCACACTGCGCATACTCTGGGAGGTGGGCAGGGCATGGAGAATGGGCGTGGTATAGAAAAGAGGGTTAGATGGAGAATCAGAGGCGTGGGGCCCAGGGTCCGAGAGACAAGGCACGATTCGGGGCCACGAGCTGTGTATGCTGGGAGCTTTTCTCTCTTAACCGCTCCCAGCTGGCAGCCCGTAGAGCTGCAGGACTAGAACTCCCAGGATGCTCTGGGCACGGGGTTGTGCCTAGCCCTTGGAGGAGGAACAGGGCAATGTGAGCTTGGCCCAGGGCCAAATCCCCATTGAATCAGGACTCTGGCCCTGCACCCGCTCCAACTGGACTGAGTCCCGGAGGGATGTGACGGGATGAGAGGGACCAGGGAGTTAGGAGGGTGTGGCGGCTGCATGGGCAGCCGCGGGCCTGCATCGTGCAACTGCTTCTGTCCAAAATTGGAGCTGGACTCACGCCTCTTCCCCACCACCTTCCTATGTTGCTTGATTCCTCCTCCCACCTGTATGTCTGTGGGTCTTTCTACAGCCTCCTACATAGTCCAAGGTCAGGTGCTTCTCTAAAGTGCTTATGGGACCTGGTTTGACATCCCAGAAACTTTCCAGTTTGCCTGCTGACCTCTGCCTTCTCCAGCCAAAGTGCCATCATTTCATCAGCTTTTGGGAGACATTCGCCCTTGTGGCCCCTCTTGCAAGCACAATTTAAGAGTTTGCTGGGTGGTAACATTAGCTGTTGCTTGCCTTTTTCACAGATGTGGAAGTTGAGGCATCCTTGGGGTTAATCATTGGTTTCCCCAGGATCTGCTAAGAGCAGAGGGGAACAACACAATTCCCAGGCAAGTATCTAGTAGGCCGTTTTCACTAACCCATTCCAGTGCAGACGCCTCCAAAACAGCATCCTTAAGATGAGAATAGCTTAAGTATTTGATCACCTAATCTCAGCTCAGGCCTGAGTGGCCAGTCTCTCAGGGACATGAGTGATGACTCTGATCCTTCAGGAAGAGACCGGTGGTCCAGCTTTGGGAGAGGCATGTTGATGGTAGACAGAACCTGGGCAGCATTTGAAACCCGTCAGCTTTAACATCTCTGCTTTGGATTCTGGCAAGTTTCCAGGATAAACATGCCCAGGGATAGTCAAATGTACCGTATTCTTTAAAAATTGATTAGAGTAGTGAAATGAACAGAGCATAAAATATTCTGATTATTTGCAAAAGATGAAATGCAAGCAAGACCTTCTTGTTAATTTTTTTCTCCTCATTCTCTTGTCTGTACTGTACGCTTGAATGCAGAAACAAAAATTTGAATTGCCAAGTTATCTTTTCCTGAGCTTGGTAAATTAACTTAAAAGTCTTATTGAAACCTGTGGAGGAATGGTTAGCAGCTTTCATGATTCATGTCCTCCCTAAAAACCTGGGTGTTGATCTACATGAAAAAAAGTCCTTGTTTATATTACACATCCCAATAAGTTACATTTCCGTTTCCTGAATGTGGGATATTATGAAAACAACTGAAAAAGCTGGTCATGGAAACTGGACCCTGTCACTATGTGAAGAATTTGCCTCTTTATGAATTAATGACTTGAATTCTTTAACATTTTTGTAAAGAACGGACGAGAATCTCTACAGTGTCTCTGAATGTGGGAAGACGGGAAATTCTCGTTAGACGACATCCTCGAGTTCTTCTCTCGTGTTCAATAGACCCGGGTGATAATCCGTGTGTTCACGTGCAGCGCCACTCCCCCAGCCCCAGTGTCCATCCTACTCTGGCCTGTGACCTCTTCAGGGGGTTCTGATGACACTCATCCACAAGGGTTGGAAGGAGACATTGTAACATGAGGATATTCATCATCTTAAAACAACGAATAATGGAGAGGAAAGTCTCGGGGTCTGTGTGCTCCGATGCAACTGCTGCTGGGGTGTGGCTTCAGTGACCACTGTGCTCCCAGCAGTCCCCACAATGGCTGTCTCAGACATGTGATCTCCTGGTGCAACCACAGCAGCTGTTGACAGAGCTGAGCGCTCATGGTTCAGTTTCTTCCGTCAGATTTTGTGGCTCTGACCCTCCTATGCTCACCCCCTTCCCATTCCTATCTGCTGAGTTGATTGCTTTGTAGTTGTTTCCTAGGATCCACTGTGTGTAACTGGATTTCACAGTGTATTTAGGGACCCACCCTCACTACACGAGTCACTGTACAACAGTGAAGTATCCTGGTGTAGCCCGTGTTCATCATCTCCAGTGGAGCTGTGAAGAACCCTGCATACTAGGAGCCTCTCTGATTCTCATGCTGCTGGGGCTGCTTATGAAGTTGAGCATCCTGACTTTGGTCTCATTGTCATTACTCTTTTCATCGATTATTTTGAAGTCGGATATGACTTTGTTAATAATGTGGACACTGGCTGTCACAGGAACTTTTATGTATCTTCCCCAACAGCTCTGTGAAGTAGTCCTGTGATCCCCATTTTACATGGGGGGACACTGAAGCTCAGAGAGATGGAGTAGATTCCTTCACATGACACAGTTTCTTAGTACATTTTGTGTCTTCACCTGGAGCTCCTCTTCTCAGGTGTGAGCATTTAGCTGGTGATCCACTTTATGCCTCTCTTCCAGTCTCCCCAAAGGCATACGCCCCATCCTGAGTCCATTGTCTGCTTGATGGCAGTCACCCTGCACAAACAGTCCCGGGCAGGGATTGGACTAGTGGGGCGTGGTCCTCCGCCTTACTCTGGAAGATACTAGGTTCATGGCGAGAGCTGGAGCAGTGGAAGATACTGACTGTCACTCACCTGGAAGGTTTGTTATGTAGAAATACTCCACTGACTTTTTCCCGGTGTCATGTCTTCTCTGTCTTCATTGCTCCTCTGGGCTTTCTCCTACAGTCCATGCTGTGCAGTAACATAGAGTACACAGACTGGTGAACATAATACTGTTGCCCTGCACCAAATGGTCACATCACTCATTTTTCTAATTATGAAACAAACACACACAGTAAAAAAAGTCAAATTGCACTGATCTATGTACAGTAAAGTGAGACATTTCCCTTTCATTCCCTTCCCTGAAAACTCACTCTCCTACTCAGAAGGAACTATTGTTAACAGGTTGCAGCTTATTCTTCTGGAAATTTCTTATGAATTTATAAATACACAACGTTTTTTTTAAACATAAATTACATAACTACATCGTTTTGAAATTTACTGTTTCCGAAACCATATATCATAGACCTCTCTCCTTATCAGTGCACATCACTCTAACTTACCTTTTTAGAAGTTTTAGGGGTATTCCAAAGAATAGGTATACCATGATCTGTTTATATCTTCTTTGATAGCAAAGGGATGACATCCAGTTTCACTATTATACATAATGCTGCTATAAGATCCTTGTATGGAATTTATTACACTGCTTTCAACTGCTCAATACGCTTTGTTTCCTTTTAGTCAGAGACTATGATATATTTTTAACACTTTTATGGGAATTATTGTATAGGGAAATTAAATTTATCACTGAATAACCACATTTATGCGGAGGCTGGACTTCAAGGTCATCCATCTCAGTATTCTGGAGAAAAATCATGAAATTTAGAAGATATTATGCTTGCTCCATCACATTCTAACAAGTCATGTTAACAATGTGAGTTGAATCATTGAATAGCCTCTACCCTCTCTGCTCAGATGAAGGATGACTTTTTCTTGTCTTGAAAACTTCTGACTCCAGGGGCTCTCAGTTGTGCTTCAGAGAGGGTAAGATATTGGTGTTGTATCTATTTCTCTTCAGCTGTAGGCTGTGTCTTCTAAAGATCATAGAATTGAACATGGTCCAATCGATATATGTGATTTGGTTCAAAAATTCAAAGTAATGAACTCAACCTAGGAATCTATATCTTTTGTTCTTAATAAAGAATTTCCTTTGATATCCTTAAGTCTCTGTGATTACTAGTAAAAACTCACCTATGGGGCCGGCCCGGTGGCGCAAGCGATTGGGTGCGCGCGCTCCGCTGCAGCGGCCCGGGGTTCGCTGGTTTGGATCCTGGGCGCGCACCGACGCACTGCTTGGCAAGCCATGCTGTGGCGGCGTCCCATATAAAGTGGAGGAAGATGGGCACAGATGTTAGCCCAGGGCCGTCTTCCTCAGCAAAACAAGAGAGGAGGATTGGCGGATGTTAGCACAGGGCTGATCTCCTCACAAAAAAAAAAAAAAAAAAAAAAAAACTCACCTATGGGTGAAGAGATGTGGTTCTGCTGGCAATGTCTGGCTTGAACATCTCTAGTTAAGCCTGCCACATCTGTACGTAGATTAGACTTGACCTCTTGATGATCTCTGCCCTTGGTCTTTGACCTGGGAAAAATAAGAATTTAAAAAAGCTGCTGTTATTAGCACTCAAAGCTAGAAATGTCCATTAAAGAGTGAGTTTGTTTTGGTAAACCAAAGGGAGTATAAGTTGAACAAAGTCATTAATATCTATAAAATTTCAAAAAATTCTAATTTTTAAAAATATAACTCTATTTTTGCCACAGTGCAAACTGTGTATATATATGAATGAAATATCCCTCTGTCCATTTCTTAAGTTGTTTCCACTGATTTGATGGATTTATCTTCTAACCCAGATTCCAAGTGTGAAAGAACATCTTGGTCCTTCACACAAAAAAAAAAACATTGAGATTTAATTTTCTTTTAGCTCGGCATCCCAAAGGTTTGAGGAATAAATGATCATGTAATGATACAATGATTTTGAAATCTAATTGTAAATTAGAGGGGTCTAAGATATGATTGAATGGTTGTTCATCAGCATGGTGAAGGGTATTGTATACATGGACATGTAAACACGATTCAGGAAGCTGCTTCAGCCCCGTGACATCCCTGAGAACCACAGTGCAGGGGGATCTAGGCACAAAGCCTTCTGCCTCGATCTCCTGGGTTACATGTAGATCCAGGTGTCTTGACAGTGGCTTCAGAGCAGCTAACTTTTATCTATTTTTCCCCTTCCTTATCTCCAGTTTATCTCAAACAGTCCTGACTACTATATTTTAAAGTAAGACCAATTATAGTTATCTACGTGAGTTTCTTGTTCATCATTAGAGAGTGATAATCAAGAATACCATCAAATATCATTTAATTGATCTAATTAAATTTTCTGTACCTTATAATTGATTAGAACACTACGTTTAGTTCAGCGTTTGATATTCACCAAGTGTGTTAATCTGCTTATAACTGCTACGTGCCTGACTCCTCGTAGAAGTGTAACTTTGGCAGATCACAAGACTTTAATGACTCAAATCATCATAAATTAAGATAATGTACTGTCTTTTGGATGCTAGGGAGGCATATGGGTCCATTTTGGAAATATGCCCATCTGTCTTTGCTGCCCATGGGAAGTTGCCGGTTACTAGGTCTCCAGGTGGCTTGCACAAGCCTTAGGTCTGTAATATCTTGGTGCCTCTCCTTCTAATTGGGGTAGAAACAAAAGAGATCAGAGAGACTTATTAAAGTTTTGGTTGCATGAAGTCTTCTATGAAGACCATCCATGCATATTGTTCTGGATAGCTCTCGGTTCCTAAGACTACTAGTTACTTTAAGGGCTTGTCAGGAAGTGTGAAAGGTCTGATATTTTACCTTTCTGCAAGCTAATAAGTTAGGCTACAATGGTTTTATAGATGCTGGCAAAAGACACGAGACACATGGGTCAGAGACAAAGGACTTAATGACACAGCAATAGCAGTGGCCAGAGTATCAGCATTTGCACTGGTTCACTAAATCCCACTTCCTACAGGGTGATACACAGTGGGCCAGGTGACATGCAGAGGGTTGCAAGATCTCAGAGCCTAAGGAACTCAAATCTTTGAAAATGAGCAGGATGTCTGCTAACCTTTGCCCTGGGGGGGGTGTTATTTTTATTATACTGGGCATTAAGCAAGGCTGCCCTTTGCTCCAGAGGAGGCCACTATTTCTATCTTCCAAGGCTCACAACTCTACACACATCCTTGAAAAGATAACCTGGTCTTACTTGTTTTCAAAGATAAGCTTGAATGAGACTTGACCATCATTCAGTTCTTCTGTTTCCTTTATTGAGATTGTGCAAATATGCTCTTTCCTCTGTAAAGTTCACTAACTTTATTCATACATAAGGGATGCTTTTGGTTTTATTTATTAAGTTGAAATTGTCTTATTAGAGGAAATGATGAAACTGTTACGGGTTGGATCTGAAAGCATGCTTTTCCAGGAAAATTGTGAAAGAAGTTCAGTGCTCACAGAACTTTGCCACAAGGAGCTGATAGCAACTTAAGTGATTTTAATTTGAATAGTGATTTGTACAACTTTCTTCCATTTGCTTCATCCTCTCTGCTTCCTGTAACACTCATATGGGAATGGGGCACTTTCAGGGATTCACTGAACTCATTTACAATATTCAAATGGTTTTGTTTGTTGTGTTTTTTTTATTGAGGTAAAGTTGACATACAACATTATGTCACTTTCAGGGCTACAACGTAATGATTCAATGTTTGAATATATATTGAAATGATCACCACAATAAGTCCCGTTACCATCCGTCCCCATACATAGTTACAAATGTTTTTGTCTTGTGATGAGGACATGGCATATTTCAAGATGCAGAAGAATCAACGATGGTGTCATACTTTTCTATATGCAGCTTGATGAATTTGGACATAAGTATACACCCTTGAGACTGTCATCACCATCAAGGCCACAAACATATCCGTCACCCTCCAAAGCTTTCTCTCACCTCCTTTACTACTATCATTCTGTGGTAAGAACTCTTAGTATCTACTCTAGTAGCAAATGTGACGTATGCAATAGAGTTTTGTTAGCTTAAGGCACTACGCCATATCCTACATCTGCAGAACTTATTTATCTTGATAACTGAAACTTTGTATCCTTTGACAATCAGCTCCCCATTTCTCCATCTCCCCAGCTCCTGCCAACCACCATTCTAACCTCTGCTTGTATGAATTTCACAATTTTAGATTCCATATATAAGTATTTGTCTTTCTCTGTCTGCATTATTTCACTTAGCATAATATCTTCTAGGTCCCTCATGTTGTCAAAAATGGCAGGAATTCCTTGTTTTTTCAAGGTTGAAGAATATTGCATTTCTTTATTCATTCATCCATCAGTGACATTTAGATTACTTCCATATCTTGGCTATTGTGAATTAGCTGCAATGAACATTAGAGTACAGGAATCTTTTTGAGACCCTGATTTCAATTCCTGTGGGTATATACCAGAAGTGGGATTGCTGGATCATATGCTAGTTTTCTTTTTTGGGGGAACCTCCCTACTGTTTTTCATAATGGCTGTACTAGTTTATATTCCCACAAGGGTTCCTTTTATTCACATCTTCACCAATATTCATCATCTTTAGTTTTTCTGATAATCGCCATCTTAACAGGTGTGAAGTGATAGCTCATTGTGGTTTTGATTAGTATTCCCTGATGATTAGCGATGCCAAACACCTTTTCATACACCTATTGGCCACTTGTATGTCTTCATTGGAGAAAGTCTATTGTGGTCCCTTGCCCATTTTTTAAATTGATTTGTCTTTTTGTTATTGAGCCAACACAAAAAAAGGAGAACAAAAATTCCAGGCATTATGGATGCTTCCCAGTTGATGCAGATGTTTTTGTGTTTACAGTGGTACCAAAAGATCATGTTTCGTGCTTTTTCTTCAGCTTGTTATAAGACCAACAGTAGCAGCAGCATGGCAGATAATCGGGATCTTCTGCGTTTGGAGGTTTACAAAATAAATGAGTGGTAAGGATTTTTTTATTTTTCCAAGGAAATTATTGTGATCATAGTCCATGGAATCCAGGATTAGATACGTGTAGGAGAAAATTAAGGTGAGGATTACTGATCTGGCATTACTTCTGATCTTGAGGGATAGGTATTTACTGTATGATTGTTTGAATAAAAATATTAGAGATCAGGAATTTGAGGTGGGTGAATATGTTTTCTGAATTATTTACTTTTGAACATAACTACTTGCATTATGTGAACATCTGGGATATGGGAGTAAGTATTTAGCAGGGGGTGGTTGATAATATCACTATTGATTTAACCTCTATGAACACCAAGTGGTCAATGGATTAAGTAAATGGGTAGACAGAAAACACAGAAATGGTAAGAATTGGGATTTAGTAAAGGACTGGAGACTTACTCTCCTGAGTGGGAGTGCCAGGACTTGTGCGGTTGAGAGTGACAAGGACAAGAAGAGAATAGAATCACACTCAAACAAAGAGGTGGTGTTAACAGGATGGAGGGGGAGAAATGATCTGGAGTAGCCTTGAGTTTTGACCTTGAGCTTTCTGTTCTTGATGCAAATCTGCCTGATGACATCCCGGGACACAGGTCAGATCTATCCCCAGGGGATCGAGGGAGGGTGGAAGTATAACACAGCCAGGATAATTCTCCTAAAAAGGCAGGCTTCCTTTACCATTTGACACACTTTCATGATTGGTTTTGGTAGGGTAAGAGGAAAAGAAGGTTGATAAGAAGGATGATAGTCACGTCTTCGCAGACGTGGTGAGCACAGAAGGAGCAGCAGGGGCCTGGCTTCCTGAGGACAGGTTTAGGCTGAGGGCTAAACCCACCGCAACAGCCTGGAAGAAGCTACATTCAGCAGGATGGACTTGCACGGAAGCCAGAGACCTGCTGATGGCACCAGCTCGGCAAATCCTCCTGGAACAGCCCAGCCAACACCACTGTGTCCCATGACCAGGGTCTCCTGCCCAAAAATGGCACCTTGCTGCCCATGGGCTGAACAGATCCCCCTGCTTGTTAACCTGGACAAGATAGCCGGGAATGTTTCAGAGAAAGTTCAAGTGAGAAACTATCAAACCCACAGCCTGCCCAGACACCCTGACCCTCTCCCTCTCCTCTCTTTCCAGACCCACAGCCTCCACTCTATCTTGGTCATCAGTTCTCTGCTCCAGGACTCGTCTTGGCTATAGAGCTCCTTAAGTTTTTCAGAGCTTTACCGGAGTGTAGGGGAAAGAGGGAAGGATAAATTTAGGGATAATGTGAGGGGTCTGAGTGCAAATCCCTTTTCTTTGACAACCCAAGAGATTCAACCTGCCTGGAGGAGTGTTCTCACTGGGCTCCTCTGAGTGCTAAGGTCTCATGGGCCTGGGAGGGGACTCTCCTGTTGGTCACTGGGGTCTCCACTCCACAGCTCTACAGAGCAGCTCTGTTTTGACCACTATGAGTTTCAACTGGCCGTAGAGTTCTGTTGCTATAAACACTTGAAAATCTCCAATGTGGCTCAACCCAGTAGCTGACATTTAGGGAAACCGAGTCCTGAAGCAGAACGGGTTCACTAAGGACACCAGGAGACTTAGAGATCAACTACCCACTCCCAAGCCCTGTCCCCAGCATTTTCTGCCTCCCAGGAGTTCCCGGCTGACTGAGGCGCCAATGACAGTCATACAGGAGATCCCTCATTCATCCTGGTCCTCCTATGGAGAGAGGCCTACCCACAGGGAAACTTCCCCCGATGTGTTCTTCAGGCGGCTTGTGGAGGTTTTCTGCAGAGCAGAGATGACAGTGCGGGGCGAGGAGAAGTTCTTCCAGATCTCGCATTCTTGGGGAAGGGAAGAGAATAAGGTGTGAGGTTGGGCACTGGAGCCCTGCTTGCTCTAGCTTCAGTCCCCTTCTATTTAAATCTCCCCTCCTAGATGAGACAGATGTTCAGGGAGCCCCAGAAGGACATTTAGGACCCAGAAAGTAAGACTCACAAGGAGGAGGAGTTTAGATAAATCCAGGGAATTAACCAGGTAGGAAGTGAGCATCCTCCCACTGGGACCTGGAGTCAAGGTCAGTGGGCCCCTGGCAGGAAGGGCCTAGTGACTTGCAGGAGCTTACACCACACACTGCAATCCTGGGAGCTGATAAAAGTGGAGAGGCAGTTCCCAAGTCCCCGGAGAAGGGCTCCACTGGGCCTCCCACTGCACACCTGGGCCACCTGCACCTAGTGCTCTACCACCCTCGCCCTGTCTTGCGCTGTCATGCTCGGGTCACCGAGGCAGGTGGTGATGACAAGGCTGGCCACCCTTCTGAACTGGTCGATGGTGGCCTGGATGGTGGGTGTCTAGTGCTCACTGCCAGGTTTGTTCTTCTTCTGCCAGGTAGATCCCAGGCACTGAGAGGGCACCACCTCCCAGAAGAGCTCCTGGGGAACAGGGGGAGTGTCATCCAGCATTGCGACAGGCCAGCTCTGTGTCCAAAGCCCCTAAAGTCTGACACAGGTGTCACAGTTTAGAGCTGGAGCTCAGGAATCTCAGGATGTGGCCTGAGCCTTGTGAGAGTCCCTGAGTTTTCTTCTCTGTCCACTGAGAGTACCCAGCACAGGATGACCCAGGACCCCATGTTGGCAGGGAAGGGAGAGGGACATTTGAACTCAGCCCATCCTGGCTAACTCCAAGCTCCAGATGGTGGCTCAACTCTGTTCATGCCAAGGGGGCATCTTCCACCACCCTGATCTCCACTCTGGTCCCACTCCCCATTCTGATGCACATTCCCCCATGGCAGCTACAACCACTGGCCTTGTCTGTCTCCCTTGTAGTGAAACACACATCAGGTGTCAAGTCCTGAGGCTGTTGAGCCTCCTGAGGAGATGGCTGGGCCACCGTAGACCTGGCTGCACACAATGAGTTCCCCTCCACCACTGATGGGCCAGGCCCTGCCCAGCTTTCCATCTCTTCTACCTCATGGAGCCAGCACAAGCACTCTGTGGAGCAGGTCCTGTTACTGTCCACCTCTACGGTCTGCAGGTGGACAGCAAAGGCTTGGGGGTTTCACAAGTTGCCCAGATCATATGGTTGGTAAGGGGTGGAGCTGGGATTTGGGCCCAGATCATGGGAGTCTGGATCAAGTCTGGGGCAATGATAGCAGAGGGAAGGCCTGTTCCACCCCGACCTGAGAGCCCAGCTGATCACAGCATCCATCACGGTCAACCGCTCTACCACCGGCTTAGGAGGGAAGGCCGTGAGGTTGGGCTTCTTCTCACGCTACTTAACAGCCACAGGTGGAGACGGACTTCCCACTAGAAATGATGGTCCAGGTGACTCCAGCTCAGCAGCTCCCACTCCTGCTGGAGCCGATGTTGGCCCTTGCTCCAGCTCCAACACTGCTGATGGAGGGGACGTTGGCTCCAACGCTAGAAGGGGTTGTCTCAACAGAGCTGTAGCCAGCTCTACCTCCACCACTGCCCACTGCTCTGCTTCTGCCACTGGCTGGAGCTCTGCAGCTAGCGCTACAGTGGGATAAAGAGAAAGATTCACCCACATAGCTGACTTTCCATGTGTCCTTCTAAACACAGGAAAGATCCCACTTCCCTTCCAGGAATATCCAGCCTGCAGTCCCCCTTACCCTCTGCCTCTGCCTCAGTGGCCTCCAGAAGCTCACACTGGGCAAGGGTAAGAGTGTCATGGCAGCTCAGCTCTGAAACAGGCAAGGTTACCTGCGTGTACATCCCCTTTAGCTTGAAAAAGGGACAGCCCCAGTCTGGTCATACCCTAGTTCTAGTCCAACCTGGTCATCTCAAGGTCCTGAGTGTGGAGACCTTCTGCTCCTGCTCTCATCTCAGAGCAGCACTGGATGGTGTTTGTGGCCTCAGGCACCTTCCCCTTGCCTAGTGAGTTGGTGAAATTGAAACCATTGGGCAGATCCTCGATGACATTCTGACTGGAGTTCTGCAAAGACTGTTCTGGAGCTGGGCCAGAAGGAATTAGGGGCTGCCTGCACACTGCCACTGGGGTCATCCCCCACGAGAAAGTCTGTTCCTCAGTTAAGGCACAGAGGGACATTCCTGCAAAGAACTGTGGTCAGGCAGGAAAAGAGATGAAAGATCTATGGTTCAATAACATAAGAGTAGAGGAGCTCACCTTCTCATGCTACCAGCCATGACCTGGGCTATGAACATGACAGGCCCACCATGCTTCTGACACCTAACAACCAGCTTCTGCCTAGGAATGACCTGTCCCACGTACCCTGCCTTCTCCCCTCCACACAAACACACACAGACACACACACACACGGTGAATGGTAAGGGGTGTGGGGCTGATCAGGTGGGATCACAGTTGTGTCCTTGCCTGCACTAGCCTTTCCTGGGCTGCCCCGTGTTACCCTTCACTGCCTCCTGCCAGACACCCAGATGCGTCGGGGATGAGGGCTGAGCCAACGTCGGCAACGACCAAAACTTTCTCTTTTGGGGTTTTTTTGAGCCTAGATCCTCCAAAAGTTGGGATACAACAACAAAATATTTTTTCCTGTTGACTGTCTCCAGTCAAGTGAGCTGGATGGAGGGCTGTGGGTGCCTGGTTACCAGAGTTCTAAGATCTGTTGAGGTCTATGACCAAGGAAGTGAGGTCATTTTTCAAGATTCCTTTACCTGGCCCCCTTACCTCAATCAGACTTGTTCAGAGCTGCCCCCTGTGCCCTGGCTGCTAACCCTCCTCCCCCATGTCATCTCCTGAACTGTACACAAGGAGCCTACACAGCCCTAGCCACAGCTCCCTGGAAACCTAAGTCGAGTCTTAGCTTTGA
Organism: Diceros bicornis minor; assembly: GCF_020826845.1. NCBI lineage: Eukaryota > Metazoa > Chordata > Mammalia > Perissodactyla > Rhinocerotidae > Diceros > Diceros bicornis. Next base: position 110,485 of record NW_026690906.1, on the reverse strand, counting down.
GGAGACAGAGATGAATGTAGACCTCCTTTTTCTTACCAGTTCTTCATCTTGAGAAAGTCCCCGTACTTATCAGATCCTCCCCAGTCTCTAAACCTGCACCATGGGGATCAGGCTAGAATCTACTTCCTAAGGATGTCACCCCGTGTATATGACATAATATCTATTACCCCTGTGGGCTGGTGTCACATGTACCTATGGCACAAACTTAGAAACGGAAGAATAACAAGAAGGGGTGACAGGTAGCACAGAACACCACTCAAAACAGGCCTGGATACTAGCAATGTGATATTGGAACAGTCGCTTCCAACTTGGCCTCATTTTCAGGTCAGCATCATGAGGGTGTTGAAACTAATGGAAATTTAGATACTGCCATCCTGTGGCATAAAACCATTCAATTGTTTCCTGTTTAATGGAGAATGCGACCCAAGTGCCTCATCTTGGCCTATGAGATGGGCAATCTCCACAGTGGTACCCAGTAAGCCCCACCCTGGTATAGCCATCCCAGTGGAACCACTAAGTAGTTAGTAACTGGCTTCTTAACATAATAACAGCCAAAGTGATGGGATGTATTGTCTAAATTTTGACTAAAAAAGTCTCTCACTTCCTCTTACTCCCTCTTTCATGTTCCATCACTCTCTCTCTCTCTCTCACTCTGTCGAATCCCTGTAATAGAAGAATCAAATACCAGTGTTTTTGGTCTGCCCAGTGTAGACGTTAGAGAGGAGAGAAGCACGAAATTGCCCAGGCCAACAGACAGAAAGAAACTCAGGCTCTCAGTCCAAACTGAACCCTGAAAGCTGAGAGTGAACTTGGGGGCCAGTCCTCCCTCAGTTAAACCTCACTTGCAGGCCTCACAGGGTGGTGATGAGGTAAGAGGGAAGAAAGGACTGTGGGAGCTTTCTGCCTGCTCCACCTGGAAGGGTGAGGGCGAGAACAGTGTCATGTGACACTGAGTCCTCAGGAGTACCTGTGAGGTAGCTGGAGTTCTCACACCTTCCAGATGAGGAAACAGGCTCGGGGAGGCCTGGCCCAAATCTCAAGCTCACACTCAGAGTGAGAGTTGGAGTTTGGCATGTTCTAGTATCTCAAAACCTTGGAGGATGGAGTGCTATTGGTACCAGTTGCCTGGAGTCAGATGTCCAGGGTCAGAGGCCAGTGGTGCTGGAGAGAAATGGGGTGAGGGGACTATGGACTTACTGACACACTCCTCGACCCTGGCAGCAGGGACCCTCCACGTTTGACCCCCCACAGATCAGCCTCCAGAGAGTGCAGGAGAAGCAGCAGCAGCAACAGGTGAGTGTGCCTGTGGGAGAGGAGCTCTGCCCTCCCAGCTGGAGGCCCTCATATCAATAGAGGATGCCCCTCCCTCTTGGTGCCACAGTGCCTGAATGCCCCAGGAGGAGGGCCTGGAAGAGCTGGTGCAGGATGGGTTTGTTGTGGGGAGGGCCAGGGACCACACACCCTGTGATTTGCCAGAAGCCGGCCCTGGGAAGTGAGGAGGAGGAGTGTGGTGTTCTTGGGCTGTGAAAGGAAGAGGAGTTGAGGGGAGCCTGATAAGGGTCCTAGGCTGCTCCCCGTGGGAACCCTGGGGTCAGCCAGGAGGCTGAGGGTGAGGACTTTTCTGGGGAGGGTCTGCAGGGGGCCGACTTGAGAGCAAGGACTCATCCAACCCACACACCGATGTCACAGAGTGTCATCCCATATCTTGGCACTTTCCTTGGTCACCTGCTGATGCTGCACCTGCTGATGGGTGATAATCTCGAGGTGGGTGCACCTGAGGACCAGGCAGGGAGGACGAGCATCCTGAGCCTTGGGATGGGGAGCTCTCGAACTGAGCTCTGAGCTCTCAGCACTTGGCACATCTCCTGTCATAAGAGCCTCTCAGCCACCCCTGGGAGCTGGCGCATCAGGCCCATCTTAGGGATGAGTGGACAGAGGCTCCACCTGAGACACCCATTCCGGTTCCTCAGGCTGGGGAAGCTCAGAGCAGCCTGACAGCACAGCTGCATGAGGTTTTATCTGAGCTGGACTCAGCCTCTCTCTCCCACACTGCCCATGGAGGGAGAGAGTATTCGGACCCCTCAAAGTCAGGCAGCACATAAGTGGCTGAGCAGTCCCGTCTGCCTGAGGCCTCAGCCTCCAAGTCTGTCAACAGAGAGGGTTGTGCTGCCAGGTCCCTCAGCCTCTCCCCCATGTCCTGCTTCTCTGGAGCCCAGAGCCCGGCCTAGGTCCAAGTCCTGCTTTCTGTGCATGACCGGCTCCCTCTGGTGACCTGGCAGTAGTGCAACTTGAGAAGGGGTGGGCATAGGGGCCTAGTCAGTCTAGGGGGCTCTGTCTGATGGACTCTGGCTCTCTGCCTTCCAGGGGAATGAGATCAACCTGAGAAGAGGACTGAAGTGAACAGCTGCTGCACCCCCTGCAGGGGAGGGGAAGGAGGAGGAAATCAGAGACCCTCTGGGCAAAACAGTCCCTGGCTCCACCCCCTGTATCTTACATTTAGTGGAAGAGTTTGATAACAGAGAAGTGGGAGACTCAACCAATTGGCGGGTGGGTTGAGGGGAGGATGAACTCAAGGAAAACTTCCTGGAGGAGGGGCTGATTATTCCCATTCTGCGAACAGGTAGAGCCTGGATGGAACTGGAGGGAAGGTGGGTTCCCAGGACTGGTCCCCTGCCCCACTCCTCACCACCCACAAGGTCCATGAAGCATCCCCCACCCAGGCCCTATCTGCATCCTCTCCTTCCCTCTGGTCCCAGGAATACCCAGTCCTGAGGGAGATCCTGCTGCTCCAGTTGGCTGCAAAGAATGACAACCTAGAGCCCACGGAGCGATTTGGGGCCTGGTTCCAGGACATGGAGCTGCTCAACGAGAATGATAGGTGAGGCCGGGTAGGAGTTGGGTGAGAGCAGGGGTGGACTCTCCCTGTTGGCCAGTCCACAGAGCCTGTCTCCGTGGCCCCCCACTATGCCTCAGGCCTTATTGCATGGCGACCTCTGGGACACCTAGACTCCAGCTGCTGGGCAGGCAGTGGGGGGACACCTGAGGTGTGGCTCCTCTTAAGCTCACAGGTGCCTCTCTGTCCTGGAGCTACAACCTGTCCTGCCAGCTGGACCCCCAGACCTAGTTGGCCAGCAGAATACTCAAGGATAACAAGAACCCGCCATCATCAGGGTTAGGGGTGAGTGAGTGTCTGGGCTGTGGTGACTGACTCCTAGGGGTTCAGTAAAGCTTCGGGCTAAACGTGCCCTTAGGAAGTCGGACAGCTGGCACTGGAAGAAGGGCCAGCCCCTTCCCTGGTTAGTGGGGACACTCCCAGGTCACCCAAATTCCGAAGACCAGTTCATTTCAATATCATTCAGCTCCTCCAGGAGCAGACATGGCCCCCGCCCATTCTCTTGGGTTTTTAAGTTTGAAGGTACTTTCACAGGCAGAGCTACAACCACTGAAATGTGGGTGTCTTTAAAACAGCACTACCCAGGACAAAGTCGTAACACAGGCAAGGGCTGACTTTCTACATTCTTGAGGAACAGGGAAAGTTTTCTGCTTCTCTTTTTGAGATTTCTTTTGACTAAATTTTAGGAACTTCTAGTTTTCTAGTTCAATCTCTGGAATTGCAACAGCCCTATGTGGGGAAAACAATGTAAAAAGATCAAAAGTTGCACATTGAGAGGACAAGGCCCAAGGAAGCTCATTTGCAAATGGACTAAAGACAGGCAGGACCTAGCTCCTGAGGCACCTCTAGGGGCTCCGTGTTCACCACTGACCTGGATTTGAATCCTGCTGTGATCCTTGTCCAGGACTCTGAATTCTTTTTCCTGCTTGTTCTGTATCCAGGAAGAAAGATTTGTGACCCAGCTTTTAAGGCTACTGCTGGGCTTTGTTCCATAAACATGACTGCTCCCTGTCAACTAGGATTTTCAGCACCCCTGCCTTCCTTCTGCAATTCCCTTTAGAGCAGAAATTCCCCAGAAGGCCCCAAGCCTCCTCCCTCGCTTGACATTATGGTTCCCCGGTGAGCTCTACTTTGCCAGTATAAGGAACCATAATCCTGGCCAGTGAGTGACCTCACACTGTCCCTTGCTGTCCAAGGTGACATCTGAGCCTGTGTCATTCTGAGGTCCATGGTCTTGGACAATCCTCCAGTTTACACACTAAGTGTTGGTGTTACCAACTCGTCCAAATGGGGCAATTGGGCCCGAGCCCATAAACTGTGTCACCCCTGGGTTTTTGTGTTTTTGTCCCCAGTCCTGTGCTGTTGTTACATTACCACCACCTGCTTGGGTGTGAACACTGTTTGGAACTTTCAAAGATGAGGCATGACAAGGGTGTGGGGAGATACAGCAGGGAATGCCACTGAAATGATGGTCCATGGACGTGCATGAACACAGCCTTACCAATTAAAATACTGAAATGCTTCCTATCTGGTCGTGAACAGACACTGCTCTGAGCTCTCACCGAGAACCCACCCCATGACTAGGAGCTTTCAAATGGTTACCAAGTGGCATTTTGAACCTCATCCCTTGGAAACACCCTGTAAGACAAGGACCATATGAATCACTTGGCACTTATGAGTTATCCCCTCATTTCTGATGGCTGCAAGTGTCACCCAGATACACAGGCTGCACTCTGCCAGGGAAGTCTTCTCAGGACAACCAGAAGCTGAAAATGAATCCTGGTTCCCGGCATCCCAAACCCTTCCTGACACGGCCAAGCCACCCAGGAAAGTGATTTGGTAACGGAAAGACTGGGAAGGCTGTACTTTCCCTCCAAAGAGAAAGAGAAGTGCCAACAGTGAAAGCTTGATCCCTCAAATAGACAATTAAATCCCAACAAGCAGTGGGTTCTTCCAGCATTACTGATGCTGAAAAGATCTCCTTTGATAATAGCATGATCCCCCAACTGCCATGTTCATCTCCATGAATCAAATTTCCAACACATAGGGATCTAAAAAACTGAGGGAAATCTGGTATTTCCTTAGATGAAACTATGAATTAACATGCAACAGAGAACAGAAAAATGGAGACCTAGAAGTACATATCTAATTTGAGAACATAGACACAAAAGTGCGTTTCAAATAATATTTTGGAATCTATTGGAATATTATACAAAAAGAATAATCCATTTTTAGTAGGTTTTACTGTCACTGTGAGGGGAAAACCTGAATCATCCCGTGACATTGATAACTCGCTGCTGACTTTAAAGTACATATAAATAATATACATAGTAAAGGAAAATGAGAGAACAGCATGAAAAAGGAAGATCTTTCTCTCCTCAGCTGAAACTCAACCTCTCACCTAAGAAAGAAATTGTTGTCTACATTTTATATGTCTCAAAGCAGAGTTTAATAAAAGAAAAGTATCAATATATTTTAAAGTTTCAAGAGCTCAAAGCAAGGAAACATTAGGGATGCTGCCAAGAGACCTCACTGAGGTGCCTGCTCCATTTCATCTGCTGTCAGGATGGCCTTCTTAGACCCTCACTTTCTCTGCCTTGCTAGCAAGTCTGTCTGCCATCAGTGCTATCACCAGTCTCGCTCCTGTGCTCTTCACTGCCCTTTCCTCCTTCCTGATACCTCCACAGTGGAGCTGTGGATTTCACAGATCAGTTCCTGGAATCATCTCTGCCAAATCTGAAGACCAGCAGGAGTGGAAATGGGACCTGGAATGCAGACCACCTGCGAGCACACCTGGCAGGGATTCACCTGTGTGACTAGGTGCAAGTTTTTACAATGTTTTGGCAAGATTGAAAGGACTTACATGTTGTCCCGTGCTACTGCAGTCCTGGAGTCCTTGCGGTCTCTCGGGCCAGCAGATCTGGTGGGGCTGGTCCAAGTTGTCCTCTCAGAGACCAGTCATTGCCAGGATAGGATGGGATTCTAGTAACTGGCCTCTTGAATATGTCGCTGGACATCCTCAAAAGAATGGAAATGCTTAAACCTGGCTTTGGTTTGGACTGGTTCCCACAGTTACGCTGCTTCTTCTGTGAAGACGTGACTTATCATTCTTCTTCTCCTCTTACCCTATAAAAACAAATCATGAAACTGGGTCAAATGATAAAGGAGGCTTGCCTTTTTAGGACAATTATCCTGGCTATTTTGTACTTCCACCCTCCCTCTACGCTCTTGGGATATATCTGAACTGTGTCCTGGAATGTCATCAGGCAGATTTGCATCAAGAACAGAAAGCTCAAGGTCAAAACTCAAGGCCCCTCCAGATCATTTCCCCCCTCCATCCTGTGAACATGCCCTCTTTGTTTGAGTGTTAGTCTATTCTCTTCTTTTCCTTGTCACTCTCAACCGCACAAGTCCTGGCGCTCCCTCTCAGGACAGTCGACCACCAGTCCTTTACTAAATCCCAAATCTTACCATTTCTGTATTTTCTGTCTACTCATTTGCTTAATCCGTTGAGCTCTTGGTGTTCATAGAGAGGTTAAATCAATAGTGACATTATCAAACACCACCTGTTAGCAACTTACTCCCATATCCCAGATGTTCATATAATCCAAATGGTTATGTTCAAAGGTAAATAATTCAGAAAACATATTCACCCACTACAAATTCCTGATCTCTAATATTTTTATTCAAACACTCATACAGTAGATACCTGTCCCTCAAGATCAGTAGTAATGCCAGATCAACGATTCTCACCTTAATTTTCTCCTACACCTATCAATCCTTGATTCCATGGACTATGATCACAATAATTTCCTTGGAAAAATAAATAATTCCTTACCACTCATTTATTTTGTAAACCTCCAAACCCAGAAGATCCAGATTATCTGCCGTGTCTCAGCTACTGCTGGACTTATGACAAGCAGAAGAAAAAGCACGAAACATGATCTTTTGGTACCACTGTAAATACAAAGCCATCTGCATCAACTGGGAAGCACCCATAATGCCTGGAAATTTTGTTCTCTTTTTTTGTTTGGCTCAAAAACAAAAAGACAAATCAATTTAAAAAATGGGCAAGGGACCAGAGTAAAATTTTTCCAGTGAAGACATACAGGTTGCCAGCAGGTGTATGAAAAGTTGTTCAGCATCACAAATCAGGGAATGCAAATCAAAACCACAATGAACTCTCATTTCACACCTGTTATGATGTCGCATATCAAAAAAACTAAAGATGACAAATATTGGTGAGGATGTGGAGAAAAGGAACCCTCATGGGAATGTAAACTAGTACAGCCATTATGGAAAATAGTATGGAATTTCCTCCAAAAATGAAAACTAGCCTATTATCCAGCAATCCCACTTCTGGTATACACCGACAGGAATTGAAATCAGTGTCTCAAAGAGATATCTGCCCTCTAATGTTCATTGCAGCAAATTCACAATAGCCAAGATATGGAAGTAACCGAAACGTCGCTGATGGATGAATAGATAAAGAAATGGCATATTCTTCAACATTGAAAAAAGAAGGAATTGGTGCTATTTTTGACAACATGAATGCACCTAAAAGACATTTTGCTAAGTGAAATAAGGCAGACAGAGAAAGACAAATATTCCCTTATTTGTGGAATCTAAAATAGTCAAACTCACACAAGCAGAAGTTAGAATGGTGGTTGCCAGGGGCTGGGGAGATGGAGAAATGGGGAGCTGATGTTCAAAGAAACACAGTTTCAGTTATCAAGATAAATAAGTTCTGGAAATCTAGGATACGGCATAGTGCCTACAGATAACAAGACTGTATTGCATACGTTACATTTGCTAATAGAGTAGATATTAAGAGTTCTTACAACAGAATAATAGTAATAAAGGAGGTGAGAGAAAACTTTGGGAGATGATAGATATGTTTGTGGCCTTGAAGGTGGTGACAGTCTCAAGGGTGTATGCTTATGTCCAAATTCATCAAGCTGTATATGGAAAAGTATGACATCATCGTTGATTCTTCTGCACCTTGAAATATGCCATGTCCTCATCACAAGAGCAAAAATTTGTAACTCTATATGGGGACGGATGTAAACTGGACTTATTGTGGTGATCATTTCAACATATATACAAACATTGAATCATTATGTCCTACCGCTGAAACTAATTTAATGTTTATCTTTATCTCAATTAAAAAAACACAACAGACAAAACCATTTGAATGGTGTACATGAGTTCAGTGAATCCCTGAAACTGCCCCATTCCAATATGGGAATTACAGGAAGCAGAGAGGATGATGTAAGATGGAAGAAAGTTGTACAAAACAGTGTTCAAATTAAAATCATTTAATTTGCTATCAGCTCCTTTTGGATAAATTCTACGAGCACCGATCTACTTTCATATTTCTCCTGAAAAAACATACTTTCACATCCAACCCATAATAGTTTCATCATTTTCTCTAATAAGAAAATTTCAACTTAATAAATGAAACCAAAAGCATCTCTTATGTATGAATAAAGTTAGTGAACTTTACAGAGAAAAGAGCATATTTGCACAATCTCAATACAGGAAACAGAAGTACTGAATGATGATGATGTCTCATTCAAGCTCATCTTTGAAAGCCAGTAAAACCAGGCTGTCTTTTCAAGGATGTGTGTAGAGCTGTCAGCCTTGGAAGATAGAAATAGTGGCCTTCTCTGGAGCAAAGGACAGCCTTGCTTACTGCCCAGTGTAATAATAATAACACCCCCCCAAGGCAAACGTTAGCAGACATCCTGCCCTTTATCAAAGATTTGAGTTCCTTAGGCTCTGAGATCTTGCATCTCTCTGCATGTCCCCTGGCCCACTGTGTATCACCCTGTAGGAAGTGAGATTTAGTGAACCGGTGCAAATGCTGATACTATGGCCACTGCTATTGTTGTGTCATTAAGTCCTTTGTCTCTGACCCGTGGGTCTCGTGACTTTTGCCAGCATCTGTAAAACCATTGTAGGCTAACTTATTGGTTTGCAGGTAAGGTAAAACATCAGACCTTTCACAGTTTCTGACAAGCCCTTAAAATAACTAGTAGTCTTAGGAACAGAGAGCTATCCAGAACAATATGCATGGATGGTCTTCATAGAAGACTTCATGCAACCAAAACTTTAATCAGTCTCTCTGACCTCTTTTATTTCTACCCCAAATAGAAGGAGAGGCACCAAGCTATTACAGACCTGGGCTTGTGCAAGCCACCTGGTGACCTAGTGACAAGAGACTTCCCATGGGGAGCAAAGACAGATGGGCATATTTCCAAAATGGACCCATGTGCTTCCCGGTCATCAAAAAGACAGTGCATTATCTTAATTTATGATGATTTGAGTCATTAAAATCTTGTGATGTGCCAAAGATACACTAATAAGAGGAATGAGGCACATGGCAGTTGTACGCAGATTAACACACTTGGTGAATATCTAACTCTGAACCAACTTTAGTGTTTTAATCAATTAAAAGGTACAACCAATTTATTTAGGTAGATTAAATGATATTTAATGTTATGCCTGATTATTACTCTTCAGTGATGAACAAGAAGCTCATGTAAATAACTATAATTGGTCTTACTTTGAGACATGATAGTCAGGACTGTTTGAGATAAACTGGAGAGAAGGAAGGGGAGAAATAGACAAAAGTTAGCTGCTCTGAAGCCACTGTCAAGACATCTGGATGTACATGTAACCCAGGAGATCGAGGCAAAGGGCTGTGCCCCTAGATCTTACTGCACTGTGGTTCTCAGGGATGTCACAGGGCTGAAGCAGTTTCCTGAATCGTGTTTACATGTCCATTTGTACAATACCCCTGACCATGGGGATGAACCACCAGTCAATCATCCCTTACATCTCTCTAATTAACAATTAGATTTCAGAATCATTCTATCATTACATGATAATTTATTTCTCAAACCTGTAGGATGCCAAGCTAAAAGAAAATCAAATATCAATGGCTTCTTTTCTTTGAAATACCAAGATGTTCTTTCACACTTGGAATCCTGATTAGAGGATAAATACATCAAATCAATGGAACAACTTAAGAAATGGACAGAGGGATATTTCATTCATATATATACATTTTGCATTGTTGCAAAAATAGAGTTACATTTAAAAAAATTAGAACTTTTTGAAATTTCATAGATATTAAAGGTTTTGTTCTGCTTATACTCCCTTTGGTTTACCAAATCAAACTCACGCTTTAATGGGCATTTCTACCATTCAGTGGTAGTAACAACAGTTTTTTAAAATTCTTATTTTTCCCAGGTCAAAGAACAAGGGCAGCGGTCGTAGAGAGGTCAAGTCTAATCTACCTAAGGATGTGGCAGCCTTAACTATGGATGTTCAAGCCAGACATTGCCAGCAGAACCACATCTCTTCATCCATAGGTGAGTTTTACTAGTAATCACAGAGACATGAGGATATCTAAGGAAACTCTTCATTAAGAACCAAAGTAATAGGGCCGGCCCCGTGGCTTAGTGGTTAAGTGCTCGAGCTCCACTGCTGGCGACCCAGGTTCGGATCCCGGGTGCGCACCGACGCACCGCTTCTCTGGCCGTGCTGAGGCCGCATCCCACATACAGCAACTAGAAGGATGTGCAGCTATAACATACAACTATCTACTGGGGCTTTTGGGGAAAAAAATAAATAAATAAAAATCTTTAAAAATGAACCAAAGTTATAGATTCCTATCTTGGGTTCATTACTTTGAATTTTTGACCCAAATCATATATACAGATTGGACCATGTTCAATTCTATGATCTTTAGATGATGCAGCCTACAGCTGAAGAGAAACAGATACAAGACCAAAATCTTATCCTCTCTGAAGCCCAAATGAGAGCCCCTGGAGTCAGAAGTTTTCAAGACAAGAAAAAGCCATCCTTCTTCTGAACAAAGACTGTAGAGGCTATACTAACATTCAACTTTATTTATTTTGTTTTTTATTTTTGCTTTGTGAGGAAGACCGGCCCTGAGCTAACATCTGCCAATCATCCTCTTTTTGCTGAGGAAGACTGGCCGTGGGCTAACATCCATGCCCATCTTCCTCCACTTTATATGGGACGCTGCCACATCATGGTTTGACAAGCAGTGCATCGGTGAGTGCACAGGATCCGAACCCACGAACCTTGGGCTGCCACAAACCCCAGGCCGCCACAGCGGAGCACGTGCACTTAACTGCTTGCGCCATCGGGCCTGCCCAAACATTCAACTTTAAATTGTTAACATGACTTGTTAGAATGTGATGCAGCAAGCATAATATCTTCTGAGTTTCAGGATTTTTCTCCAGAATACTGAGATGGATGACCTTGAAGTCCAGTTTCCCCATAACTGTCTTGATTCAGAGATAAAATTAATTTCCCTATAAAATAATTCACATAAAATTGTTACAAATATATCATAGTCTCTGACTAAAAGGGAACAAAGCAAATTGAGCAGTTGAATAGCTGTGTAATAAATTCCATACAAGGATCTTACTGCAGCATTATGTATAATAGTGAAACTGGAAATAACCCCATCTCCATCAAAGAAGAAATAAACAGATCGTGGTATTCCTGGTCTTTGGAGTAGCACTAAAATTTCTAAAAAGCTAAGTTAGAGTGACAGGCACTGATAAGGAGAGACGTCTATGATATATGTTTTGGGAAACAGCTAGTTGCAAAACAATGTAGTTATGTAATTTATTTTTGTTAAAAAATTCTTTATGTGTATTCATAAATTCATAGGAAATGTCCAGAAGAATAAGCTGCCACCTCTTAACAATAGTTCCTTCTGAGTAGGGGAGTGAGTTTGCAAGGAAGGGGATGGAAGGGGATGGTTTCATTTTACTCTACATAGATCTGTGTAATTTGACTTTTTTTACAAAGTATGTAATTCTTTCATAATTAGAAAAATGAGTGATGTGACTGTTTGGTGCAGGGCAACAGTATTATGTTCACCAGTCTCTGTACTGTATGTTACTGCACAGCAGGGACTGTAGGAGAAAGCCCAGAGGAGCAATGAAGACAAAAAGACATGACACCTGCAAAAAGTCAGTGAATTATTTCTACATAAGAAACCTTGCAGATGAGTGATGGTCAGTATCTTCCACTGCTCCAGCTATTGCAATACACCTAGAACCTGCCCAGGGTAAGCCTGAGGACCACGCCCTGCTAGTCCACTCCCCACCCAGGGCCTGTTTGTGCAGGGTGACTGCCAACTAGCAGACAATGGACTCAGGATGGGGCATGTGCCTTTGAGGAGGCTGACAGAGAGGCACAAAGTGGAACACCAACTAAGTGCACACACCTGAGAGGCGGAGTTCCAGGTGGAGACTCAAAATGCACCAAGAACTGTGTGAAGGAAGCTACTCGACCTCTCTGAGCCTCAGTGTCCTCCCTGTAAAATGGGAGTCACAGGACTACTTCACAGAGCTGTTGGGGAAGATACATAGAAGTGCCTGTGACAGCCAGTGTCACATTATTAACAAAGTCGTATCCAACTTCAGAAAAATCGATGAAAAGAATAATGTGATGAGACCAAAGATGAGATGCCCAGCTTCATAAGCAGCCCCAGCAGCATGAGAATGAGAGGAGCTGCGAGTAAGCAGGGTTCTTCACAGCTCCACTTTAGAGGACGAACATGGGTTACACCAGGATAAGTGGCTGTTGTACAGTGACTCGTGTAGTGAGTGTGGGTCCCTAAAGACACTGTGAAATCTAGTTACACACAGTGGCTCCTAGGAAACAACTACAAAGCAATCAATATAGCAGTTAGGAATGGGAAGGGGCTGAAAAAAGGAGGGTCAGAGCCACAAAGTCTGACGGAAGACACTTAACCACGACGAGCGCCCAGCTCTGTCAACAGCTGCTGTGGTTGCACCAGGAGATCAAATGTCTGAGGCAGCTATTGTGGGGACTGCTGGGAGCACAGTGATCACTGCAGCCACACCCCAACAGCAGTGCATCGGAGCACACAGACTCAGAGACTTTCCTCTCAATTAATCTTTCTTTCAAGATGAGGAATAGCCTCACGTTACAATGTCTCCTTCTAACACTTGTGGACGAGTGTCATCAGAACCCTCTGAAGAGGTCACAGGCCAGAGTAGGATGGAACACCGGGGGCTGGGGAGCGGCGCTGCACCTGACAACACGGACTATCACCTGGGCCTGTTGAACATGAGAGAAGAACCCGAGGATGTGGTCTGACGAGAATTCGCCGTCTTGCCACATTCAGACACACTGCAGAGATTCTCATCCATTCTTTACAAAAATGTTGAAGAATTCATGTGTCATTAATTCATAAATAGGCAAATTCTTGACAAAGTGACAGGGTCTAGTTTCCAAGACCAGGTTTGCCAGTTGTTTTGATAATATTCCACATTCAGGAATTGGAAATGTAACCTATTGCTGTGTATAATATAAACAAGGACTTGTTTTCATTTAGATCAATTCTCAGACTTTTAAGGATGACATAAATCAGAAAAATTGCTAATCATTCCTCCACAGGTTTCAATAAGACTTTTAAGTTAATTTACCAATCTCAGGAAAAGAGAATATGGCAATTCAAGTTTTTTGTTTCTGCATTCAAGCATACAGTACAGCCAAGAGAATGAGCAGAAAAAAATTAACAAGAAAGTCTTGCTTGCATTTTATCTTTTGCAAAAGAGCAGGATATTTTATGTTCTGTTCTTTTCACTGATGTAATCAATTTTTAAAGAATACGGTACATCTGACTATCCAAAGGCGTGTTTATCCCGGAACCTTGCCTGAATCCAAAACAGAGATGTTAAAGCTGACGGGTTTCAAATGCTGCCCAGGTGCTGTCGACCATGAACATCCCTCTCCCAAAGCTGGACCACCGGTCTCTTCCTGAGGCATCAGAATCACCACCCATGTCCCTGAGAGACTGGCCACTCAGGCCTGAGCTGAGATTAGGTGATCAATCTAAAGGGCAAAATACTTAAGCTATTCTCATCTAATGATGTTGTTTCGGAGGCCTCTGCACTGGAATGGGATTGTGAAAACGGCCTACTAGATACTTGCCTGGAAATTGATTTGTTCTCCTCTGCTCTTAGCGGATCCTTGGGAAACCAGTGATTAACCTCACAGATGCCTCAACTTCCACATCTGCGAAAAAGGCAAGCAACAGCCAGTGTTACCACCCTGCAAACTCTTAAGTTGTGCTTGCAAGATGGGCCACAAGGGCGAATGTCTCCCAAAAGCTGATGAAATGATGGCACTTTGGCTGGAGAAGGCAGAGGGCAGCAGGCAAACTGGAACGTTTCTAGGATGTCAAACCAGTTCCCATAAGCAGTTTAGAGAATCACCTGGCCCTGGACTAGCTAGGAGGTTGTGGAAAGACACACAGGCACACTGTGGGGAGGAGGAATCAAGCAATGGAGGGAGGCGGCGGGGAAGAGGCACGAGTCCAGCTTCAATTTTGGACAAAAGCACTTGCACGCTGCAGGCCCATGGCTGCCCATGCAGCTGCCACACCCTCCTAACTCCCTGGTCCCTCTCGTCCCGTCACATCCCTCTGGGACTCAGTCCAGTTGGAGCGGGTACAGGACCAGAGTCCTGAGTCAAAGGCGGTTTGTCCCTCAGGCAAGCCTTCACAGCCCTGCCCCTCCCCCCAGAGCTAGGCACCGCCCCATGCCCAGAGCATCTTAGGAGTTGTAGTCTTGCAGTCCTGCAAGCTCCCAGCTGGGAATGGTTAAGAGACAAAAGCACCAAGCATGCACAGCTAGGGGACTGAACTCCCACCTGTCCTTCCACCCCTGGCCCACGCCCCACTGTTTCTACACCCCACCTTCTACCACGACTCTTCTCTATACGATGCCATCTCTCCATACCTTGCCCATTCCCCAAAGTCGTGCAGTGTGGTTGGGCTGCATCCTTTGAGGCCAGTACTCAGGTAGGGGTGGGGCTCACCAGCCTGGCTATTGCTGAGGATGCTTGCAGCCCTGGTGGAAGCTCCCTGGCCAGTATTTGAAATGTAAATTCAATATCTAAAATGGAAATACCGGGTGCATGGGATCCTGGAATTTGCCTTTTCAAGGCCATCTGTCCTACCATCCCCTCCATCCATCCAGTCTGCCATGATCCTCCCTCTGGACCCCGTGATCAGGGTTGCTACAGAGATCCTCCCTTTGGAACCCACACACCTTAAGGGCCCATACTCATCATAAACACTCAAAGCCATGCCACTTGCCAAATTGAGACAAAAATGGAACGACCCAGGGAGGCCACTCAAGGGTGAGGGCATTACTAGATACTTGGGAGTATTAAAATCCATCTGATTATATCATGAGTGAACGTGTTCCACTTTAAAAAAAAAACACTGCTGTTATTCTGAGATATTGAGTTAGGATCTTTTTGCAAATATGCCAGATTGAAAATGTTTATTGATGTATAACATGTGTATAGAAATATACGCCGAAGTCATCCATGTAAACCTCAAAGAATTATTACAAAGTGAACACACTTGTGTGACCAAGAACTAGCACCAGCTTCACTTAGGTCCCGACAATCACTTTTTCCCTCCTTCCTCCCCAAAGGTAACTGACATCTTACCTGCAAACATTATATATGGAGTTTGTCTTGTTATACAAGTGTTTTATTACAGAACAATTTAAACAATATACAAAATAAACAAAACAGCATAGTAGGCTCGTCACCCAGCTTTAACAACTACTAATCATCTGCCATTTTTGTTTCTTCCACACTCCATCCCATTCCCACCTCACTTTATTATTCTTTTAGTCCTTTGTGTGTGTGGGGGGGGGTAAGAAGTACGCACACTGAAAGGCACAATCTCAACCTTACATTTTTGGCAAATAAACATGCCCATATAACCTTCACCCCTTTAAAAATAGGATATTTCCATCACCCCCAGAAAACCCCTTCTTGTTCCTTCCTAGGCAATTTTTTCCTCCCCCCGAGGCAACCACTGATCTGGTTTTTTCAGCATAGGTTCATCTTGGCTGAAATCATCCCACGTGTATTGTTTTCTGTCCAGCTTGCTTCCCTTGGCACGAGGTTGATGAGTCTCTCCCAGCATGTGTGTGTCAGTGTTTGCTCCTTGGCATGGCTGAGGGAGTTCTGCTCTGTGGATGCGCCGCAGTGGGCTCATCTTCCTCCTGGGGACGTGCAGGTCATCTCCTGCGAACAGTCTTGTACAAACGTTTTTTGGTATGCTGTTTAATTCCTTTATTAGCATTTAAGTGACACACCTTTGCATTTTTTAGTGGTTGGTCCAGATTACAATATGCATCTTTAACATATCACAGCCTACCTAGACTTAATAGTGCACCAGTTTAATCAATGTAAAATATAGAAGACTTGCTACAGAACAGTTCCATTTACCTCTGTCTGTCCTTTGTGCTATTGTTGTCATAAATTTTACATCTTCCCTTGTTATAAATCCCACAATACAGTGTTTTAATTTTTGCTTTCAATAGTCATAGGTCTTTTAAATTAATTAACATAAAAAAGTTATGTATTTTGAGGCAGATGATTTGAGGCTTTGAAAATGTATTTATTTTTTTTAAGTTTCACCCACAGTTTTTGCATTCATCAGTCAGCCTTACCCACAATAATTATTACTGTGGTGTTCTAGTGGCGATTTTCTATTTCATTCTATCCAGCCACATTTATTATTTGGAATTCTGTGAGGAAGATTCCCTCCCTCCCTCTCCCTTCCTTCTTCCTTTCTTTCTCTTATTCTTTTTTATTCCTCTTTCTTTCTTCCCTGATTTATTTTATGTCAGTATAGACTCATGGATATTTATTTTATTTTCTGTGTAATAATCCAACGCTACCATTATTTATTATGTTGCTCACAGTTTTCCAGCTTGAGCCATTGAGAAGTCTTTCAGATTGATTCCTTTTGACACATCTCATCATTTACTGTGTTTTGTTTAAAGCACTTTCCTATTTTCTGGCACTACAAGATGGTCCAGGCTCATATTGTATTTTCCATCTCAGACCCTAGAATTAGCCATTTCTCCAAAAAAACCTGGTTCTTTTTATTGGAGAATGATATTTAGAAACCAAGATCTGGGAGCTAAGTGTGCTCATTGATACTAGCGTGTCACTGCTTCTGGACCCTCTCAGCAGAGCCTGGAAATGTATGTATGAATATAAACTCAGGTATACACATCTATCTATTGATCTATAAATCTACCCATCTATCTGGATAGATATATTAGAAGTGACATGGATTCATACTGATACTTCCAACTCCTATCCAGCACCACAGAGTTTATTCTAGCATTCTCCTTTTGTTTATTTTTAACTTCTTTCCCCAACAGTGAGAAACTTAACTCCAGTTAGCTACAATATATTTCCTAAAGTGCCAACTAGTTTCAGAATTGCTAATCCATACCCTTATGAAAAACAAATATACCACCTAGAGTACAGTGTTTGTGTACAGTACTTTAGTTTTACAGTATCCCATCAAAACACTGTCTTCCAAAGTAACTTAAGTCAGGACCTTTCATCCCCACCCATTATGTGTGGCTATGTCACATGCTGGTAATACAGTGAGATTCATTTGTCACTGCATTTCATCTGAGTTCCCCAGCATCCTGATTGATTTTTAAAATTTGCAGAGTAAAATTCACTCTTTGTAGTGTACAGTTCTGTGGGTTTTGACAACTTTATGGTCATGTATCCACCTCCACAGTAGCATACAGAGCTGTTTTTTTCACTCCCCAAAATTCTCTCATACTGTCCCTGTGTAGTCAACCCCTTCCCCCATTCCATCCCTTGGCGACCACTGATCATTTTTCATCTCTGTAATGCTGACTTTTCTAGAAAGTCATACAAATGAGACCACATACTGTACAGCCTTTTGAATCGAGCTTCCTTCACTTAAAGAAATGCAGCCAAGATTCATCCATGTTGTTGTGTGAATCAAGAGTTTATTCTTTTTATTGCCAAGTAGTATTCTAATGTCCCAATTCACCACAGTTTCTTTCTCCATTCACCTGATGAAGGACATTTAGTTTACTTCCAGCTTGTGGCAATTATGAATAACGTGGTTATGAAGATTCACACAAAGATTTTGTTTAAACATTAGTTTTCAATTTGCTTGAGTAAATGCCTAGGAGTGGGATATCTGAGTCATATAATAAGTGTATGTTTAACTTTATAAGAACCTGCTAAACCGTTATCAGAATGCAACTATCATGTTGCATTCCCAGTTCTAGTTGCTCCTTGTCCTCACCAGGACTTGATATTTGCAATTTTATTTTTTATTTCAGCCACCTAATAGGTGTGCAGAATATTATTGTGGCTTCTGCCTCCTTTTTGAAAGTGAGATCTGCTAAATATAGAATCCTGTGTTGACTTTTGGGTTTTCTTTCTGCACTTGAAGGATGTCATTTTGTTGTTGATTTATCTCTTTTGTTTTTGATAATATATCATCCATCATTGACATTATTTCTCCCTGTATGTAATGTCTTCCCCTGTATATATGTATTTCCCTGACTGCTTTCAAGATTTTGTTTTTATCTTTGGATATTAGCAGCTTGACTATCATGTGCCCAGGTATGGTTTTAATTTGTATTTTATTTTCTGGGTTTGCTGACTTCCTTGGATCTAAAATTTTAGATTTTCCACCAAATTTTGGAAGTTTTATGCTATTACTTATTGATTTGCCTTTCTGCCTCTTTTAATTTTTCTGTCTCTCCCCTCTCGGCTGGGGACTCCATCATCTCACAGATAAGGCTTTGTTCATTTTTCTTCAAAATTTTTACATTCTTTTGTTCAGACTGGATAATTTCTATTGCTGTATCTTCATGTCTCTTCTACTGTTCCTTTTTATTTTTAATTTTATTTATTTATTTATTTTTCACCCCAAAGCCCCAGTAGATAGTTCTATGTCAGAGCTGCACAACCTTCTATTTGCTGTATGTGGGACGCAGCCTCAGCATGGCCAGAGAAGCAGTGCATCGGTGTGTGCCCGGGATCCGAACCCGGGGCCGCCAGCAGTGGAGCGTGCACACTTAACTGCAAAGCCTCAGGGCCGGCCCTCTTCTACTGTTTCTAATGTACATGTAACCTCAAAAGTATTTTTTTTTATTTAATCTTCCTATTTGGTTCTTTTTTGTAATTTCCATTTCTCTGCTGAGTTTCCAGATATGTTCATTCATTATGAGAATATTTTTCATACCACCTTGATCGTCTTTATAATAGCTACTATCTTATCCTTGTCAGCTAATTGCAACACCTTGGGGAGAGTTTCTACTCTCTGCTTTTGGTCATATATGGATTACATTTTCCCATCTCTTCAAATCTCATGATTTTTTAAACTGTGTACTGGAGGGCTGGCCTCGTGGCTTAGCGGTTAAGTGTGCGTGCTCTGCTACTGGCGGCCTGGGTTCGGATCCCAGGCGCGCACCGAAGCATTGCTTCTCCAGCCATGCTGAGGCCGCGTCCCTCATACAGCAACTAGAAGGACATGCAGCTATAACACACAACTATCTACTGGGGCTTTGGGGGAAAAATAAATTAAAAAAAAATTAAACTGTGTACTGGAAACCATGAATGATAGTTATAGAGACTCTGGATTCTATTGTATTCCTTTGAAGAGTGTTGTTATTTTTCTAGCAGGGAGTTAACTTGCCTGGACTGAAACTCCAATCTTCTCTCCTTTACAGTGAGCATAGCTGAAATCCTCATTCAGTTCTTTCATCTACTAACTGCTGTTTTTACACTAAGCCCTCTGGGGTCTACCTTGCATGTGTGTTGTTCAAAGATCTGCCAATTTGGTGTGTGTGGGGGAGACTTACATACATATTTTGAGATTTTCCTCTGTGTGTCTCCATCCCTTCCAGAATTTCTCCCTTAACTTTCCAGCTACTCTCTCAGCCCCAAAATACATCCTCTAACATTACAAGCGAGACTGTAGTTTTTCCCGTGTCTGGGCCATGTACAGATTTTGGAATGCTTTGAGGCAAATGACTCAAGCTTGCAAATATCTCCTGGTACAATTCCCATCATTTAAGTGAAGATTCTCTGTCAGTTCTGCTTGCTTTCGGAAGACATTTATACATACACACATATACACATTTATTATATGTATATTACATATAAATACATGATTCTATATAAATACATATAATATGTATTCAGATTTTATCATTGTTATCTGTGAGAGTGTTAGTTCAACAAGCCACTCCACCCTTACTGGAAGCCAGACCTCGGTTTTGTTTCTTTTTTAGATTTTATATAAATGGAATTAAAAAATCTATAGCCTTTTGAATATAATTTCTTTTATGCAGCATTTTGGTTGTGATATTGATCTATGCTATTGTATGTAGTTAGTGTTTGTTCATTTGTTGAAAATACTTAATTTTTTAAATGGTGATAAAATATGCATAACCTAAAATTGACCATTTTAACCATTTTTAAATGTACAGTTCAGTGACATGCAGTACATTCACATTATTGTGTAGCCATAACCTCCAGCCATCCACAGAACTATTTTCACCTTGCACTGAAACTGTGCTCATTAAGCAACAACTCCCTGTTATCCCTCCCTCTTGCCCTTGGGAAACACCATTCTCCTTTCTATTCCTATGAATTTGAGTACTCTAAGTACCTTATATGAGTGGAATCATACAGTATTTTTCCTTTTGTGGATGGCTTTATTTCACTTAGCATAAAGTCCTCAAGGTTCTTCCTTGTCATAAAATGTGTCAGAATTTCTTCCTTTTTAAGGGTGAATGGTATTCCACTGTGTGTATACACTACTTTTTTTTTGTTATTTCATCTGTTGATGGACATCTGGTTTGCTTCCAGCTTCTGGTTATTTTGAATAATGCTGTTAAGAACACGGGTGTACTTTTATGTATTTCTACCTCTGCATTCAATCATTTTGGGTGTATGCCCATAAATGGTGTTCTGAGATTCATTTTTTCACACGTGGGAGGGTTCCCCACACCTCCAACAAGCAATTCTTGGAATACAAGCTCGTCGTCAGATAATTCAACACAATTTGATGCTGTCAACCCAGAGATACATCAGATTCCAAAGGTTGAGGGCTTAGTCCTGTAAGACTGCACACCCACCCTACCTCACCTCAACTTCAGATGCCAGTTACAAGCCCAGGCTGGTACCTGTACTTCTGACTGACTGGCTACAAACCAGAGGTTCCCACATCCTCCTCATTGGGTTTGATTAATTTACCAGAGTGGCTGACAAAACTCAGAGAAACATTTACTAGCTCACCACTTTATTATAAAAGGATATGACTCAAGAACAGCCTGTTGGAAGTGGTGCATAGGGAAAGGTATGTGAGAAGGGGCACAAAGCTTTCATGCCATATCCAAGTGCACCACACTCCAAGCACTCCTTGTCATTGCCAACTTGAAACCTCTCTGAACCTCCTTCTATTGGGATTTTAATGGGGACTCTGTCAAGTAGACATGATTAATTATTAACTCAGATTCCAGCCCCCCTCCCCTCTCTGCAAGATAAGGGGTAGGGCTAAAAATTCGAAGCTTCTAATCAGGGCTTGGTCTTCCTGGTGACCAGCCCCCATCCAGGAGCCATCCAGAAGCACACCCAGAGTTGCCTCAATAGAAAAAAAGCTTCTCCTAGTGTTCTTATCAATTAGAAAATTACAAGGAGGTCGGCCCCATGGCTTAGCAGTTAAGTGCACACGCTCTGCTACTGGTGGCCCAGGTTTGGATCCCGGGCGTGCACTGATGCACAGCTTCTCCGGCCATGCTAAGGCCACATTCCACATACAGCAACTAGAAGGATATGCAAGTATGACATACAACTATCTACTGTGGCTTTGAGGAGAACAAAGGAGGAGGATTGGCAATAGATGTTAGCTCAGAGCCGGTCTTCCTGAGCAAAATGAGGAGGATTATCACGGATGTTAGCTCAGGGCTGATCTTCCTAAAAAAAAAAAAAAGGGAATTACAAGGGTTTTAGGGTCTCTGTGTCAGGGATGGTGTCAAAGACAAATATTAGAATAAGAGTTGCTCCTAGTGTTCTTATCATTTAGGAAATTACAAAGTTTTAGGAGCTCTGTGCCAGGAACTGGAGGCAGAGATTGATAAATGTATTTTCTATTATTTCAGAACCCATAATTGGAATTGCTAGATCATATGGTGAATTCTAGTTTTAATTTTTGAAGGAACTGACATACTGTTTTCCAGTTTTATGTTCTCACCTTCATTGCACAAGCGTTCTAATTTCTCAACATCATTGCCAACACATGTTATTTTCTGATTTTGTGATAGTAACTATGCTAATGGGTGTGAACATGTATCTCATTGTGGTTTTATTTTGCATTTTCCTGATACTTAGTGATGTTGAACATCTTTTCATGTGTTTACTGGCCATTTTATATTTTGTTTGGAGAAATGTCTATTCAAGTCCTTTGTGCATTTTTAAATTGTTTTTTTTTATTGTTGAGTTGTAGGAGTTCTTTATATATGTTAGATATTAATCCCTTATTAGTTATGTGATTTGAAAATCTTTTCAACCATTGCCTTTTTACTCTGTTGCAAGTATTTTGTGATACAGGAAACGTTTCATTTTGATGAAGTCCAATTTGTTATTTTTTTTGTTGCTTATGTCTTTGGTGTCATAGTAAAGAAATCATTGTTGGCAATGGCATTTGGACCCAATGACATGCAGCTTTTACCCTGTGTTTTCTTCTAAGTATTTTATAGCTTCAACTCTAACATTTATATCTTGGATCCATTTTGAGTTAATTTTTGTATATGGTGTAAGGTAAGGGTCCAACATCATTCTGTTGCATGTGGGTATCCAGTTTTCCAGCACCATTTGTTGAAAAACTTATCCTTTCTCCAATGAATGATCTTTGCACCCTTGTCAAAAATCATTTGACCATATATGCAAAGTTTTATTTCAGGGCTCTCTATAATATTTCATAAGTATATTGTGTGTATTTATGCCAGTACTGCACTGTTTTGATTACTTTGTAGAAAGTTTTGAAATCAGGAAGTGTGTGTTCTCTAACTTTGTTCTCATTTTTCTAGATTGTTATGGCTATTCAGGGTCCCTTGAGAGTCCATATGAATTTTAGGATAGATTTTTCTATTTTTGCAAAAAAAATCATTGGAATTTTTACCTCCATAAGTAAGTTGATTCTTAAGTATTTTACTCTTTTTGATGCTATTGTAAATAAAAATGTAAAGTTTTTCAATTTCTTTTTCAGATTACTTGTTATTAATGTATAGAAGAACAACTAATTTTTGCAGGTTAATTTTGTGTCCCATTACTTAGCATAATTTATTAGGTCTAAAATTTTTTTGTGGAATTTTTAGGGGTTTCAACATATAAGATATTATGTGTAAACAAATATAATATTACTACTTCCTTTCCAATTTGAATGCTATTTCTTTCTTTTTCTTGCCTAATTGTTTTTGCTAGAACTTCTAATACCATGTTGAATAGAAGTGGTGAAAATGGGCCTTCTTGCCTTTCTCCTGATCTTAGATAAAAAGATTTCAGTCTTTCACCCTTGAATACGATGTTCTCTGTGGATTTCTGTATATGGCTTTTATTATGTTGAAATAGCTTCCCTTTACTCTGAGGGTTTTTTAGTGTTTTTAACATGAAAGCATGTTTAGTTTTGTCAAACGCCTTTTCTGCATTCATTGAGATGATCACTTTTTTTCCTTCATTCTGTTAATGTGGTTAATTACATTGATTCCTTTTCATATACTGAAACATCCTTGTATTCCAGGAATAAATCCCACTTAAAAATGATGTATAATCCTTTTAATATGCTGCTGAATTTGCTTTGTTACTATTTTATTGAGGATTTTTGTGTCAATATTCATGAAATGTATTGACCTGTAGTTTTCCTTTCTCTTAGTGTCTTTGGCTTTGATATCAGGGTAGTACTAACCCCATAGGATGACTTTAGAAGTATTCTATCCTCTTCAACTTTTTGAAAGAGTTTGAAAAGAATTGTTTTTAGTTAATTTAAAAAAAGTCTTTGGACCTAGGAATAAATTCAGCATAAAATAAATACAAATAAACATTTTTTTTAAATGTGAAAAAGTCTTTTCCTAAAATAATTAAAAATTAAGCAAGTACATCATTTATCACTTGATTTCTAAAAATTGTTTTTAACCTAATAGTAAGCATGAACACATTGTTAGAATTAAAATGACTCAAGTGTTAATTTTCTTCATTGTAAATTTTCTGACATAAGTATTTGATGCCATCATGTATGACATCTTTTATGAAAAAATGGTCATTTTTTGTAGTATTTGAGAACATTATGAATTTTCCCAGTGGTCTCTGACAATATTCTGATATGCAAAGTTATCTTTTCAGCACGTATGTCTTATCATCATCTTTAACAAATTAACAAACTCTGTCAGGTGCTAATTAACCAACTACTTTTCATATGATTCAGGTTCTCCACCATCAACTTCTCTAACCATCAGTAAATTCTACAACTTCTGCAAGATTAACAATTTTATCATATTGTATTCATCTCGTGTCGTTTAAAACATCCAAAAATCATTGATAAACTGACCCTGCCCAAACTAAAGCATGGTGAATTATGAAAGATGGTCTCTGTTAAGTGGGGAGGGATTTCAGGTTGAACTTAATTTTATAATTGGTCAATTTATTACAGTGTAATGTTCTTTTATGTATTTAACTTCTTTTTTTTAAAAAAGTGATAGTTGAGGGCACTTAGATAATCAAAAGTTGAGAAAATAAGAAACTGATACACACTATAAGCTTCAAATATTTTCAAGCATAAGATGCAGTAAGAACTAAAACTAAGAAATGACAGAGGAAATAATGATAAGATGATAAAATTTCAAAACTGAATCTGTAATACCATCTCAATGGCTACCATTGTGGTGCCACGAAGATGGTGAAATCAAAGCATTCGTAAAGATGATAATAAACAGACAGGAAAGAAAAAAGACTGAAATTTGTGTGTGTGTGTGTCAGGAAGATCAGCCCTGAGCTAACATCTGTGCTAATTCTCCTCTTTTTGCTGAGGAAGACTGGCTATGAGCTAAGATCTATTGCCAATCTTCCTCTTTTTTTCCTGAAAGCCCCAATAGAGAGTTGTATGTCATATTTGCACATCCTTCGAGTTGTTGTATGTGGGACGCGGCCTCAGCATGGCCAGAGAAGCGGTGCATCCGTGTGCATTTGGGATCCGAACCCAGGCCGTCAGTAGGGGACCGCACGCACTTAACCACTAAGCCACGGTGCTGGCCCAAGACTGAAATCTTTAAAGAGAGAATTTTTACAGCCATATTACAGAAGACAACAGGGAAGAGAAGTTGGAGTGAGAGACAATCTGTTTCTTAAATTACTTCTACTGTAGAGAACAAAAAACCAATTTGCTGAACTCTTTATTCCCTTCTATGACCCTATCTTTACCTGCAAAATCTGAGCACTGAATCAATGTCACATTCCTCCTTTTCTATCCCTGTATAACAGAGCAATTAAGCTCATCTGAAACCTCAACTGCCCAGCCTGTGAAATAAGGCCAGCCATCCATTCTCACAGAGGAGCCAACTGGAGGTAGGATTTTTGGTTCTGAATTCAACTCAACATCTTCAAAGAATTTTATCTGTCCTTGCTTATCCAGGGCTATCAATGAAGGGCTGGTTGGCTTTCAGAGAAGACCAATTCACAGTCAGCTCAGACATTTTCTGTTGAGCTCTCTAAAGAATGCTGTGGGGCTTGTCAGCAAGAGTTGATTTCTATACGGGTTATAATTTTATTTTATTCAGAGATATATAAAGAAATTTACATGGTAAATATTATTTATTAACGAGAAAAAAGGTGGTCTATTCTCTGATCATTTAAGCAAAATCCTCCTCTCAGGGCCCAGCCATGGACAAAGCCCAGATTCAATCTCCAAGTGTCTGCCAGGCACTCTGTGGTCCATGGTAAGCCCTCAAGTTGGCAGCCTGTTCCCTTGTGTCTTGTGCTTGTACTTCATCGTCCATCTCTCCAGAGTATAACTAGACAGAAGCTCAAAGGACTTGACATTGGAGAAATGTACATTTCATTATCTTTAGACTTCTACACTTTATCAAAAGACTCTCAGCATTTCCAGTAATTGTGCAACAATTTAACCAACACTAAGGTTCCCACTATTAAAAATTAAAATAAATAAATTTTGAAAAGGAAAAAAGTGATCTTTGTAGCTTTGTACAGAATCTATATAATGGATGCATCCTTATAAAGTGAGGAAAGATAAAAAATTTAACTATTTTGGTTAGTTAACACTGTAAGTAATATACTTTATATATTAGCATTTTTGAGATTATTTGTATTTAAAGATACTGCTTCAAACCCCTAAATCATTGTATGTAGTAGAGTCTACCGTCTGCTGAACAATTATAGACAGTAAGTCAGCCAAAATTCTTCTATTCCTGTATAATATTATATGTGGGTGGTAATGGTTAGTTCTTATAGATTATTTGAACACGTGCATATCACAAAATACAAGTGACCATTAAAAATTAAAGTGTTCACCAAATAGAAAATTTTCTGATTCCCAGAAAAAGAAAACATTACTGTGACATTAAGGCTACAACTGTCAAAACGAAAGCCAAGACACACTCAAGTAAAGCATTTGCTGAAAAGTTAATTAGCTCATCCTTGAAAATTTATCAGGTTTATTATGTAAGCAAGATACTTTCAGAGACTAGAATACAGAAAGTGCTTATTGGTACGTTAGCATTGTAATCATTTATTTTGTAAATGTTAATATTACAGATATAATTCATTTTCTACTATATTCAGATTTTCAAGTTCTGGTAAATCTTAAGGCCACATTACTGGCAAGTTGGGATAACTCTGGACATCTGAAAAATATGAATCCTACACAGAAGCATGTAAATTCTCTATTCATCATGTTCTAAATTCTAAAACATTCTAAGCTTTTGGAAGAAACCAATGACATTCCAAATTGACAGTAAGGCTGTATGTGCTATACATGATCCTATAGGAAGAGAATTCCAGATTTTAAATAGAGGAGATTGTGCAAAAAAATAAAGTACATTTTGACGTCTGAAAGGGGATTTCAAGAAATGAGGGACTCTCAGAACATGTGGTAAGTGGTAAATAACGTACCAAGGTCTCTCTAAAGGAAAACATATTTTGGAAAAAAAAGCTTCACATGCAGAGAGCTAAAATGGAATCTTTGGAATCCTCATGATGAAACAGACACTGCATTACTTTTTCCTAAAATTTAAAATGTGTCTTATCCTCCAAAAAATACCCCTCCCTGCCCTGTGGCTTACCTGGGCATGGTGATGTGTTGGAATCATTTTTCTATTTCATTGGCTCATAAACTTGATGGGCACCAGAAGCACCTGGAAGCCTTGTTGAAACCCAGATTGCCAGGACCCACCCCAGAATTTCCAGTTCAGCAGATCTGCAGCAGCACCTGACAATTTGCTTTTCTTCCCAGTTCCCAGGTGATGCTCATGCTGCTGGTCCAGGGACCCCACTTTGAGAACCACAGCTTAACTTACACCCTATATATGGTTACCAAATCCATTATTTCATCCCTTGGCTGCTACTTCTCCTTTATCACATCAGCACCTTAGCTCCGAATCTCCTCACCAAGCAATGGGAATACTTGGAGAGTTTAACAACTGGTCCTTCTTTCTGGCTCAGTTCTCCATCTTCCTCTCAAAACTACAGTCTCTTGCCAGGTAATTTTTCTGTAAACATTAGTTCATCATAGATCTTCTTTGTCCAAATCTCATGGCTCTTATGCTGAACACAAGACTTTTTAAATTCTCTACTTGGTTCATAAGGTCTGTAATAGCCCGTAGAATGTGGACACCATGTTCCCTACCCTACCTATTATAAAGGAGTATGTGAAGATTATATAAGATACAGTCAGTTCTCGTTATGCACAGTGTGACAGTCTACAAAGTCACTGTGAACACTGAATCAGTGAATATGACCCACTGCTCCTACAGGAAATGCAGGGTTAGGTTCCTGCAAACCTTAGCCAAATTTTCTTCAACTGATCAATACATAACCTTTTTCTCTGTGTGTTTCTCTTTAAAGTCACCTTATTTAATATATATTGTTGAGAGTGACATCAGCATCATGGCGGAGTGAGCTTTCCCGTGAACTCTTCCCCCACAAGATACAACAAAAGCAACAACCACAGACCAACAACGGAATCCCAGACAGTGAAAACCTAGAGCGGAGGGATCCACACAGCCGCACATCTGAGAGCTGAACGTGCTGGGCCCCCGGAGGAAGTGGGGAGATGTAAGGAGAACTCTGCTCCCTCCCCATCAGATCAGCGATCCCGGTCTGTGCGGTTCCCAGAGAGGGGGGAGGGGCGGCCCTCGGCGGGGAAACCGTGGCTCTTTGGACTCTCTCAGCCAGTGGGAAACTCCTGCACAGAGCACTCAGAGGAGCCACAGGGCTACCATCAACATCTGAGCATCCCAGAGAGCGGATAAAGAGGGGCAAACGAGAAGCTTCAAACGTCAGGGACCCAGAGGGCAAAAGAGTGTGCTCCCCCCTCCCTGCAACCCGGAGTCTGCAGCTCGACCAGACCAGACCTAGCGATCTGAGGCAGACCTGATCAAACGACTGGACCCGTGGATCGCAGCGGTAAAAAACAAAACAAAACTGTGGATCGCAGCAGAAAAACCGGGGCAGAGAGCAGGGGAATTAGACTACACAGCCCTTTACCACCAGACAGTGGTGGCAGGTGGAAATTGCAACCAGAGACTTCCAGGATGAGGAAAAACAAAACCAACACAGGAACCACAATGCAAAAATATATGAAATCACCAGACCAGAAACAAAATGACAAGCACCCAGAAATCAACCCCTAAGACACAGAAATCCATAAACTAAATGACAGAGATTTCAAAATAGCTATCATAAAAACACTCAACGAAATACGAGACAACACAGACAAACAAGTCAATGAGATTAGGAGTTTCTTCACAAAAGAGATTGAAATCATAAAGAAAAACCAATCAGTGCTGATGGAGATGAAGAACACAATGGAGGAGATAAAGGAGAATCTGGAATCTTTAAAGAACAGAGCTGACAATGTGGAGGAAAGAATTAGTACTTTAGAGGATAGGAATACAGATATACTCCAGATGGACGAAGAGAGAGAACTAAGACCAAAAAGAAATGAAGAAAAACTCCGAGAAATATCTGACTCTATTAGAAAATGTAACATAAGAATTATAGGTATTCCTGAGGGAGAGGAGAGGGAAAGAGGAACAGAGAGCCTATTCAAGGAAATAATAGCTGAAAATTTCCCTAATCTGGGGAAGGAGCAGGAAATACCAGGAAGCAAAGCCAACAGGACACCTATATATATTAACAGACAAAGGCCTTCACCACAACACCTAGTGGTAAGGCTAGCCAGGGTCAACGACAAAGAAACAATATTAAGGGCAGCTAGACAAAAACAAAAAATAACGTACAAAGGAACTCCCATAAGTCTCTCAGCGGATTTCTCAACAGAAACTTTTCAGGCTAGAAGAGACTGGAATGATATATTCAAAATACTGAAAGACAAAAACTTTCAGCCAAGAATACTCTATCCAGCAAAAATATCCTTCAAATATGATGGAGAAATAGTAACAATCCCAGATAAACAAAAGCTAAGTGAGTTCATGGCCACGAGACCCCCACTACAAGAAATACTCAAGAAGGCCCTCAGGCCTGGAAAAAAGAAGAGAAAGGGAACACAAAACTTGGAGGAAGGAGAAAAGTAGGTAGACAAAATCAGAGAAATAGTAGATCCTTACCGGAATAGGTTAGCAACCACTTAAATACTAAACTAAAAGATCAAAAGTAGAAATTCACCAAAAATAAATTTAACCTCATCACTGTAAACACACAGCCACAACACAAGATAGAATAAGGTAAGACAAGAGCAACTTAGAAGGGGAAGAAGAAAGTGACTGAATTGATTTAGTATAAGGAAATAGGAGGCTATCAGATAATGGACTATCTCATACACAAGATTTTTTGCCCAAACCTCAAGGTAACCACTAAACAAATAATCAAAGCAAAACCACATATGATAAACAAAGATAAAACTAGAAGAATCATAAGACAGAACAACCAAACTGAATTGGCAGTCCAAAACAAATGGGACAAGAAACAAAGGAAATGCAAAAGAACCAGAAAATAAGTGACAAAACAGCAACACTAAGCCCTCATATATCAATAATTACCCTAAATGTAAATGGATTGAACTCTCCAATCAAAATATACAGAGTGGCAGGATAGATTAAAAAGCAAGACCCAACAATATGCTGCCTTCAGGAAACACATCTTAGCACTAACGACAAGCACAGGCTCAGATTGAAAGGATGGAAGACGATACTCCAAGCTAATGGCAAACAAAAGAAAGCAGGTGTTGCCATACTCATATCAGACAAAGTAGACTTCAAGATAAAACAGGTTAAGAAAGACAAAGAAGGGAAATATATAATGATAAAAGGGACACTACATCAAGAAGACATATCATTTATAAATATATATGCACCCAACATAGGAGCACCAAGTTACATAAAACAACTATTAACAAACCTAAAAGGAGAAATCAACAACAACACAATAATAGTAGGGGATCTTAACACCCCACTTACAGCAATGGATAGATCATCCAGACAAAAAGTTAATAAAGAAATATTAGACTTAAATGAAAAACTGGACGAGATGGACCTAGTAGATATATACAGAGCACTCCACCCAAAAACAGCTGACTACACATTCTTCTCAAGCGCACATGGAACATTCTCTAGGATAGACCATATGTTGGGAAACAAAGCAAGCCTCAATAAATTTAAGAAGATTGAAATCATAACAAGCATCTTTTCAGACCATAAGGCTATGAAACTGCAAATGAATCAGGAAAAAAAACCTGGGAAAGTGACAAAAATGTGAAGATTAAACAACATGCTACTGAACAACCAAGTGATCATTGATGAAATTAAAGGAGAAATCAAAAACTATCTGGAAACAAACGAAAATGATAACATGCCATATCAAACCATATGGGATGCAGCAAAAGCTATCCTGAGAGGGAAACTCATAGCGATACAAGCCCACCTTAACAAACAAGAAAAAGCCCTAATAGGCAACCTTAAATTACACCTAACAGAACTAGAAAAAGAAGAACAAACAAAGCCCAAAGCCAGCAGAAGGAGAGCAATAATAAAAATCAGAGCAGAAATAAATGATATTGAGACCAAAAAAACAGTAGAAAGGATTAATGAAACAAAGAGTTGGTTCTTCGAGAAGATAAACAAAATAGACAAACCCTTAGCCAGGCTTACTAAGAAAAAAAGAGAAAAGGCTTAAGTAAATAAAATTAGAAATGAAAGAGGAGAAATTACAACAAATACCATGGAAATACAGAGGATTATAAGAGAATACTATGAGAAATTATATGCCAAAAAATTGGACAATCTAGAAGAAATGGATAAATTCTTAGACTTATACAACCTCCCAAAATTGAACCAAGAAGAAATGGAGAATCTGAATAGACCAAAAACAAGTAAAGAGATTGAAATAGTAATCAAAAACCTCCCAAAAAATAAAAGTCCAGGACCAGATGGCTTCTCCAGTGAATTTTACCAAACATTCAAAGAAGATTTAATACCCATCCTCCTCAAACTATTCCAAAAAATAGAGGAAGACGGAACACTTCCTGAATCATTCTATGAGGCCAACATCACCCTGATACAAAAACCAGACAAAGACAATACAAAGAAAGAAAATTACAGGCCAATATCACTGATGAACATTGATGCAATAATCCTCAACAAAATATTGGCAAACCGAATACAACAATACATTAAAAAGATCATACACCATGATCAAGTGGGATTTATACCAGAGACGCAGGGATGGTTCAACATCCGCAAATCAATCAACGTGATATATCACATCAACAAAACAAAGAATAAAAACCACATGATCATCTCAATAGACGCAGAGAAGGCATTTGACAAGATACAACATCCATTTATGAAAAAAACTCTCAATAAAATGGGAATAGAAGGAAAGTACCTCAACATAATAAAGGCCATATATGACAAACCCACAGCTAACATCATACTCAACGGGGAAAGACTGAAAGCCATTCCTCTGAGAACAGGAACGAGGCAGGGCTGCCCACTCTCACCACTCCTGTTCAACATAGTACTGGAGGTTTTGGCCAGAGCAATTAGGCAAGAAAAAGGAATAAAAGGAATCCAAATAGGTAATGAAGAAGTGAAACTCTCACTATTTGCAGATGACATGATTGTATATATAGAAAACCCTAAAGAATCTGTTGGAAAACTATTAGAAGCAATCAACAACTACAGCAAAGTTGCAGGGTACAAAATCAATCTACAAAAATCAGTTGCATTTCTATATGTTAATAATGAACTAACAGAAAGAGAGCTCAAAAAGATAATACCCTTTACAATCGCATCAAAAAGAATAAAATACTTAGGAATAAATCTTACCAAGGAGGTGAAGGACTTATACAATGAGAACTACAAGACATTATTGAGGGAAATCCACGATGACATAAAGAAATGGAAAGATATCCCGTGCACGTGGATTGGAAGAATAAACATAGTTAAAATGTCTATATTACCTAAAGCAATCTACAGATTCAATGCAATCCCAATCAGAATCCCAATGACATTCTTCACAGAAATAGAAAAAAGAATACTAAAATTTATATGGGGAAACAAAAGACCCCGAATAGCTAAAGAAATCCTAAAGAAAAAGAACAAAGCAGGAGGCATCACAATTCTTGACTTCAAAACATACTACAAAGCAATAGTAATCAAAACAGCATGGTACTGGTACAAAAACAGACACACAGATCAATGGAACAGATTTGAAAGTCCAGAAATAAAACCACACATATACGGACAGCTAATTTTTGACAAAGGTGCTAAGAACGTGCAATGGAGAAAGGAAAGTCTCTTCAATAAATGGTGTTGGGAAAACTGGACAGCTACATGCAAAAGAATGAAAGTGGACCATGTGCTATCGCCATTCACAAAAATTAACTCAAAATAGATCAAAGACCTGAAGGTGAGACCTGAAACTATAAAACTCATAGAAGAAAATATAGGCAACACACTATTTGACATTGGTTTTAAAGGAATCTTTTCGGATGACATGCCTACCCAGACTAGGGAAACTAAAGAAAAAGTAAACAAGTGGGACTTTATCAGATTAAAGAGCTTTTATAAGACAAATGAAACCAGAATCAAGATGAACAAACAACCAACCAGCTGAGAGAGAATATTTGCAAAACATACATCTGACAAGGCGTTGATCTCCATAATATATAAAGAACTCACACAATTGAACAACACAAAAACAAACAACCCGATCAAAAAATGGGCAGAGGAAATGAACAGACACTTCTCCAAGGAAGATATACAGATGGCCAATAGGCACATGAAAAGATGCTCAACATCACTAATCATCAGGGAAATGCAAATCAAAACAACACTAAGATACCACCTCACGCCCGTTAGAATGGCTATAAACACCAAGACAAAAAACAACAAATGTTGGAGAGGACTTGGAGAAACAGGAACCCTCATACACAGCTGGTGGGAATGCAAATTGGTGCAGCCTCTATGGAAAACGGTATGGAGATTCCTCAAGGAATTAAAAATAGAGATGCCCTATGATCCAGCCATCCCACTACTGGGAATCTATCCAACGCACCTGAAATCAACAATCCAAAGAGGCTTATGCACCCTTATGTTCATTGCAGCATTATTCACCATAGCCGAGAAGTGGAAGCAACCTAAGTGTCCCTCGACTGACGACTGGATTAAGAAAATGTGGTATATATATATATACAATGGAATACTACTCAGCCATAAAAAAAGACAAAATCGTCCCATTTGCAACAACATGGATGGGCCTGGAGCGTATTATGTTAAGTGAAATAAGCCAGAAAGAGAAAGACAAACACTGTATGATCTCACTCATATGTGGACTATAAACCAACACATGGACAGAGAAAACTGGACTGTGGTTACCAGGTCAGTGGGGGTGGGGGGTGGACACAAGTGGTGAAGGGAGTCATATATGTGGTGATGAACAAACAAAAATGTACAACCCAAAATTTCACAATGTTAGAAACCATTAAAACATCAATAAAAAAAATATATATATATTTTGATATATTAACATTGAACTTAGACTACCAGCACCGTACCTCGTGTCTGAAAGAAGCTTGTCGAACACAAATTCTTTCTCTGTGAAGGCACGTCACAGCCTCTTGCCCTGAGGAACACCGGGCAGCATTGCAGCACTACACATGGGGGACATATTAAACAGCCGAGTCACCAACACAAGGCACAAAAAGATAATAAATGAGGCACTAAATAGACTGCAAGAAGGACACTTGTTTACAGCATGGGCTGAAACAACAGGGCACAGTGTCACCTTGTTCCCCTCAGCTGGGAACATGCACTTCGAGTGAATCAAAATTTTCACCACTTTGCGCTTACCTGCAAATGGACATGAAAGCCCTGAGAGTGTTGATTTGGGGGCTGCCAGTACATTTTAGCTAGTAGGCAAGTGTGCAGACACGGAATCCACAAATAATGAGGATCAACTATATTATGAAAACATCTTTTCAAAACCAGAGTATCGTTAAGATATAAGAGCAATAATGATAACACAACAGCTAACACGTTAATGCCTACTATGCGCCAGGAGTTCTTCTAAACACTTTACATGAGTTAATGCATTTAAATCTCACTAAAACCCTATGAGACAGGAGTTCTCAGTAGCCCCATTTTATAGATGAGGAAACTAAGGCTCAGAGACTAAATACTTTGCACAGGTTCTCCAGTTAAAAGCAGGATAACTGGGATTGGTGCCGAGACAAACTGGTCCAAAGCCCACAGCCTCAACCACTATGGTAGGAACGTGAGTGAATTTTCTACTTCTCCTCAAAAAGCCCCTTCTTCTCCAGCCAGTGTGGTCTCCCACATACTTATTCACTCATCAAACATTTTCTGATTGCCCCCAAGGTGTCAGGTACTGTGTTCAGACAGTGGAGGGACAAATAGAATGTCGACGCAAATAATCCATAAAAAAATCTATAAAACCAACTTGGGGTGAGTTTACTATGAGCCAAACTTTGAGGACCATATAGCCCAGGAGAGTCCTTTCACAAAGAAATGGAGCACTCCAAAGAAGTGGGGTGTACAGCATGGTTATATACCATCAAAGAACATGGACCACATGTGATTGCAATATCCCTTTTACAATAGCCGCAACCTTGACCTGTCAGCATCTCCACTGATGGACACAGTGGGTATCAGGTCTGCTGTCTCCATGGGCGTGGCTGTTGTCTCGAGTTGGGTGGTCACAGGATGAGCACAGCAATCAAATTCTAGCCTAGGGAGAAATGATTATACTTAAGGAAATGCCAATGTGGGGGAAGTTGCATTTACACCTTACGGGCATTGCTTTTGTCTTTGGGACATGTTAATTGCTTAGGGCGGATATATAATGGATGAAGAGAGGCTACAGGCCCCTTTTGGGGCAAAAAAAAACAATGTCAGGCCCAATTAGTTTTACACCAAATGGCTTCCTCATATGCCCCAATGTATCCTATTGCTGGTCATTTATTTATTAAGAAGAAGGATAGTCTCAGCTTTAAGGAGCTCACTGTCTATGAGACATGAATAAAACAACAGTTATGGAAAAGTAGATAAGTATATGGTCCCAGAGTAGGGAAATCAAAATGGGTCTCTAGGTGGAGACCTCTCAGGAAAAGTCTCCAAGAGAAAGGAACATTTGACATGAGTTTAGATTAAGAAATAGGAATTAAGTTGATTACAAAACTGGGTAGGAGGACAGAAGAAGCACATATAAAAAGACAGATATAAAGGATCTAAATCTTTCAGAAAATCTGTGATATTTTTAAGGCTGGAACAAAGCAAACATGTAAGACAGAGTGGGTGATGAGGGTGAAGATGAGGAAAGCAAGGGAAAGCCTGCGTGTCCAGCTCAGGAGTCTGAATGTTCTCTAGGCTACTCTGAACAATCATTGAAGGAGTCGAAGTAGATATCAGATTTAAGCAAACTTGGATTCTAGAATGTAACTCTGGAGGCATGGTGGAGGAAAGATTAGAAGAAATTAAGACTGGAAGTAAAGGGACCTGTTGGGAGACTAGGCAGCAATCCAGATAAGATAGGCCTTGGCTCAGGCGTGGGGCCTGCAGGTGGAGGAGGCCAGGAGGTGGCAAGCAGTGCTGGGCCCCTGCAGGAGGAAACTGAGCTGCCTCTCAGTCACGGGAATACTGTACCTCTCATGGCCTCCCCACCCCCATGCCCAAATGCCATGTTTCTTTCCACTTCTGTACCTTTCCTCTCTTCCCCCATCTGAAATCCTCACTCTTTCTTCCCTCCACCTACCCAAAAGTGGTCCCTTTGAGGACTTGATCTAGTCCATCTCTCATAAGAAGCTGTCTTTAATTACAATTTCTCAATAACATTGCCATTTTTTTTACTTTCTGTAATGCAACTTACACTAAATAGCTTGGAAGTATCAAATTACATCTTGCAAACCATGTCATGTATCTGGAGGAACTTGGAACCCTATAATTCTTTGTATTTCCTTCAATAGCTGCCACAAATACCTTGCACATATAGTTCAATGGACGTCCAGTTAAGTTGAGCAAAGTAGAAGCACCCTTTATAAACTAAGAACTTTTATGAGCTCAGTTATTCCTTTAGATCAGCTGCTTAAACCATTTATTTTTCTCCACAGGTCAACAGTGTTGCCCAGCACAAATGAATTTTACACCTTCACAAACTCAATAGAGCAAAGATGGAATTTCATTCCCCCTGCAAGCCTTAATGCCTCAGAGAAAGGGAAAAACAACATGTGACATCTAATTCTTTCTTCACATTCTCATCTCAAATTGCAACCGATTTCCAAATGCTAACTGGTTTTCATTGTTAAAACTGACAGAAAAAATTTCCCATTCTGGCTTTGTTTCTTTCTTTTTTTGTGTGAGGAAGATCAGCCCTGAGGTAACTTTTGATGCCAATCCTCCTCTTTTTGCTGAGGAAGATTAGCCCTGTGCTAACAACTGTGCCCATCTTCCTCTACTTTATATGGGATGCCACCACAACATGGCTTGACAAGCGGTGTGTCTGTGCGCGCCCGGAATCCGAACCTGTGAACTTGAGGCCACCACACTGGAGTGCGTTCACTTAACCGCTCCACCACAGGGCTGACACCTCTCTTTATTTCTAAAGCTGAAATGTCTAAATCTTTCACTGGGCTTGTTGGAGTTTCCATAAAATGAAAATGTACATTCCCGAAAAATCCTTAACTTTCCAGAATAATCCTTAATATAGTATGGTAAACACCTTTGCAAAATGTCACTGATTTTCAATGTCAGTGCCTCCACAAGGGTATCTTTGCATTATCTTCCCTCCAAACCACGTGTCACTTTGCTCCTCCCCAGGCTCATGGGGTCAAAGTGTTTACTGAGCACTAGGAATGATCAGAGTCTGAGGGAGACCTCAAGGATGACTAAGCCATATTTTCTGACCCCAACCATCTTTTTCCATCTCTCCTTTAACCTCTATTTTTCTCACTCTGGTTTCTACTTTAGTTGTGTACTTGTCTTTTGAATTGTTGTTTTGTGCTTTATAATTACCATGTAAATTCATGTTACATTTTGCCTTAGAGTTTAGAAAGAACTTACATTAAACAATGTTTTTTCCCAGCTCTTTAATGTGTCCAATAACTTCCAACGCAATTCAAGGGGTTTCTTGTTTTTAAGTCACCATCATTATTCCTTCAGAGTTATGTTTACCCCACACTTTTGATCTGACCAATGCTGCTTTACCCTTTGAACTTTTCTATGGCAAGACTCACATGAGGAAGCCCTCGAACACCATCAGCTAGGTGATCCCACATTCCTCACATCTGTTTTCTTGATTTGTTCCTAAGTAAGCATGTTTCTGAAACTAATAATAAATTGTACCAAGTGGTCATTGCATAAAAAGCACTATCACAGATACCTTAAAGAGAAGAAATGGAAAGTAATATTCAATTCCTCAGATAAGTTTACAATCAAATGAGGCATTGAGGGGACCTGGGGGCACTGATCAGAGCAAAATCCTAAGAGAAGAGTTTTCAGTCCATTTCAAATGAGGTTAAAACTGGAATGAGATAGTATTTTACCAGTTATCTGAAATCATAAACATTTTTCTGACCTTTGAGAATTTATTTGCATATAAACTGTACATGTGGGGTAAGAGAGTGTTGATATTGTTCAATTTCTTTTTATTTTTCAGCACTTTGTAATAGATGTGGCGATTCACAATTAATAAATATCATAATGTGGAGAGACCCAACTTTCAACAGTCTGATATTATCAATTCTTACACAAAGCTCGAGTTTTAAAGATCAAAATTCATTTTAGTTACCTCTCATCTAGTCCATTTATATCAGAAAGTTGTGGAGTTTTAGGAAAATACTTCAAAACACAAATTTTATATGTAATTTCAAAAGCAAAAAATGAGATAAAAACTGGATGGTAAACAGTTTTGCTACCATATATTAATCTTTAACATGGGAGCAAACCATTTTAGAGAATATAATTGATATTTGCCTATTTGTATATTGTAGAATGTTAAAGGATTTACAGTCTTAATAATAATTTCAAATACCAGAGAATAAAAAACAGAAGTCAAATTTTATGAAATGGTTATTTATTTATATATTTTTTAAAGATTTTATTTATTTATTTTTCCCCCAAAGCCCCAGTAGATAGTTGTCTGTCATAGGTGCACATCCTTCTAGTTGCTGTACGTGGGACGTGGCCTCAGCATGACCAGAGAAGGGGTGTGTCGGTGCCATCCCGGGATCCGAACCTGGGCCACCAGCAGCAGAGCACACGCACTTAACCGCTAAGCCATGGGGCCGGCCTGAAATGGTTTTTTAGACATAGCAGATTTCAGAGCATATTACTTGAAAATAAAACAATCAGCTAGTGAGGTTTAAGCAATGTGGTTTTCTTTTAAACTTGCTCATTCCATGGGAGCATCCATAAAAACCCTCTGGGAGTGGCTGACACTCTTGCCTTCTGCCTGAGCACCAACTGTATTTTCTTTAAGCATCAGACTCTCGGGCAACACCATAGCCCTCAACTCCGTTTAGTTGAGAAAAGGCTTTATGAGTCTTGTGTTTTTTCTAGCGGTATGGAGCTCCCAGACTCATTAACTACAGAGAGAGAGTAAGAGTCAGAACACATTCAATAAACTCCAGTGTGCTCAGGTGAGAGGACAGGTGCCTGAATTCACATCTGAAGAAGAATTTAGAGGATGCTTTCTGACTCTGCTTCGTGCCTCTGACTAAGCAGTCCTGGACATCCCCGTTACGGCCACGGAATAACACAGGCAGCCTTGATGGACCAGAAGTCCTCCTGTGTCCATCATTTGTGCAGAGCAAACTGGCTTAAGACCTCTCGTTTCCTGCTGCAGTGGTAATTTACAGAGATACAGCACTGTCATCTAGTGAATAAAAAGAAAACAGCAAGGTGTTTGACACGAAAAGTGACATTCTGAGTTTTTTCAAAAAGAACAGTGAAGCACTAAAGTTGGTAAAGTTGACACGATGTGGCACACGAAACTTATAGTAAACATTAATAATGTGTAGGTGAACTAATCAGTTGCTCTCTATGCCTCTAAAACATGTCTTGACATCTGACTCATAAATAGTACAGTTTAACTATAATAGAATATCTTTGGAAATAACTTCGCATCTCATCTCATCCAATGCTGTTTGCAGGAGCCGGTATTAAATAGCCAGATGGTGAGTACCCATGTTGAAGCACCCTTTTTATCACAGTAGAGAGAATATGAGGCATAAGCTCAACGGACTGATGTTCAGATCTTCCCTCTTACCCTTGATCAATTTTGTAAACATGGTTTTCTTTATTAAATATGAATTATAACAGTTACTTTAAAGGATTACTGTAAGAATTGCATAAGGTAATACAGTAAAGGAACTGGCGCACAGTAGATTGATAGTTAATTCTCCTTCCCTGTCTCTCTTCTAAGAAACATACAGAAATAATCTAAGAAGAGAACCCGTGTATAAAGTAAACTTATGACAAAAAGTCAATGGCTCCTGAAGTAAGGGACATCATTGTTGAGTGCTTAACCTCAACTGCCTCCAAATACTGTTAACTCTCAATTAATTTTATGAGTTTTCTGTCTTCCAGACACTTCACTGGATACAAGGAAAGAAGAAGGTGTGAATTTTAAATTGATTTCACCCTTGAATGGTCTAGTTGTAACATCAGGTGTTTTAAATTACCTAGTTTTTCAGGTTTCCTGCTTATTACTGCATATTTTACCATGGTTCACAGCCCGAGAAAATTAAAAAATCATTATAATTTTACACACATGAATATATATCTTGACTATTACAGCTGGACTCTTAATATATAGAGCAATGTTGTACATGTTTTGTCCTTGTGGATAGTACAGAATACTTTTGTCTAGGTTTTCTTTGGCATTATCATTTATAATGAAGAACTCAGTAATATATGCCCTGGAGATAAGGGTTTAGAAAAATCTAACATACTATCCTAGTCATGCCTCAAAAAAAAAAATAAAATAAATAAAAAGCTATAAAAATAATGAGAGGATATTTTGAAAGCACTATTTTTCTTAATTATTTCAAACTTTATTCCCCTTTACCTCTTTTTAAACTTTCTCTGGCTTATATGATATTGGCTAATCATCTCATAGTAATTAAAGCACCCTCAGCTGCGTCTCCCATGCCTCTTCAAGTGCCCCAGCCTGATGTAGGTCTCAGCTCTGACAAAAAGAAGCTGGAAAACCAGATATGTGGCACTATTCTTAAGAATATCTTTACTATTACAATAATACCTATATTTTTGAAAGTCACCAGTGGATTACAAAATGAAGTACTTGACCAATGTTGTATCCTCATTTTCCTTCCAGGGGGAGCACAACTTTCATGTGTAATGCAGGGCTGCTGCTTTATTGTTTTTCCCTTTCAAGACAGTTTATTACTTGTAAAACATAATAGGGTTAATAGTGATTTATGAGTAACAATATAAACTTACAGACAGCAAAAAGATACTATTTTAGAGTCATAATTTTATATACTGTAACAAACAGTAATACTTTCATAATGTACTATCTTGATTGATCATTAATTTTTTCCTGGTTCATTTTTATGCTAATTCATTTATTAGATTATCAAATATATAATTTTATGGTCTTTATTTTCAATCAATATATTTGAAGGGACATCAGTTGTTCTTGGTAAGTGAAAGGTCACAAAAATTTTTGATAATTTATAAGTTTGAGAAGGATCTTTCTACTTTTTAAAAGAGAAGTCATTTAATATTTGGGAAAGTTCTCAAAAATCATCAAATTCTTTAATTTTACAGAAAGGAATACTACGTTCTAGAGAGCCTAAGTACGTTGTCTCACACTAACCAGAAACAGACCTGGGCCTAGAACTCAGCTCTGAGTCACTTGACTTCTACTGGACCACACTCAAGGGAGCACACCCTGTTCTTACTGATAATTTCTATTACTAAGTTATTTTCAAAAGCACAGTTGGGAGAAAGTGTAAATAAATAAAACAGATGATTTTATATAAAAAAGTAGCAATTGCTACCCACAATTTTTATTCCATATGAGTGTTTCCTTTCTTGCAGGTTTCTTTTTTTTAATAGTAAGTCCATTTTGGTAATAAGAAAAAAGACATAAAATTTGGCTTTTTAGTAACAAAAAAAAAGCTTCTGTTGAAATTAAAAAGACACTAACTAATGTTTCATCTACTACAGCAACTTAAGAATATCATTTGATTTTGGTAAACTTCTGAGAGATTTTTTTAAAACTCATATCCATGTGACTATTAGTCCAGCCAGGCACATCTCCACATGACATCTCCTAGTGTGTCCAGTTTTCTGCTGGATCCAGCTGTTGTCAGGCCCAATGTTCTGGCTGGGTACAGAATGATGCAGCTTCTGAAAATCATGTGCTCAGTTCCACTTCAAGGCTGATTTTCTCTGCAAAGTCTAAGTGGAAGAAAACATCCCCTTCCACCTGACTGGATTTCCCTGCAGGCTTAGAGAAACAAGGTGGCCTCGTCAGACGGGCAGACAGGAAGATAAATGAGAGTCTGTCACAATTTTATGATAAATAAGAGAGAAAAGGATTTGACATCCTAACAAGATTTTCTTATCTTTTGAACAGCATCTGAACATATTTTTCAGAGTTTCCAAAATAGCAGATTGAGATTCTAGGTTGGAAAGGAAGAAGATAGGCAATATATTAAAAAATAAATTTTATAATTTCCTCAATCGCAAAACAAAACTAAATAAAATACATCTTTAACCATAAGTGCCGAAAACCTCCAGTTTATCTTCCAGTTATAATTCTGTGTTATGAGAACATGAATACATTTCAATATATTTAATATGTACAGTGACTAACACTCATGCCATAAATTACTTTTGAAATTAGACTAGCCTTATGCCCTTATTGACAGACATTAATCATAATTACTTTTCTCAATTCTTAGTTTGTATTTTGTGTCAGAAAGTACCTGCTGAGACATTCACTTTTTATATTATTCACTTAGCATAAGTCTGTAAAATTATGGACGACAACTCAGCCATCTTGAAGGATGGGGTCTCAAATGCTATATCTCACTATTGACAAATCACCTTTTGGTTTGAATGAGAGACAATGAGCACTGTCACAAGAGACACTCGAAAAAAGGGATCTGGCTCCTTTTGTCTAGCCTTTGGGCGTCTGTGAGACTGCAAATTCTTCATACTGGAAAACCTAAGTGAGGACCAAGTCCAGGAATCTTTTTAAAGCTAGGGGACACTTTCTTCTACGTGAAGCTTGCATCGAAGTTTATAAACATAAGAAAAAAAACAAAGAGCCTTCAGGGCCAGCTGGGTGGGGCAAGCGGATATGTGCGCGCTCTGCTGCAGCGGCCCAGGGTTCGCCGGTTCGGATCCTGGGTGCGCACCGACGCACCACTTGTCAGGCCGTGGTGTGGTGACATCCCATATAAAGTGGAGGAAGATGTGCATAGGTGTGAGCCCAACGCCAGTCTTTCTCAGCAAAAAGAGGAGTGAGAGATGTTAGCTCAGGACCGATCTTCCTCACAAAATCAAACAAACAAACAAACAAAAACCAAGAGCCTTCAGGATTATCCAGTGCTCCATGGATCGGAGTCTGAAAACCACTCATCTTTTCCGTCCTCCACATTTTACAGATGAAACATAACACAAACAGTTGGTGACAACCAGAAGACTAGAGTTCGTCTCCTGACTGTCACCTCACTCCCAACCCCGACTGCTGTGCAGACCAGACGCCTGACAAGATACAGCCGTCACTCCTGGGGATAATTTAGACATTCCCAATTCAGCAGCATTTTAGTTGATGTACTTGACAAGACTATAGAAAAACAAAAGGTATTTTCTACTTAAATTGTATAATGTATAGTTAAATGACATTGAAAGTTTTCATTTCACTTACAGCACAGTTTTGATGGGCCAAGGGGCCTTCTTTCATCTGCTCACCCTCCCCGGCATCTCAAACCTTCTTTGCCTTTCCCCTCTTGCTCACTGTGCTCCAGCCACACTGGCTTCTTGCTGCCCAACAACATCCGAGTCACAGTTCCTCCACAGCTTCTCTGCAGCCCTGGGATATCTGCATGTCCTCCTGCTCTGTCCCTTCCCTCTGAGCCTTGCTCGAGCCTCCCTGGTCTCTCTAATTAAAGTAGCAACCCATTCACTCTCTAGCTCTCCCCATTGCCTGTCACTTACCTTTTTCTTGACACAGATCATCACACGATAGACTATGTAATTCACTTGTCTGCCTACGTATCCATTATCTCACTTAGCCAACAAAAACAAGTTCTGTGAAGACAGAGA
Organism: Diceros bicornis minor; assembly: GCF_020826845.1. NCBI lineage: Eukaryota > Metazoa > Chordata > Mammalia > Perissodactyla > Rhinocerotidae > Diceros > Diceros bicornis. The sequence continues at coordinate 66,622 of NW_026690906.1, read as the reverse complement.
TTTTGTAGAAAATTTTTTCTTTAGTGTATCCCAAACCTGGCATACAGTAAGTGTTTAAATATTTGTTGAGTAATTGTAAGAGGGAATGAAAGGAGTCATCAGAAGAATGATCACACCGTGGAAGTAGGTGCCACCATGAAGAGTGGGCATCCTGGGAAGGGAAAGAGGGAGGAAAGATTTTATATCAGGCAACACGGGTACCACTGTGCCTTTACTACTTCCTGCACATCAGCTTGTCGATGTAAATAATCCATAATCAATCTATAAATCAAAATAGGGGAGAGTTTATTATGAGAAAACTTTTGAGGACCATGGCCTGTGGCCTTCCTTCCCTAAGGAAGGAAGGGCACCGAAGAATTGGGGTGTACAGAGCGGTTATATACTGTCAAAGAGCATGTATCGCAAGTGATTGCAATGTCCCTTTTACAATAGCCACGAGATCAACCCTGCCAGATTGCCCTGCCAGAACAGCTATTGATGGACACAGCAGGGGAGCAGATCTGGTGTCTCGATGGTCATGGCTGGTGTCACGTCTGTTGTCTGGATCTGGGTGGTCACAGGATGACTGCAGCAATCAAATCCTAGCCTAGGGAGAAATGCTTATCCTTAAGGAAATGCCAATGAGGGGGAAGTTACATTCTTATCTTAAGCGCATTTACTCTCCTCTTTGGGACATGGTAAAGCAGATACACAGTACAGGCGACAGACCCTTTTGGAAAAACAAATTCAGGCTGAATTAGCTTTACCCCAAATTGCTTCCTCATGTGTTCCATTATATCCTATTGCTTGCCATTTATTTATCAAGCTCACTATGTCTTTCAAACAGAAATCATCGAGAATAGCATGAAGTAGTCACTTACCAACAAATGTCACTATGGCAACAGAATATGAACAAGTCGCCTTCAAATATAACTATTCTCCCAAATACTGTATTTCACTGACTTAATCAAAAAGGGATTCTTCTCTCTTATACTGACAAATCTCCACTCTGAACTTAGCATTAGAGGTAGTCAATTTTGAATAAAGACCTTTAACATCAAAACCAGCCAATAGTTCTTGTTAAAGCAAATCCAAACTCGGGAACACTTTTTTTTTCAGTCACCTCCAATCCTCTCAAACTCAAGATAAGGTCCCGGCTTTGTGTAGACGGAGAAAAGCTTCTCTTCCTCTTTTTCTATTCAGATAGTGCAGGGAAGATCCCAAGGTGTCTCCTGGTGGAACACTAACAGTTCTTCACATTAGAAATGCATGCAATGTTTCCTAGCTTCTTTTCTATAGGCCGAGGTCTGATGAGCTGCCCCAAGGAGCAAACATCTGGGCTCCAGCAGTAAATAAGTCTGTGTGCAGTTTACCACAACAATGAACTACAAAGATGTATCAGGAAATATTTTGAACACCTACACCTAAGGTCTCAGTTTCCCTCTGTCTAATTCCGTGTCTACCTGAACTGAATTCACTCTTCATCCCTATCCCATTTGTGACAGTTTTTATTTACTTGAATCAGCATGTTATAACATCTAAGAGAAATTTATCAATATACTCTCTTCAAAATAGCTAGCTGAGGGTCAGCCCCGTGGCTTGGCAGTTAAGTGTGCAAGCTCCGCTGCTGTCAGCCTGGGTTCGGATCCCGGGCACACACCGACGCACTGCTTCACTGGCCATGCTGGGTCTGCATCCCACGTGCAGCGACTGGAAGGATGTGCAGCTGTGACGTACAACTATCTACTGGGGCTTTGGGGGAAAAAATAAAAAATAGATAAAACCTTCAAAAAACATAGCTAGCTGAATTATAGGAGTTGTAGAGGGTCAAGATTTTAAGAGGAAAGTCATGTACAGAGTAACTGTACTACAAAATAAAAAGAAAATGAATGAGAACAATAAGAGACAGAAAAAAATGATAAGGAATATAATAGAGAGTAAAAGTAAGAAAAAGAGATAAAAGAAGAAAGAAGGTGTAGGAAAGAGAGAGAGTCAGGAGAATCATGAGAAACGGCAGAAAGGGGCACGAACAGAGGGAAGACACCAGGCTCAGAGCGAATGACAAGTCAGCTGGCTTCTGAGCAAGGCTCAGGTCTGGAGTCACTGGGCTGCATCTGAGAAATCCACTCAGTTCTAACATCCTGAGAATGACCACGCCTCATCCAAACTCGGACGACACTGGTTACCAGCGTTCTCTTCTCCCAGGACCTGCTGGAGCTTTGAGAACTGCCTCTCTCAGCTCTGGGACTGACAGAGTCCCCATTAAATATTCATCAACTGGGATGGTTGTTTTGAAAGAGTAACCCAGAGAGAGCTCTATCAAGGGTACACTTAAACCTGCCAACTCCTTCACTCATCTTTCCAAAGAATTAAGAACTAAGCTGTTTAAAAAAGAAAAAAAAAAACTACTGTTAAGCGAAGTAGCAGAAAACTTTCCTGGCAAACTTTAAGTGTTCCATCTTTTTTGAAGTTACCTCACAAAATTCTGAGCATAGTCTGAAATTCTGGGCTCCCTACAGTTCCAAATATGTTTCAGAAATGATCTCCTCTTCATCACAATGTAAGCCTATGCCTTATGAAGCAAAATAAACTTGGATGAGTTTTACCTTGTAGAGAGAGGGCAGCAAGAAAAAGAGTAGGATGTGCCTCTCTGCTATGAAGGATAATTAATAAAATCACACCAAAATATACAAAATATGCCTCTAAAACTGAATGAAGCAGACTCTAAAAAGTTTTACATTTTAAGTAAAAATGCACTTACATAAAATTATACATCAGTTTGTCTAAAATATAATCAAATTTATAGAAGAAGAATTCATTAAGTTTCATTTAAATAGCATGACATGATTAGCTGCATAATAAATGGTAGATATTTTAATTCAGGTACACCATTGTCGGGGGAAGAGGGAGAATCTCCCTCTGTCCTTTTCCTTAAGGTTCTTATGGCTGGCCAAATAATTAACATAACAGGTTAGGAGGAGAAAATAATACCAAATTTAATATCATATATACATTGGAGAAAGCAGGGACACTGCGTTTCTCAACACAATAGCAGAAATTCTCTTCTTAAATACCATGTCCAAACAAAGACAAGGAGGATGTTGCGGGTGGGGGTGTCAGTTACAGGAGATCATCACTAAAGTCCTGTAAACAAGAGAAATGTTTATTATGTAGTTTTAAAGCCTCACCTTCTGCATTGATAAGTCTCTAGAAATGAGGCCATCCACCCTCTTCCCAATACAGAGAGGGAGATACCTTTACAAATGGAGACTTCCCTTGTAAATGATTGTTTGGTAACTCCTCACAGGGCCATCCAGAGCATGTGGCCAGAGAGACAGAACTTCCGATAAGATGGGCTTGTTGGTGTCTTTTCTACTGTCACCTCTATCCTACGTTATCTTTATAGCCGTCATGATAATAACTCCTTCCTGTAACAGATGTTTTGTTTTAAATTCTTTAGGCAGTTTGGGAGGGGAAACTCAAATATTCTTCCTTAGTTCTCTGAGTCCTTATTGTCTTCAGCTCAAATTAATCCACATACCAGAGTGGTGCTTCCTGGGGTAGCTTGCCCTGAGCACCATCACCTTGTTCTTCCACCAATGAGGGTGGGCTTAAACCTGTAATTTCCCTAAAAGGCACCAAACGTATGTTCCGCTTATTTGATTATTTAATAGTATGGATCTGTCCTCATTGCCAATAAAGGATGTCTACACACACGCTTTAGCTTGCATATGGAAGGGGAAATGCAGGATGAGTTTATAAAAAGAAAAATTGAAAATGAGCACTGTCTTTAGGAGACGTGGTCAATCTCTTCAAGAACATTTTCTCCCTTGGTCAAGTGAGAAGCTGAAAGAGAGAATGCTATCAGCCTCGTCCTTGGCCCCTTATAGAATTCTGCATTATCTCAATTAAAAGTGTGCTAAAGTGTTTGTAATAAACTTGGAAATGAGTTGATGATACTGTATTTGCATTACATCACACAGACTCTCTTTCTTTAGGCACGATTCAAAACACTTTTTTGAACATTAGAGGCCAGAAAAGTTTTGCTTCTCTGACAGGCTGTAGCTTTTAATCTCATGGACATGAAATGATAGAGAATTGTTCCCATTTCCCTTTCTACTTTAAACCTGAGTGATAAATTTCCAACTACCTTTAAAAACTGCAGGTCCTTCTGAAACACATTTTAATGTGCTGGTTTATTTTAGCTTCATTTCTTTGTTCTATCCTAAACTACTTTCAGTTTGATCTATGTTCCTTGTATTCCTTTTGTATACCTAGATATTTAAAATCTGCTCTAACTTATATTGGAGAAATGTTGGGTTACAAATCTTTCAGACAGCATGTAAACTCAATTTTTAGGGTTTGTACACAAAAAGTTTCTGCCATGTTTCTACCAGTTCTCCTTCCATATATTTTCCTCAAGGATTTCCTGCGACAAAATTGCCCTTCTAAAAGCCAGTCCTCTGTTCACTCTCTTGACCAATCACATATTCATACAAAATAAAGGACTGGATTATCCAAAGATGCAACAAGAATGATCAAGTGCTGATTCACACCTAGATATCCTGCTCCTGTTCTCCCTGAATTTTAAAACTAAAGTTAATTTTCTCTTTCATTTTGTCTCAATCTATTGAGTAACCTTGGCAGTGAGCCCCTAAACTGGTCCACTGCTTGCTTCAGCAGACACAAAACTCTCTCTCAAATGCTTGCATTCATGTGCTGAGTAGGTATTGTATTTATTTAGATCTTATTCAACAAAAGATCTTCATTGATTCACTCAAATACTTAAGTATATATTATGTACCCAAAGATCTTGAGATGTTGTGGGTCTGCAAGGAAGACAGATATGTATAAACAGATAAATTACACTATAGAAATAATTTAATTTAAAGAGATATGAATAAAATGCCATGGGACTCCAGGAAAAAGAACCACCATAGGTTGACCTACAACTAAGATATATAGCAATGTACTGGGGCTTTGAGGAAAAAAAAAACACACCATGGGGGGTGAATAGGGTTTATACCATATAAGTGAAGAAAAATGAAGAAAGAGAAGTTAAAGAGAAAAAAATATAAACAGAAAGGTTTTGTTCTTATTAACTTTTCTGCCACAAACTTTTTGAGTACACTGCTTGCTGATGTCCTTTCTAGCCATTCTTATCCTTCAGGCGGCTTCTATAGACCTCAAAAATTTGATTGTAACAAGCTGGGGTTCTCCGCGCAGACAATGTCAAGTATGTAGGGAGCCAGGAGGTGAGCAAAAGATTCACAGGACTCTGCAGCCCATCTGCAGCTCACTGGTGGGGAGGGACACCGAGGCGTCTGTCTTGACATGAGTACAGCCATGTTTGGCCGCTCCATTGACCTACAGCCACCAGCACAAAAAGAAATATAAAAGCTGCTTTCTGTGTGGTGGGAACTGGCCTTTTCCCGGGAACTGGCCTTTCTCTCACGGAGGGAGTTGCAAGTTGTAACATTTCAAGGCTCTTGGAGTGTCGTAGCACGGGATGGACTGGCCATCTGTGCCGGGCTGGGATGATAACCAAAGAGAACAGTGCACGTACACAACTACTGGGCCGGGATGTTAGCCAGGGGGCTCAGTGCAGGTACGCCACTGATAACCATTTTGTACATGGGAACACTAAATGCTTGCTCTGCAAACTCTGTAATTGCTTACTCTGAAAATTACTGATGGTATAAAAACTGCTGGAAACTGAGACCCGGTGAGAGTTCCACCTGTGGGAGGGACAGCTTGCCCAGGACGTGTGATCCTTGCCGAGCCGCGTCGATTGACAGGGCTCTCCCGGCAGTGGGGCGTGGTTGTTGTGAGTAACTGATTTGATGTGAAGTAATTGATTTGATATAAAATAATTGATTTAATGTGTTCTCTTTTCGGTCAACCTGGTGTTTCTCTTTCCGGTTGATTTGTGTCATTTTCTCTTCAGCCGATGTGGGTGTTTTCCCTTTCCAGTCGGGCTGATGTTTTTTCCCTCCTAATATTTGACCTATTTGGATCTGTTTGCAGACTGTCGCCTTTATTATCCTCTATATAATAAAATATACCTTTGGTCCATTTGTTTGGAGTGGAAAGTGTCTTTTACGTCTCCGATTGAATCCCCGAACCTCTCATAACAGCGTCACCTTTGCCTTATTTTCCAAGTTCACATAGAGGAGGGTCGGTTCCTTCCTCAATATGTGAAGGTGTAGATGAACTTCTTTCACAGAATAGATTATGGAAAATTTAATGTGAGAGCCATGTAAAAGGCAGAGGAGATAGCACCATGAATCTGAAGCAACTGGACATGTGAATTAGTAACCAATATAAAGAAGAGCTGAAGACAAGAAAAAGGGCTAAAAACAAGTTCTCAATTTTCTAAGATGGAAATGCAAGTCTTTCTTCTTCCAAAAGAAAAAAGTCATTGAACCATTTCCTTTAAAACAAAATTGAAAGGGGCCACATGTTGCAAATAATGGTTTTAACCATGATGTCAGTACACAATAATGTGTAGCATTCAGCTGTTAAGTGCACTGAAAATTGTTCATTCCTTAACAATTATGTTATCAAAGTTTGCAATTGATAGATATATTTTAGTAAATAGTAGACTGTGTGCAAATCTGTCACCATATTATTGACAATGTTACTCTTACAACTGAAAGCATGACTAGGAGCGAGAGGGTGGTGTGACCCCAGATTGCTAGAGTCACAGCAAGAAAAGTCAAGAAAGTGACATTAGGTTATTTGGACAAAAGAATGCTATATGGCTCTTGGGTTAATAACAGATTAATTGGAGAAAAACAAGTTACTACAGTAAATTATTGTCTACCTACCTCAGTCACCCTCTCCAAGAACACATATTTTAAAATGAGACAAGTTATTATATTTAAAATTACCGGTTCTGGCATTTTAGAAACTACATCAAATAATGAAGTAAAAACTAGGTTACAAACATCCTGGTATCAATTCCGACTACCATCTTTTACCAAAATAAAACTCTAATTATCACTAATTCACTTGCAATCTAGTCCTCCTCCAATATACAAAATCAACAACTTCAAATGTTTCATAACTTTTTATAACTTTCCCTAAAATTTTAGAAGATAATATAAATATATCTCTTGGAAAAGTTGAGAAAGATAGAGACACAAGGAAAAGTACAGATGAAAATATTACCCTAATAAATGATGTAAAACACAAGATATGAACAACTGTTAAAAGAATTCTCTATGAAATTGATAATTCTACTATCTGTACACCTGCTTATTACCTATCAGTAATTTGATACATAAACGAATAGAATACTGTATTTAATGGGATCAATTCTTTCAGTTGTGTGCTTCTCTTTTTAAAACTACATCTGCTTTTATGTGCTAGATTTATTTTCAGGTGGTATCACATTAGAACACCCTCATCTCTGAAGATTTTTGCAATAAGGAACTCTACCTTGGCCCTTGATCAACTGTACTCTATGATAAAATCAGAGCCCTACATGGAACAATGTTTCCTAAATCCTATCTCCCATGCGTTATTCATGTCAGGGAGTATATTCCACCAAGTAAACACTAAATAGTGTTTCAATAGCATGGGATATTAAAAGGAGGACATGCAGGGTTGGGTGTGGGACCCCATTCAGTGCCTCAGTTCAAAGAAGAAAGAGGTAAATGCATCCCTCCAGAGACTGGGATAAAAATAGGAAGTTATGAGACCGAGGCTCCCTCTGCAGGCCATTAAGCAGGAACCTGGAATAAAACTGTTGACACCATGGATCATGGTTAGTTTTACAGGGAACTCACGAGGAAGTGAAGGACATGAAATAATGATAATTATACTAACAGCAGCAAACACTTCTACAGAGCCAGGCACTACACTCTGAATGTTAATTCTGTGATTGAACATACATTAACACACATAATCCTCAAAATATCCCGACATAGTAGATGTTGGTCTTTTCACAATTATATAGATGAGCAGACTGGGTACAGTGGCTAGAAAACTCATCCAGTTTACACAGCTCATAAATGACAGAGCCCAAGCTCAATGCTGTTATGTTATGTTCTTTTACTACAACACCAAGTTAAGTCTTTAATGACTATCTCCACTGGCAACTGCCAAGACCTTAGTAGTCCCTCCATGCAGGTAGGCATGGGCATAGCAGGGACCCGCCTGAGGGAGGCTAAAACACCCAAGCTGTGGCACAGCAGTTGCCAAGTGGCTTCCTCCTCTGACGGGGGCGAGAACACACCCGAAAAAACTTGGTGACAGGCACCAAGGCTCTTTCCTTCAGAACTGGTCCACCACGAAATGGGCCTGGAGCAGTAGGATGAGCGAATAGGCCAGCCTCTTTTGAAAAAAGCAGGTGATCTGCACCAGCCTTCCTGTCGCCCTGGGCATGGCACATACGCCCTCAGGCACAGGGCCTCACACCTGCCATCCATGGTGGATTTCTCGCCAGACCATGGCCTGAGCACTAGGAAGGCCAGGCCTTCCCGACTCCACAGAGGAGGCAGGGACACGTCATGGGAAGGACTAGCCCAATATGGCTGTGGCTCCCTAGCCCTAGGGTGCGATATGCCGGTCACGGCTCTTCAAACTCCACAGAGCCTTTCCTACTCCTGGCCTGGCTGCAGTCGCAAAGTGAAGGCATGTGGTGAGGCCATGGTTTTGTCTTTTCAGGAAGAAATGAGACCCGGGATGAGGCAGCTGGCCCAGGGAGAGCCTTGAGCTTGAAGCCCAGTATGCCTATGGCCATCAGGACGAGAACAATGTTTCCAAGGAAGGGAAGCTGCCTTCAAGCTGAGTGGGAGTGGGGGAGGGGAGGCAGACAACAGCTGAAGCCAAGTCCAGAAGGGTGACGATGGAACAGCTGCAGCTGGGTGGCGCCAGCCTGTCAGATCCTGGCTGGAGGGCGGGGCCTTCACTGAGGACCCAGAGGCAAGCCCTAGGCCCTGGCGGTCGCGCATGCGCCCTTAGCCTGTGTGGGGTTGTGGGGGCTTGAACCCAAGCCCACAGGGATCCCGGAAAGGTCAGAGAAAGAAGGGACCATGGAAGAAGTAAGCAAGGTGGGCAGGGCACAGCACCTTACTCTCCTCAGGTCCCCGAGGGAGAGAGAGAGAGAGAAACTGAGAGGGAGAGAGAGAGAGACCCCTGACCTCTGAGTCGCTGCCTCTACTGAGTCCTTCCAAATCACACGTCATCCCACTTCCAACCACCACACCCATGCCCGCCCCGGGGCCAGCCACACCACAGAGATGCCGGTTCCTGGTCACCTCCTTGCTGGCCCTTCCAGACCTGACCCCAGTACAGGGGAAACGGTTCAGACAAGCCTTTACATGTCCGTCTACATGACAATGGCCTTCTTCCCCTCTCCCATCTCTCAGGCCCACCCAAGACATACACATTTGTCATTAGCTCAAGAGAGGATGCAAGATGAGAATCTCTGCCTTGTGTGGAGAAACTCAGTTTCCCGGGTTTCTCCCATAGACACATGTTCTTCAGCTGGGTCTGATTGTCTCCACCCAACCTATTTTGTTAAGGATTTGGCCAGCCATCAGAACCTAAAGGGAAAGGGCGGAGAGGGATTCTCTCTCTGCACCCGACAGCCAAGAGCTGGGTCGGTCCCTCAGACCTGGCCAGGGGCAGCCCATGCCCCGGCGCCCTCTCCCAGGGCATCCAAGGCAGGCTCGGTGACAGCACCAGCCCACTCGCCACTGCCACGACCATCGTCCTCCCTTGGGAGGCCTGGGCAGGACAGGGACCCGGGTGTGGGAGGCCTCCAGATCTCAAGTCTGGCACACCACTTGCCAGGCTGCTTCCTCCTCTGACGGGGGCCCAGCACACGTCCCAGGAGACTTGGCAGCCATCCCCAGGGCTGTGTCATCTGGAACTCATCCCCTTGGAAGGGGCCTGGCCCAGGTGCCAGGTTCGGCTGGTTGGCCAGCCTCCTTTGGAGAAAGCAGGCAAGCTGAGCCAGGCTTGCAGTGGCCCTGCACGTGACAACTGCGACCACAGGAAGAGGGCCTCACGCGTGCCCTCCATGGCGGATTTCTCCCCAGAGCCATGGCCTGGGCAGTATGAAGGCCAGGCCCTCCTGACTCCAGGGAGGAGGCTGGGACCTGTGGCCGGAAGGGCTTGCCCAGTTTGGCGCTGGCTCCCTAGCCCTGCAGTGCCATCTGCCTGTCTCGGTCCTTCTGACTCCACAGAGTCTTTCCTACACCTGACCTAGCTGCAGACGCAAAGTGCAGGCGTGGGGTGAGGCCATGGCTTTGTCTTTCCAGGAAGAAATGAGCCCCTGGACGAAGTAGCTGGCCCAGGCAGAGCCTTGAGCTTGAAGCCCAGTATGCCTGTGGCCATCAGGGCCAGAGCAATGCTTCCAAGGGAAGCGGCCTTGAAGCTGAGTGGGAGTGGGAGAGGGGAGGGAGACAGCAGCTGAGGCCAAGTCCAGAAGGGCAGCGATGGAACAGCTTCAGCTGGGTGGTTCCAGTTTGTCAGAGCCTGGCGGGAAGCCAGGTCCTTCACTGAGGACTCCCGAGGCCATCCTTAGGCCCCTGCGGTTGCGCATGCACCCTTGGCCTGTGCGGGGGTGTGGGGGGTTGAACCCAAGCCCGCAGGGCTCCTGGAGTGGTCAGAGAAAGATGGCACAATGGGAGAGGTAGGCGAGGTGGGCAGGGCGCAACACCTTACTCTCCTCAGGTCCCCGAGGGGGAGAGAGAGAGACAGAGAGAGAGAGACAGAGAGAGAAGAGAGGGAGAGAGAAAGAAACCCCTGACCTCTGAGTCACTGCCTCCACCGCTGGCTGGTGCCAACTCACACGCCATCCCACTTCCACCCACCACCCCCACGGCCCCCCTGGGGCCAGCCACACCACAGAGAGGCCGGTTCCTGGTCAGCTTTGTGCCAGCCCTTCCGGACCTGACCCCAGTGCAGGGGAAATGGTTCAGACAAGCCTTTACATGTCCCTTGGCATGACAATCATCTTCCTCCCCTCTCCCTTCCCATAGGCCCACCCACGACATCCATATTTCTCATTAGCTCAGGAGAGTATGCAAGATGAGAATCTCTGCCAGTGTGTGGAGAGACTCAGTTTCCCGTGTTTCTCCCATGGACACATGTTCTTCAACTGGGTCTGATTTTCTCCAGACAACCTGTCTTGTTAAGGATTTGGCCAGCCCTAAGATCCTGCAGGGGAAGGGCAGAGGTGGATTCTCTCTCTGGCCCGGACTGCCCCAAGCTGGGTCGGTCCCTCAGACCTGGCCAGGGGAAGCCCATCTCCAGGCGCCCTCTCCCTGGTCATCCCGGGACAGGCTAGACGGCAACCCCACCCCACTCGCCACTGCCATGACCATCGTCCTCCCTTGGGAGGCCTGGGCAGGACAGGGACCTGGGTGTGGGAGGCCGCCTGATGTCACCTCTGGCACACCAGTTGCCTGGCTGCTTCCTCCTCTGACGTGGCCCAGCACAACCCCCAGGAGACTTGTTGGCCGTCCCCAGGGCCATGTCTTCAGGAACTTGTCCCCTTGGAAGTGGCCTGGCCCAGGTAGCATGTTCGGCTGGTTGTCCAGCCTCCTTTGGAGAAAGCCAGCGACCCGAGCCAGCCATCCTCTTGCCCTCTGCCTGGCACCTTTGTACTCAGACATAAGGCCTCACACGTGCCCTTCGTCATGTTTTTCTCCCCAGAGCCATTTCCTGGGGTACTCTTAGTCTTACGTTACTGTTATGTTTGGTTTCCGTTTACTGTCAGTTTTAGGGTTAGGTTTCGTTTTCGGGTTAGTGTTAGATTTACATTTAGGTATATGTTTTTGGTTAGGGTTAGGTTTATGGTTCTGGTTAGGGATAGGGTTATGATTCTGTTTAATAGTATGTTTGAGTTTAGGTTAGTGTTATGGTTGGTTGCCAGGTTTGGGTTAGATTTCAGGTTAGGGTTAGGGTTCAGTTAGCATAGCATTATCATCTGGTTAGTGTAAGGGTTAGGGTTTCTGTTACTTTTGGGGTTAGGGTTATGGTTAGCATTAGGGTTATGGTTCTGGTTAGGGTTAGGGTTTGGGTTTGGTACAGGTTTGTTTTACGTGTAGGGTTAGTGTTAGAGTTTAGGGTTATGCTTAGGGTTAGGGTCAGTGGTCAGGTTCAGTTTAGCGTTGGGGTTAGTGTTAGGGTTCAAGTTAGATTTAGGGTTATGGTTAGGTGTAGTGTTAGTGTTAGTTTCCGGGTTAATGTCAGGGTCAGGGTTTGGTTTTGATATCGGTTTAGACTTAGGGTTGTGGTTGGGTTAGTCTTCGGGTTAGTGTTAGGTTTCGGGTTCGGGTTAGGGTTCTTGTTAGGGTTAGGGTTCAGGTTAGCCTTCACGTTAGTGTTAGGCTTTGGGTTAGGCTGAGGTTAGGGTTAGTATTCGGATTAGGGTTATTATTAGGTTTCGGTTCGAAAAAGTCTTAGCTTTAGCATTAGGTTTCTTGTTAGGCTTAAGGTTAGGGTTAGGGCTAGGGTTAGGGTTAGGCTTTGGGTTGGGTTCGGGTGAGGGTTAGGGTTAGGTTTAAGTTTTGGTTTCCGATTAGGGTTATGGTTAGGGTTAGGGTTGGATTTAGGTCTAGGGTTAGGGTTAGGGTTAGGGTTAGTGTTGGGTTTGGATTAGGGTTAGGGTTAGCATTAGGGTTAGAATTATGTTTAAAGTTCAGGTTAAGGTTAGGGTTAGCAGTAGGGTTTGGGTTAGGGTAATGTTTAGTTTTAGTGTTAGCGCTAGTATTCGAGTTAGGGTTAGGCTTAGGGTTCAGGTTCGTGTTCCAGTTAGGCTTAGGGTTAGAGTCGCGCTAAGATTAGGTTTAGGGTTAGGGTTACATTTCGGGCTAGGTTTGCTGATAGGGTTAGGGTTAATTTTCATGTTAATTTTAGGTTTAGGTTTAAGGTCAGGGTTGTTTTCGGGTAAGGGTTACAGCTAGGGTTCGAGTTCATTTTCTGGTTAGGGTTAGGGTTATGTTTTGCTTTGTTGGGACGGTTAGGATTAGGGTTACCGCTAGGGTTATGTTAAGGTTTAGGGTGAGGTTACTGTTTGGATTAAGGTTATGGTTAGTGTTTGGTGTCGGTGTCAGGTTAGGTTTATTGTTAGGGTTTGGGTTAGCGTTTGAGTTAAGGTTAGGGTTTGGATTCGGGTTCTGGTTCGGGTTCGGGTTAGGTTTAGTGTTCACCTTAGGGTTAGGGTTAGTTTTATGTGTAGGGTTTGGTTCTGGGTCGGTTTAGGGTTAGATTTCTGTTTAGGTTAGGGTTCCGATTCATGTTCATGTTAGGTTTAGTATTAGGGTTATTGTGAAGTTTAGGCTTAGCCTTATTTTGAGGTTTGCCTTTGGATTAGGGTAAAGTTTAGGTTTCAGGTCGGGATAAGTTTAGGTTTAGGTTTAGTGTCGGATTAAGCTTCGCGTTAGGGTTAAATTTGGGGCCCGGTTTAGGGTTTGGGTTAGGGTTCGGCTTATGCTTAGGGCTAGGTTTGAGGTTAGGCTTGGGTTGGATTAGGTTTACTGTTAGGGTTCAGGTTAGTGTTAGAGTTATGTTTAGTCTTAGAGTTATTGTTCAGATTAGGGTTAGGTTTCAGGTTCAGGTTAGGGTTAGGATTAGTGGTAGGGTTCAGGTTAGGGTTAGGACTAGCTTTAGGGTTAGGGGCAGGGTTAGGGTGAGGGTTAGGGCCTGGGCTGGGTTATGTTTAGGGCTAGGGCTAGGATTAGTGTTATGGTTATTCTTAGAGTTAGATGATGCGGTTTGTGTTTCCATTAAGGTTAGGTTTAGCAGTAGGGTTAGGATTAGGAATAGGGTTAGTGTTTGTGTTAGGACTGGTTTAGGGCTACAGCAAGGGCAAGGGATAAGGTTAGGGTTGGATTACATGTAGGGTTAGGGTGAGACTTAGGAGTAGGTGTAGTGACAGGGTTTGTGTTATGGCAAGAGTTATCGTTAGGGCCGAGCTTAGGGCTAAGTTTAGTTATTACATTTAGGGTTAGGTTTCTTTTTAGGTTAATCACTAGATTTATTTTTATGGTTAGGGCCGGGGCAGGTTTTGAGGTTAGAGCTGGGTGTATGATTAGGGTTAGGTCTGACGTTAGTGTTGTGTGTGCCTTAGGGTGGGACAATGGAAAGTGTAGGAATAGGCATAGGGTTTTAGTTTGGGTTAAGACTAGGGTTAGAGTTAGGGTTATGCTAGCGTTAGGGTTACTGTTAGGGCTAGGGCTAGGACTAGGTTTTAAGTTAGGGTTAGAGTTGTCTTAGGGTTACAGTTACAGTGAGTGTTAGGGGTAAGCATATGATTAGGGTTAAGGCTAGGGGGAGTTTTAGGGCTTGGGGTAGGTTTAGGGTTAGAGCTAAAGTTGGGTTAGGGTTCATGATACAAACTCCAACCCTAGCCCTAAAACTAATGTTAACATTAATCCGAACGTTAAGCCTAATTCTCATCATAGACCTAAACCTAACCCTAACCCAAACCATAGCCCTAGACATAACCTTGTACCTAACCCTAACCCTAAATCTAAACCTACAATTTCCCCTACACTCAACCTAGGCCTACTACTAACCCTATACCTTACACTTAGCGCAACACAACACCAACCCAAACACTAACAGTAACAATAACAATAATTCAACAATTAGCACTAATCCTAAGCCTAGCCCTATCCCTAACACCAACCCTAGTCCTAGACATAACCCTAACCCTGGCACTAGCTCTAGCCATAAACCTAACCCTAACTGTAACCCTAACCCTAACCCTTGCCCTAGATCTAGCCCTAACCCAACCTACAGCTGAAACTAATCCTAGCCCTAGCCCTAAACCCAGACCTTACACTAGCCATAACCCTAACTCTATGTCTAAACCTAGCTCTTGCTCAAACCTTAATCGTAACACTAACACTATGCTAACTCTAGTACACTAACTCTAAACACTAAGGCTAACACTAAATTTAACTCTAATCCTAACAATAACCCTAACACTAATACAACCCTAGCCCTAACCCGAACCCTAACCATAATCCTTACCCTAAACCTAAATCTACTTCTAACCATAACCCTAACACTAACCTTGACCCAAGTCATGAACTAACCTTAGCCCTAAACTCAGCCCCAGCCCTAACCCTAATCATTGTCCTCACCTGACCCCTAACACTATCCCTAGCCTTAACACTAACCCTAATGTTATCCATAATCCTAACACAAGCCCCAGCCCTAGACCTAACTCTAGCTGTAACCCTAACCCTAAAACTGGTCCTAAAACTTAGCCCAACCCCGAACACTAACACTAAACGCAGCCCTATGCTTAGTCCTGAATCTGACATTAACCTAACAGTAAAACTGAACCTAACCCTAGTCTAAGCCCTAGACCAAGCCCTAGCCATAAACTTAACCATAGACCTAACTCTAGCCCTGGCCGTAATAGTAACGCTAATGTAATTCCCACAGCTAACCGTATCACTACCCCTAACCTTAATTGTAACCCTACCTCTATCCCTGAAACACTATTTACCCAGACCCTAAGACTTAAGGTAACACGAACCCTAACACTAACCCAACCCTAAACACAAACCTAACTGTAACCCTAACCTTAAGCCTAAAAATAACCCAATCCCTAGTGATAACACTAACACTAATCTTAAGAATAATCATAACCCTAAACCTACCACTACACCTAACCCTAACCCTATGCCTAACTGTAACCATAACCCTAAATCTTAGATAACCCCTACCCCTAAGTCTAACGCTAACCCTAACTCTAACGTTAACCCTAACCCTAATCCTATGCCTACCCCTAATACTACCCTGAACACTAACATTAACTCTTTAACCCAACCACAAACCAAACCCCAACACTAATCCTAGCATTAGCCCTAACCCAAACCCTTGCCCTAAACCTAGCACTAACCCTAACCCTAACCCTAGCCTTAACCCTAGAACCAGCACTAGACCCAGCCTTAACCCTAACCCTAAACCTAAGACAAAGCCAAACGCTAACCCTAATTGTACCCCAGACCTACCCCTAACCATAAACTACCCTTAACCCTAACCGTGGCTCTAGACCCTAATGCCAACTCTAACACTAGCCGTAAACCTAAATCAAACCCTAACTCTAAAACTAACCCTAACCCAATTCCTACAACAACCACTGGCCTTAACACGAACACTAACTCTAAACCTATCCCTACACCTATTCCTCCCCTAATCATAACCCTAACCGAAACCCTAGCCCCTCCATAACCATAGGCCAAACTCTAATGCAACTCTAACCCCAACTCTAACACTAACCATAAAACTAAAGCTAACCCTAACCCAAACTTAACCCCAACTCCATCCCTAATAATAACACTATTCCTAACACTAGCCGTAATCCTAACTATAGCCCTAGCCCTAACTCTAAACCTAGCCCTAGCCCTAAACTTACCCCTAACCATAATGCTAACACTAACCCTAACACTATCCCTACACGTACCGCTCTGCTAAACCTAACCTTAAGCCAAGCCTAACACTAACCCTAACCCCAGTTCTAGCACTAAGACAAACCTTAACCCTAGGCCTAACTCTACCCCTACACCTGCACACCTCCCCTAATCCTAATCCAAACCATACCCCAACCCTAAGCTTAAACCTAGCCCTAACGCAAGCTTAACCCCAAACATAACCCTAACGTTAACAATAAAACTAACATTAACTCTGTACCAAACCTAACCTTAACCATAAACCTTACCCTAACACTAATACAAGTCCTGCACCTATACCTACTATTAACTCTAAACCTAACCATAACACAAACCGACCCCTAACCCCACCCCTACCCCTACCCCTACCCCTAAACCTAACGCGAACTCTAACCCAGCTCTACTCCTAACGTTACCCATAACGTAAACTCTAACCCATTCATACCCCAACCTTAATCCTAGCCATAGCCCTAAACATAAAACCAACAAAAGCCCTAGCCTTAAACCTGACCTAGAACTAACCCTAGCCCTAAACTTAACACTAACCATAGTCCTACCCTAACCATTGTACTAACACTCCATCGCCACCCTGAGCCCTAACTCTCACACTAACCCAACCCCAACCCAACCCCAACCCTAAACCTAACACTAACCTTAACACTATCGCTCACAGTAACCATAACCCTAGCTGTAACTCTAACCCTAACACTAACCTCATCTGTAACGTTAACGTTAAACATTACCCTAGACCTAACACTAACCCAGCCATACACATGAAATTAACCATAGTCCTAGTCCTAACCCTAAACTCAGGCCTAGCCCTAGCCATAAATCTAGACCTATACTTAACCATAGCCATGGCCCTAACATTAACCCTAACATTAACACTATCCATAACCTTAGCACAAACACTAATGCTAACCCTGAACCAAACCAAACACTAAAAAGCCATCCCCATTTCCCACTATAAACCCATCCCCATACCCCTAACACAAAGCCTACCCTTAACACTAAACCTAGCCGTAACCGTGACCCTGCACTACACTTAACCATAAAGCAAATCCTTACCCTACCATAACTCCTAATCTTAACTTAATTCTAGCCCTAGCCCTACCCTCACGTTAGTGTTAGACCTAACACTAACCCTAACACTAACCCTAAATCTAGCACTAGACCTAGCCCTACCTTTAAGCCTAACACTAGTCCTAACCATAACAGAAACCCTAACACTACCCTATGCCAAACTCTACCCTTACACCTGACTCTAACTCTAACCATATCCCTAAGCCTAACCCTCAACGCTAGCCCTAACCCAACACAAATCCTAGCCCTAAATCTGACCCTAAACTTAGACCTAGCCCTATCCATAACTCAAACTCTAACACTAACCCTAGCTCTAACCCTAACTCTAACCCTAATAATAAATTTAGATCTAGTCCTAGCACTAACGTTAACCCTAACCGTGTCCATAGTCCTGGCTCTAACCATAACCCTAACACTAGCCCTATCACTAACACTAACCCTAAAACTACCTCTAAACATAACCTTAAACCATCTCTAACTCCAACCCTACCCATTCCCATAAGCCTAACATTAACCCTAACTCTAACTCAGCCCTAGGCTAACCTTGACCCTAACACTTACCCCAGTCTAAGCCACAGCCCTAACCTTAGTTTGATCCCACACACTAAACGTAACTCTATCCCTAACAAAAACCGAGCCCCAGCAATTGCCCTAGCCCTGCCCCTAAACTAAACTTACCTCTAATACTAACTCTACCACTAAAAGTAAACCTAACCCTAGCTCTAGGACTAATCCTAAACCTAAAACTAATCCTAAGTCTAACTCTAGCTCTAGGCCTAACCCCAACCCTAGCCTAGAGGTGACCCTAACGCTAACACTAACCATCACACAACACTAACCATCACCCAACACTAAACCTAACCCTAATGTTAACTCTGCCCTAATCCTAGCCCTAACCTTAATACTAACACTAGCCCATGTCAAAACCCTAACCCTAACCCTAGTCCTAATCTTACTTTTAACCATGATATTAGCCCTAAACCTGACTCTAAACCTAAGCCTATACCTAACCCAAACCCTAACCTTAAATGTAACCCTAACCTACCATTAACCCTAGCTGTAGCCCTAAAATTGCCCCTACCCATAATGCTAACCATAACCCTAATCCTAGCCCTATTCTTAATCCTACTCCTAATGCTAGGTCCAACCCTAGCCCTCAGCATAATCCTAGCCCTAACCCTCACTCTAGCCTTAACGCTAACTCTCATGCTACCACCAGCCCTAACACTCATCGTAAAGCTAACCCTAACCCAACCCTCACCCTACCCTTAAGCCTACCACTCCTCTAACTCTAACCCTAACCCAACACTTACCACTACACTAGCCTTAATCCTAACCTAACCCTTACGCTACCTCTAGCCCTACTTTTAATTGAAAACCTAAACAATCCCTAACCATAACCATAACATTAATCCTAACCCTAGCCTTTATCCTAAACATAGCCCTAGCCTTAACACTATCCCTAACTTAGTCGTAACCCTAATGATAGCCCTAGATTTAGCTCTAGTTCTAACCCTAGCCCAAAACTAACCCTAACCCTACTGTAATCCGAACTCTAGCCCTAACCCTAAACCGAAGACCAGCCCTAGCCCTAACCCTGACTGTAGCACTAACTCTAGACTTAACCCTAACTGTAGCTATAAACCTAACGCAAAACCTAAGGTTAAACTTAAGGCTAATCCAAGGCCTAAACCTAGCCCTAACCCTAACCCTTGTACTAAGAGTAACCCTAACGCTAGACCTCCCCGTAAATCTAGCACTAAATCTAAACCTAACACACCCATAACCTTAGCCGTAACCACAGAGCAAACCCTGACACTAACCTTAACTCTAACCCTATCCTAAAACTAGTTGTAACTCTAACCCTTCCCCTAAACGTAAACCTAAACATAGCTCTAGTCCTAACCCTAAACCTAACCCTGACACTAAACCTAGACATAGACCTAGGGCTAACCCAAACACTAGACAGAGACCTGAGCCTAACCCGAGACCTACCACTAACTATAACCGTAACCATAAACCTAACCATAACCCTAGCCATAGGCTTAACTTCTACCCTAGCCGTAGACCCGACCATAACCACAACCCTAACCCTAACTCTAACCCAACAGTAGCCCTAACCCTAATGATAACCATGACCTAATGATAGCCCTAGCCCTAACCCCAACACAAGCCCTAGTCCTAACCCTAACCAAACCACGGACATAAATATAGCTCTAAACCGAACCCTAACCTTAAACATAGCCTTACCATAACCCTCACCATAACCATATGCCTAGCCCTAACCCATACTCTAACCCTAACAGTAACCCTAGACCTAGCCCTAGAACTAACACTAACACTAGCCTTAGCCCTAGACCTAGTGCTAACCTTAACCCTACCCCTAACCCTATGCCTAACACTAGCCTTAACACTAACGCCAACCCTAACCCTAAGCCTAACTCTAGCCCTAACCCTAGCCCTAGCCCTAACCTTAATGCTAACACTAACAGTAGCCCTAAATCAAAACCTAA
This sequence comes from Diceros bicornis minor, assembly GCF_020826845.1. Lineage (NCBI taxonomy): Eukaryota > Metazoa > Chordata > Mammalia > Perissodactyla > Rhinocerotidae > Diceros > Diceros bicornis. Next base: position 46,617 of record NW_026690906.1, on the reverse strand, counting down.
GACTACCCCAACCATAACCCTCACTCTAACCCAACTCTAAACTTACCCCTAACTCTACCGCTACTCCTACCCGTCACTTTAACGCTTACCCTATTTTTTCCCCCAAAGCCTCAGTAGATAGTTGTATGTTATAGCTGCACATCCTTCTAGTTCCTGTATATGGGATGCGGCGTCAGCATGGCTGGAGATGCGGTGTGTCGGTGTGCACCTGGGATCCAAAGCTGGGTTGCCAACAGCGGATCCTGCGCACTTAACTGCTAAGCCATGGGGCCAGCCCCACGCTTACCCTAAATACAAACCTAACCTTACACATAACCCTAAAGTTAACCCTGACCCTATCCATAACCCAAACTCTAACGCACACAACATTAACCCTAACACTAAACCTAATCCAAGCCATAGCCATAAGCCTAAAGCCAGCCGCAGCCCTAGCCCTACCAGCAACCTAGCACTAACCATAGCCATAAACCTAACTGAACTCTAACCCTAAACCTAAACTTAGCACTAACCCTAGACCTAAACCTAAGCCTTTCCCAAAACCTAATCCTAACGCTAACCATACACCTGACCCTCACCCAAACACTAAACCTACCCCAAGCGTAACCCTAACCCTAGCCCTAGCCCTAGCCCTAGCCCTAAGCCGAGTCCTAAGACTAACCAGAACTCTGTTCCTAACCCAAACCCAAGTCCTAACAATAATCCTATCCCCAACCACAACCAAAAGCGCTACCCATATCCCAAACCTAAGCCTCAAACAACCCTAAACCTAAACATAGCCCTATGCCAAACCCTAACCTTAAGTGTAATGTTAACCTTACCACTTGTCCTAGACCTAATTCTAACCCAGCCCTAGAGCGGACCCTTACACTAGCCCTAACACTAACCCTAACCACAGACCTATCCTTAGCCCTAAGTCTAACCCCAGTCCTAACCCGATCACTGGCACTAACCCTAACTCTAACACTAAACTTATCCCTAACTGGAGCCACAACACTAATGCTAATCCTTACCCTAACCATGACCCTAAACTGATCTCTCCCATTCCCAACCAATAACCCAATCTTTAACCCTAAACCTAACAGTACCCCTGCCACTAAGTCTAACACAAACTATGACCCTAAACGGAACCATGAACTTAGCCATATCCCTAACCATAACGCTAGACCTAGACTTAACTCTAACCCTAACCCTAGCCCTAACCTGAACCATGGCACTAACAGTAATGCTCAATCTAGCCCTAACCATAACACTAACACTAAACCGAACTGTAGCCCAAAACCAACACCTACCACTATGTGTAACCCTAACCCTAAACGGAGTATTAATCCTAACGCTAACCCAAATCCTATCCATAAACCTAACCCTAACCCTAGCGCTATCACTAACATAATGCTAATCCTAACCCTAATCTGTAACCTAACCCTAACCATAGCACAGACTTAATCCTAATCCTAACTTTAACCCTCACTCTAACCCTAAAACTGACCCTAACTTATAAGCCTAACCCTAAACCTCACTGAATCAGAAACCAAACACGAACCCAAACCCTTACCCGAACATAAACTTGAACCTAAACACTAACAAGAACCCTAACCTTGACCCCAACACTAGGACTAACACTAAACATAAACTTAACATTAACCAAAGCCCTCAACCTTACTCTAACCCTAGCCCTAATGCTAGACCTAGACCTAGACCAAGCCGTAACCATAACTGTAACCCTAGCCAGAACACAGGGCCTAACCTTAGCTCTAGACCTAACACTAGCCCTAACTCTAAGTCTAGAGATAACAGTAGCCCTAGACCTAAACCTAACACTAAATCTAATTGTAATCCTGACCCAGCACAATCGAGACCAGCGGCATAATATCTGAAGGTGCTTGCTACTAAAACCTTGGGGAGCACCCCCAGAAAACCCGGTTCGCAAAGAAACTAAAACCGGCTCTTAAAAGGCCCATGCGCCAACTCACCCATTTCAGAAAGCATCCTAAAATCACCAGAAAGAAAAGTGCACAGTGCTGTGGTGAAAAGAGACTCACCTAATAGGCCCTGAGTGCATCTCGGTGAGGGGTGAGACCTCTCCAGAGACTGGGACATTGGCGGCGGCCATTGTTGTGGCCTGGTGTGGGCGTGCTGACACAGATGCAATTGGAGTACTCCCTGGGACCTGCTAGCCCAGGGTCAGCCCCACGCGCTAGAGCACCGATTTAATCCAGCTCACCCAGGGCAGGCAGCCCACCCTAGAGACTGGTCCCACCCAACAACAAGCCCTCAGGCAACTTGTGGGCCTGCATAGATTGGTGACTGGATTCTCTGCAACCTGGCAACTGAGCCGACTTTAAGGGGGCAGGGTGTGCACAAGGAGCCAGTGGAGAGTGTGGGGCAGTTGTGGAGTGTGTGGGGCTCCTGCCGTGGAGAGACTGGGTCTGCTTGGGGAGGTCGGGGTGCGCACACGGGGCAGGACTGTGTTGACAGTGTGTGTGGACCTGTGGGCAGCAGAGCTTGTCAGTTGCAGAAGACTTGTGCTTCTCAAAGACCCCCATGGGGGTTTGCCCCATCTTCCAAAACCTGAAGCAATTGGGTGATCCTGTGCCTGAGACCAGCCCCACACAGCTGCAATCCTCAGAGAGCTGACAAGAGACCTAACAGGCTAGAGGCTTACAGCAAATGTAAGGCCCTGAGCCTAAAAATCTGCCATGCTGGGGGCGTACTCACTTAAAAGAAATACTGCAACACAAATGTGGTATTAGAACTTGCAGCCAACTGTGCTGGGGCTCCCCACACCTCATAAAGAGACTGAAGGGCCCACAACAACTACAAGCAGCTCAGCATTACAACAGCTGGCCAGGAGCATAACTTGGCCTCCCTGGGTGACTACAGGGAGAGCAAACAGGCCACAACAGAAGGACACGCATAGCCCACATAGTGGTGACCCCTGGAACATTGAGAACTGAGGTAAGCACAAGGCAGGTCTCCTAAGCCATCACTTGCATAAGGTCACCTATCCAAGAACAGGAGACGTAGCTGACATACCTAATATGTAGACACAAGCATAGGGAAAGAGGCAAAATGAGGAGGCAAAAGAATACAGTCCAAGTAAGGGAACAGGACAAAACCCCAGATAAGGAATTAAGTAAAACAGAAATGAGCAACCTACCCGACAGAGAGTTCAAATTAAGAGTGCTAAGGATGCTCACTGATGTGGGGAGAAGAATAGATGAACTCAGTGAGAATGTCAACAAAGAAAGGGAAGATATAAAAAAGAACCAATCAGAAATGAAGAATACAATACTGGAAATGAAAAATTCATTAGAGGGACACAAAAGCAGAGTAGAGAATACAGAAGAACGGATCTGTGAGCTGGATGAAAGACTAGAAGAAATTACCCAAGGTGAACAAGTAAAAGAGAAAAGAATTAAAAAGAGTGAGGACAGTCTAAGGGACCTCTGGGACAACATCAAGCACACTAAATTCCGTGCTATAGGTGTCTTGGAAGGAGTAGAGCGAGACAAGGGAGCAGAGAATCTATTTCAAGAAATAATAGATGAAAACTTCCCTAACCTAAGGAAGGAAACAGACATCCAGGTACAGGAATCACAGAGAGCCCCAAACAAGATAAACCCAAAGAGGCCCACACCAAGATACATCATAATCAAAATGTCCAGAATGAAAGATAAAGAGAGAATCCTAAAAGCCGCAAGAGAATGTCGTTACTTACAAAGGAAACCCTATAAGGCTATCAGCTGACTACTCAGCAGAAACCTTACAGGCTAGAAGAGAACGGCACGATATATTTAAAGTGCTAAAAGGAAAAAACTTACAGCCAAGAATACTCTACCCAGCAAGTTTATCATTCAAAATGGAAGGAGAGATCAAAAATTTCCCAGGCAAGCAAAAATTAAAGGAGTTTGTCACCAAGAAACCAGTGCTACAAGAAATGTTAAAGGGACAGATTTAAGGGGAAAAGAGAAGACCACAAATAAGAAAAATTATCTATTTCCATGATAAGAGGGTAATGGATACAAAAGCACAAAAAAGAGGTTAGATATGATATCAAAAACATAAAAGGAGGGATGAGAGGAGTTAAAGAGTACAGCTTTCAGACAGAGGTCAAACTAAAGTGACCATCAATTCTGTATAGAAGAAGAAAGGAATAGAGAAGGACTACTAAAACATTGAGAAAAAAAAACTTAAAAAATGGTAGTAAGTACATACTTATAAATAACGACTTTAAATGTCAATGGACTAAATGCTCCAATTAAAAGACATAGGGTGGCTGACTGGATAAAAAAACAAGACCCATATATATGCTGCATACAAGAGACACACTTCAGACCTAAAGACACTCACAATCTGAAAGTGAAGGGATGGAAAAAGATACTCCACACAAATGGCAATGAAAAGAAAGCTGGGGTAGCAGTACTCATATCAGATAAAATAGACTTTAAAACAAAAACTGTAAAAAGAGACAAAGAAGGGCATTACATAATGATCAAGGGAACACTCCAACAAGAGGATATAACACATGTAAATATCTACGCACCCAATGTAGGTGCACCTAAATATATAAAGCGATTATTACCAGACATAAAAAGAGAAATAGACAGTAACACAATAATAGTAGGGGACTTTAACACTCCACTTACACCAACGGATAGATCATCCAAACAGAAGATCAATAAGGAAACTTTGGCCTTAAACGACACACTAGAACAGATGGACCTAGTAGATATATACAGAGCATTCCATCCAAATACTGAAGAATACACGTTCTTTTCAAATGCACATGGAACATTCTCCGGGATTGATCACATATTAGGCCACAAAACAAGTCTCCATAAATTTAAAAGGATTGAAATAATACCAACCATCTTTTCTGACCACAAGGGTATGAAACGAGAAATCAACTGTAGGAAGAAAATCAGAAAAACCACAAATATGTGGAGATTAAACAAAATGCTACTGATCAATGACTGGGTGAACGAAGAAATCAAAGAAGAAATCAAAAAATACATGGAGACAAATGAAAATGAAAATACTACATCCCAGAATTTATGGGATACAGCAAAAGCGGTTCTAAGAGGGAAGTTTATAGCGATACAGGCCTATCTCAACAAACAAGAAAAATACCAAATAAACAATCTAACAATGCACCTGAAGGAACTGGAAAAAGAAGAACAAACAAAGCCCAAAATCAGTAGAAGAAGGGAAATAATAAAAATCAGAGCAGAAATAAATGATATAGAGACCGAAAAAATTAATAAAACCAAGAGCTTGTTCTTTGAAAAGATCAACAAAATTGACAAAACTTTAGCTAGACTCACCAAGAAAAAAAGAGAGAAGGTACAAATAAGTAAAATCAGAAATGAAAGAGGAGAGGTTACAACAGACACCTCAGAAATACAAAAGATTATAAGAGAATACTATGAAAAGCTGTATGCCAACCAATCCGACAATCTGGAAGAAATGGATAAATTCTTAGAATCACACAACCTTCCAAAACTGGATCAAGAAGAAGTAGAGAATTTGAATAGACCAATCACCAGTAAGGAGATCGAAACAGTAATCAAAAACCTCCCCAAAAATAAAAGTCCAGGACCAGATGGCTTCCCTGGTGAATTCTACCAAACATTCAAAGAAGACTTAATACCTATCCTTCCCAAACTCTTCCAAAAAATTGAGGAGGAGTGGAAGCTTCCTAACTCATTTTACGAAGCTGACACTACGTTGATACCAAAACCAGACAAGGACAACACAAAAAAAGAAAATTACAGGCCAATATCACTGATAAACATCGATGCAAAAATCCTCAACAAAATACTAGCAAATCACATACAACAATACGTTAAAAAGATTATACACCATGATCAAGTGGGATTTATTCCAGGTATGCAGGGATGGTTTAACATTCGCAAATCAATCAACGTAATACACCACATTAATAAAATGAAGAATAAAAATCACATGATCATCTCAATAAACGCAGAGAAAGCATTTGACAAGATACAGCATCCATTTGTGATAAAATCTCTGAATAAAATGGGTATAGAAGGAAAGTACCTCAACATAACAAAGACCATATATGACAAACCCACAGCTAATATCATCCTCAATGGTGAAAAATTGAAAGCCATCTCTCTAAGAACAGGAACCAGACAAGGATGCCCACTGTCACCACTCCTATTGAACATAGTACTGGAAGTCCTAGCCAGAGTAATCAGACAAGAGAAAGAAATAAAAGGGATCCAAATTGGAAAGGAAGAAGTGAAACTGTCACTATTTGCAGATGACGTGATTTTATATATAGAAAACCCTAAAGAATCCACCAGAAAACTTTTAGAAGTAATAAACGAATATGGTAAAGTTGCAGGATACAAAATCAACATACAAAAATCAGTTGCATTTCTGTACACTAACAACGAAGTAGCAGAAAGAGAAATTAAGAATACCATCCCATTTACAATTGCAACAAAAAGAATAAAAGACCTAGGAATAAACTTAACCAAAGAGGTGAAAGATCTGTACACCGAAAACTATAAAATATTCCTGAAAGAAATTGAAGAAGACACAAAGAAATGGAAAGATATTCCGTGCTCTTGGATTGGAAGATTTAACATAGTTAAGATGTCCATACTTCCTAAAGCAATCTATAGATTCAATGCAAAGCCTATCAAAGTTCCAACAACATTTTTCACAGAAATAGAGCAAAGAATCCTAAAATTTATGTGGAACAACAAAAGACCCCTAATAGCTAAAGGAATCTTGAGAAAAAAGAACAAAGCTGGATGTATCACACTCCCTGATTTCAAAATATACTACAAAGCTATAGTAAACAAAACAGCATGGTACTGGCACAAAAACAGACACACAGATCAATGGAATAGAATCGAAAGCACAGAAATAAACCCACACATCTATGGACAGCTAATCTTTGACAAAGGAGCCAAGAACATACAATGGGGAAAACAAAGTCTCTTCAACAAAAGGTGTTGGGAAAACTGAACAGCCACATGCAAAAAAATGAATGTAGACGCTTACCTTACCCCATGCACAAAAATTAACTCCAAATGGATTAAAGACTTGAATGTAAGACCTGAAACTGTGAAACTTCTAGCAGAAAACATAGGCAGTACGCTCTTCGACATCGGTCTTAGCAACATCTTTTCAAACACCATGTCTGACCGGGCAAGAGAAACAATAGAAAAAATAAACAAATGGGACTACATCAAACTAAAAAACTTCTGCACAGCAAAGGAAGCCATCAAAAAAACGAAAAGACAACATAAAAATTGGGAGAAGATATTTGTAAAACATACATCTGATAAGGGCTTCATCTCCAAAATATATAAAGAACTCATGCATCTCAACAACAAAAAAACTACCAACCCAATTAAAAAATGGGCAAAAGACCTGAACAGACATTTCTCCAAAGAAGACATACAGATGGCCATCAAACACATGAAAAGATGTTCAAAATCACTAACTATCAGGGAAATCTAAATCAAAACTACAATGAGATATCACCTCACGTCTGTCAGAATGACTATAATTAACAAGACAGGAAACGACATGTGTTGGAGAGGCTGTGGAGAGAAGGGTACTCTCATACACTGCTGGTGGGAGCGCAAACTGGTGCAGCCTCTATGGAAAACTGTATGGAGATTCCTCAAATATCAAGGTTAGAACTACCATATGATCCAGCTATTCCACTGTTGGGTATTTATCCAAAGAACTTGAAAACACCAATTTGTAAAAGTACATGCACCCCTGTGTTCATTGCAGCATTATTCACAATAGCCAAGACTTGGAAGCAACCTAAGTGCCCATCAAGGGACGAATGGATAAAGAAGATGTGGTATATATACACAATGGAATACTACTCAGCCATAAGAAATGATGTAATCCAGCCATTTGTGACAACATGGATGGACATTGAGATTATCATGCAAAGTGAAATAAGTCAGAGGGAGAAGGTCAAATAACATATGATTTCCTTTGTTAAGTAATAGATAATAACAACAATAAACAAACACATAGGGACAGAGATTGGATTGGTGGTTGCCGGGGGTAGGGGGGGAGGGAGGAAGGTGAAAAGGATGGTTCGGTACATGTGTGTGGTGATGGGTTTTAGTTGGTGTTTTGGTGGTGAACATGATGTAATCTCTGCAGAAGTGGAGGTGTAGTGATGTACACCTGAAATTTTTCCAATGTTGTAAACCAATGTTACTGCAATAAACAAAAAATTAAAAAAAAAGAGCGGATGTCAAATAACACTGAATAATATGACTGCCGTCACATGCAATGGGAGTGATATCACACAATATGTGAGATGTGACTGGCTATCCTAGTGTTACCACAATCAAGGTGTGTGATGTCCAAAAAAGGGGGTGATGTCACACATAACAGTTACAGTGATGTCAAACACAAAATGTAAATGATGTCGCAAGCAGGACGTTGGAGTGATGTGAAACACACTATCAGAGTGATGCCACACTCAATTGGTGTGATGTCATACATAATACTGGGAGTGACAACAACATAACAACAGTTGGGATATCATATCCTAATTAAGGTTGGTGTCACACACAATTGATGTGATGTGACACAAGATGAGGTTGTTGTCACACACACAAGTGGTGTGATGTCACCCATAACCGTGTGTGTCATGTCAGGCATAAAAATGGGTGTGATATCCCATGCACACAATGGGAGTGATGTCATACTATAAAAGGTGAGTTGTGTCAAAAGGGACATGACGATGTCACACATAGCAGTGAGAGTGTTGTCACACAATTCATATGATGTCACACATAATGTGAGTGATGTCACAGAGAAACAGGTGAGTAATACAGCAGAGGACTTGTGACTGATGTCACACATGTGTGTCAGTGATGTCACACTATTGGTGTGATGTCATAAAAACAACAGGCATGTTGTCTCAAAAAACAGAGAGATGTCACTCCAAATATATGAGTGAAGTCACAGAAACACCATGAGAGTGAGGGCACAACAGTAGTAGAGTGATATCCTCAAGAATTAGTGTGACGTCACACAGAATACTAGTAGTAACATCACACATAACAATAGTGATTTCATATGCTAAATTGCATTCATGTCACACGCAATTGGTGTGATGTCAACATCTGTGAATGTTGTCACGCTCATAATAGGTGTGATGTCATACATGAAAAAGTGTCTTGTCTTATGCCACAAAAAAGTGAATGGTGTCACACATATCATTGGGTATGATTTCAATCACAAATGTGAGCCCTGTCACAAGTACACCATTGGTGTGATGTCAGACACACAATGTGTGTGAAGGCTCACACCAACCTGGTGATGTCACAGACAACAGGAGTGGTGTCTCTAAGGAAAATGAGTGAATATTCACACATAGCAATGAGAGTTACACAAAACACACCAGTGCGATATATCAGAGTAAAGGTGAGAGAGTTCACAGAAACCTGGAAATGACTTCATACATAACAGTGGGTGTCACATCACAGTTAAGAATATGACTGCCATCACACACAATGGGAGTGATATTACACAATTTGAGAGATGTGACCGTCTATCCTATTGTTAACACACTCATGTTGTGTGATGTTCCAAAATGGGTGTGATGTCCCATATAACGATTGGAATGATGTCAGACACAAAATGTGAACCACGTCACACTCCATTGGAATGATGTCAAACACTATCAGAGTGATGCCACACTCAATTGGTGTGATGTCATACATAATACTGGGAGTGACACCACGCATAATAATGGTTGGTATATCATACGGGAATTAAGGTTAATGTCTCACACAAATGTTGTGTTGTGACACACAATGAGGGTGTTGTCACACCCAAACAATTGATGTGATGTCACCAAGAAGCATGTGGTCACGCCACGCAAAATAGTGGGAGTGATATTACATGCACACAATGGGAGTGATGTCACCCTTTAAAATGTGAATTATGTCACAAGGGACATGTCACTTATGTCATACATAGCGGGTGTGATGTCGCACTATTGATGTGATGTCACACATAATAAGACTGATGTCACACATAAACATGTGATTAATACCACAAAGGACATGTGACTGACGCCAAACATATGTGGGAGTGATGTCACACTATTGGTCTGATGTCCTACAACACAACAGGCGTGATATCACACATAACAGAAAGATGTCACCCAAAATATATGAATGAAGTCACAGAACACCATGGGAGTGATGTCACAACACTAATAGAGTGATGTCCTCGAGAATTAATGTGACATCACACAAAATATTGGGAGTGACATGACACTTAACAATAGCCATTTCATATGGTAAATTCGAGTGATGTCACACACAATCGGTGTGATGTCAACATATGTGAATGTTGTCACACACACAATAGGTGTGATGTCACACATAAAATTTTGAATTATGTCACAAAAATGTGAATGATGTCAGACATATCAATGAGTGTGTTTTCACACACAAATGTGAGCACTATCACACATAAATCATTGGTGTGATGTCAGACAGACATTGAGTGAGGTCAGACACACAAAGTGTGTGAAAGTACACACCAACCTGGGGATATCATGGACATTTGGAGTGGTGTCTCTAAGGAAAATGAGTGTGAATTCATACATAACAATTAGAGTTACATAAAACAAACAATAGGGATATAAGTCAGAGTAAAATGTGAGAGACTTCACAGAAACATGGGAGTGATTTCATACAAAACTGTGGATGTCATATCAAAGTTGACAATATGACTGCCCTCACACAACGGGAGTGATAACACAATTTGTGAGATGTGAGAGGCTAACCTAGCTTTATCCTGCTCAAAGTGTGTGATGTCCCAAAATGGGTGTGATGTCACACATAACGATTGGAATGATGTCACACACAAAATGTGAGCAATGTCACACTCTGTTGGCGTGATGTCAAACACACTATCAGAGTGATGTCACAATCAAGTGGTGTGATGTCATACATAATACTGTGAGTGACACCACACATAATAGTGGTTTGATATCATATGACAATTAAGCTTGATGTCACTCACAGTTGATGGGATGTGACACACAATGAGAATGTTGGTACACACAAAGGACTGTGATGTCACTCATAAACAAGTGTGTCACATCACACATAACATTGTGTGTGATATCACATGCACACAATGGAAGTGATGTCAAAATTTACACGTCACTGATCTCACAGATAGCAGTGGGAGTGATGTCACCCTATTGATGTGATGTAACTCATAACAATGGGTGTGATTTCACACATAAATAAATGAGCAATCTCACAAAGGACACATGACTGATATCACACATAACCTGTTAATAGTCTACACTCAGGTTTCTATCCAATGTATTGAAAGAGCACTTCTGCTGAATTCAACTTGCCAATAGCTGTAGGGAACATACTCTAACGAGAGCTTTTATACTTTTCACTACAACTGGTACAGCATATCTGTAACATTCATTCAATGAAAGTACAGTGTGAAGAAAAACTCTTTTTTTTATCTGTTTATGATGGTCTTGAAAAGTCCCTTTTCAAGGTTGCAATTTACGTCTTTCATTCAGGTTTTCTCTTACATGGACGAAAGAATGTGCTCGTTGAGCTTGGTTGGCCAGTAGCTGTTAGGGAGCATCTTCCTATGAGAGGGCTTAAACTTTTCACTACACAAGGAAGAGAATATCTCTAATATGTATATATGAAAAGCACAGTGTGGAGAAAAACTCTTGCTTGTACCTGTTTAACATCTGCATTGAAAAGTGCTTTTTCAAACATTGCAGCTCACGACATTTACTCAGGCTCTCTGTCACATTATAGGAGACAATGTTCTTATGGAGCAAAGGTTGCCATTAGCTGTAAGTAAGATCTTCCCATGAGAGCTTTTATCCTTTTCACTACTGCTGGGAGACAGTATCTATAACATCCATTGAAATAACATACACGGTGGAAAAAAAACTCATTTTAGTTGTTGAGGATCATCTTGATGTGTGAACATTTCAATCATTGATCTTCATGGCCAGCACTCAGGCTTTCTCTCAAATATAATGAAAGAACACCTGTTCTGAACCCAACAGCCCTGTAACTGTAAGTCAGCCCTTCCTTGGAGGGCTTTTAAACTTGTCATTACAGCTGGGAGAAAATATCTGTAAAATTCATAAAATGAAAGTCAAGTGTGCAGAAACTTCTGGCTGGTATGTCTATAGGATCCTCCTGCAAATTGCCTTTTCCATCATTGTAGTTAACGGCCGTTACTCAGGCTCTCTCTCCTATGTAAGGCAAGAAACTACTTGCTGAACTCAGCTGGCAGGGAGCTTTAAGCAGGATCCTCCTTTGAGAGATTGTAAACTTGCACTGCAGCTGCAAGAGAATATCTGTAACATCCATTCCATGTAAGTTCTCTGTGGAGGAAAACACTTCCTTTTAGCTTTTTAGGATCATATTGTAAAGTGCTTTTCATCTTTGCAGTTGATTGCATGCACACAGGTTTCCTACCTGATATAAAAGAAAACACCCTTGTTAAACTTACATTGCAAGTGGCCGTTGGGAACACCTTCCTAGGGGAGTTTCCACTTTTCACCACAGCTCAGAAAGAAGCTGTATCACATCCATTCAATGAAAGTACACCATGAAGAAAACCTCCTCTTGTAAGTGTTTATGATCATGTTCTTAAGTGGCTTTAACTACACTGCAGTTCAATCTGTACTCAGGGTCTCACTAGCATATCATGATGACCAATATTGCTTAACACAGCTTGCAAGTATCTGATAGTAATATCTTCATATGAGAGGATTTAAAATTTCAGTAACACTGGGAGAGTGTATCTATAACATCCACAAAACTAAAGTCCAGTATGTATAAAATTTCTTGCTTCTATCTGTATACGACTATCCTGATAACTGCCTTTATCCACATTGCAGTTAACTACCTTCAATCAGGAATTCTTCCCCATGTAAAGCAAGAAAGTTCTTGCTGACCTCTTCTTCCAAGTACTTTACAGGAGGATCTGCCTCTGAGAGCTTTTAAACTTTCCATTGCAGCGGGGAGAGTATTACTCTAACATCCATTCCATGAACCTACTCTGTGGTGAGCAACTCTTAAAGTTAGCATTTTAGGATATGTTAAAGTGACTTTTCCTCTTTGTCGCTCATTGCCTGCACTGAGGCTCCCTTCCCAACCGAAAGACAACTCACCACTGTTCCAACAAGTTTGAAAGTAGCTGTTAGGAACAACGTCCTATGACAGCTTTCCAACTATCACTACAAGTGGTGCAGATGATCATTACCATCCATTCAATAAAAGTTGACTGTTCAGAGCAGCTCCTGCTTGTAGGTGTTTAGGATCATCTTGAGAAGAGTTTTATAATTACTGCAGTTCAATCTGCATTCGGGGTCTGAGTAACATATTATGATGAACACTATTGATTAACACAGGTGGTCAATATCATAGGTTACATCTTCATATGAGAGGTTTCTCAGTTTCACTGCAGCTAGAGGAGAGTATCTATAACATCCATAAAATGAAAGTCAAGTGTGGAGAAAATCTCATCCTTGCATCTATATAGAATCATCTTGCAAATTGTCTTTTCCCTCTTTGCAGTTAACGACCTTCACTCAGGCTCTCTCTCCCAAGACATGCAAGAAAATGTTTGCTGAACTCAGCATGCAAGTAGCTCTGAGGAGGATTTTCCTCTGAGATCTATTAAACATTTCACTGCATCTGGGAGAGAATATCTCCAACATGAATTCCGTGAACATACCTTGTGTAGAAAAAGTCCTCGTTTTAGGTATTAGGATCATATGGCAAATTGCCTTTTCCTCTTTGCTGTTCATTGCCTGCAATGATGTTTCCTTCACTATATAGAGACAAAACACCACTGCTCAACCAATTTTGCCAGTAGCTGTAAGGAACATCTTCGTATGAGAGCTTTCAAAGTATTACTACAGATTTTGCTGATTATAATTAACATCCATTCCATTCAAGTTGAATCTTCAGAGAAACTCCTGATAGTAGCTGTTTAGGATCATCTTGAGAAGAGATATTTAATACACTACAGTTCAATCCACTTTCAGGCTCTCATGAACATATCATGACAAACATTATAGCTTAACACATGTGTCCTATATCTGTAAGTAACATCTTCATCTGAGATGTTTTAAAATTTCAGTACAGCTGGGAGAGGGTATCTATAACATCCATAAAATGAAAATGAAATATGCAGAAAAGCTGTGGCTTGTCTCTTTATGGGATCAGCCTGCATATTGCCTTTAGATCACTGCAGTTAATGACCTTCGCTCAGGCTCTCTAGCCCATGTAATGCAAGAAAGTGTTTCTTAACTCGCCTTGGTGGAATCTTTAAGGATGATCTTCCTCTCAGAGCTTGTAAACTTTTCACTGCAGCTAGGAGAACCTATTCATTACATCCATTCTATGTAAGTACTCTGTGGAGGAAAACACTTGTCTTTAGCTTCTTTGGATCATATTGTCAATTGCATTCTCATCTTAGAATTTCATTGCCTGCCCTCAGGCTTCCTCCCTGATGTAAAGAAAAAACACCACTGCTAAACCTACTCTGCCAGTAGCTATTAGGAACACCTTCCCATGAGAGTTTACACTTTTCACCACAGCTCAGAAAAAAGCTTTGTCACATCCGTTTAATGAAAGGACACCGTGAAGATAACTTCTGCTTATAACTGTTTAGGGTCATCTTAATAAATGACTTCAAATACACTGCAGTTCAATCTGCGTTCAGGGTCTCACTAGCATGTCATGACGAACACTATTGCTCAACACAGATGACAAATATCTGTTAGTAACATCCTCATTGGAGAGGTTTTAAAATTTCAGTACAGCTGGGAGAAAGTATATGTTATATCCATAAAATGAAATTCCACTTTGGAGACAATTTCTTGTTTATATCTGTGTAGGATTATCCTAAAAATTGCCTTTTACATCATTGTTGTTAACGAACTACACATAGGAATTCTCTCCTTGTAATGCCAGAAAGTTCTTGCTGAACTTGCTTGCAAGTATCTTTAAAGAGCACCTTCCTCTGAGAGCTTTTAAACTTTCCATTGTAGCTGGGAGAGAATATCTATAACATCCATTCCATGAACATACTGTGTGGTGGAAAAGTCTTCCTTTTAGTTTTTTGGATCACATAGTAAAGTGCCTTTTCCTCTTTGTAGTTCATGTCCTGTACTGAGGCTTCCTTCCCACAAGAAAGACAAAATACCACTGCTCAACGAAGTTGACCAGTAACTCTTTGAAACACTCCTAGGAGAGCTTTCAAACTATCACTACATGTGGTTCAATTTATCATTACCCTACATAAAACGAAAGCGGACACTTCAGAGAAACTCTGCTTACAGCTGTTTGGGATCATCTTGAGAAGAGACTTTGACTACACTGCAGTTCAGTCTGCCTTCAGGTTCTCAGTAACGTATCATGGTGAACACTATTGCTTATCACTGTTGGCCAATATCTGTAAGTAACTTCTACATATGAGTGGTTTTCAAACGTCAGTACAGCTGGCAAAGGGTATCTATAACATCCATCAATTGAAATTCAGATGTGGAGAAAATCTTTTGCCTGTATCTGTATAGGACTATTCTGAAAATTGCCTTTTCCAACATTGCAGTAAATAACCTTCATCCGTGCTCTTTCTCCCAAGTCAGGTAAAAAATGTTTGCTGAACTCAGTTGGAAAGTATCTTTAAGGAGGCACTCCCTCTCAGAGCTTTTAAACTTTTCACTGCAGCGGGGAGCGAATATCAATAACATCCATTTCAGGAAGGTACCTTGCGGAGAAAAATTCTTCCTTTTAGCTTTTTAGGATCATATTGTAAAGTGCCTTTTCCTCTTTGTCGTTCATTGCCTGCACTGAGCCTCCCTTCCCAATGGAAACACAAAACACTCCTGCTCAATGACCTTTGCCAGTAGCCATCAGAGCATCTTCTTAGGAGACCTTTCTAACGATCACGACAGGTGGTGCAGATTATTGTTATGATCAACTCAAAGAAAGTTGACGCTTCAGAGAAACTCCAGCTTGTGGCTGTTAAGGGTCATCTTGAGAAGAGACTTTTAATAGACTGCAGTTCAAACTCTAGTCAGGGTCCCACTAGCATATCATGATGATCTATATTGTTTAAGACAGGTGGCCAATATCTGAAAGCAACATCTTTATCTTAGAGGTTTTAAAACTTCAGTACTGCTGGGATAGAGTATCTATAACGTCCATAATATGAAAGACAAGTTTGGTAAAAATCTCATTTGTGTATGTGTAGGTTCATCATGCAAATTGCCTTTTCCCTCATTGCATTTAATGGCCTTCACTCAGCTCTCTTTCCAAAGTAAAACAAGAAAACGTTTGTTGAACTCAGCTTGCAAGGTCCCTTAAGAATGATCTTCCTCTGAGAGCTTTTAAAATTTCCACTGCAGCTGGGAGAACTTATCTATAATATCCATTCCATGTAAGTACCATGTGGAGGAAAACACTTGCTTTTAGCTTCTTCAGATCATATTGTCAATTGCATTTTCATCTTTGCATTTCATTGCCTGCACTCACGTTTCCTCCCTGATTTAAAGAGAAAACACTACTGCTAAACCTACTCTGCCAGTAGCTGGTAGGAACACCTTCCTATGAGAGTTTCAACTTATCAACACACCTCGGAAAGAAGATCTATCAAATCCATTCAATGAAATTATACCGTGAAGATAACCTCTTCTCCTACCTGCTTAGGATTATCTTCATGAATGACTTTAAACGCACTGCAGTTCAGCCTGCATTTAGGGTATCATTAGCATATCGTGATGAACACTATTGCTTAACACAGGTTGCCAATATCTGTTAGTAACATCTTCATATGAGAGGTTTTAAATTTTTAGTACAGCTGGAGATAGTATCTATAACATCAATAAAATGAGAGTTCAGTGTGGAGAAAATCTCTTGGTTGTATCTGTATAGGATTATGCTGAAAATTGCCTTTTCCACCATTGCAGTTAACGACCTGCACTTAAGAATTCGCTCCCAGGTAAGGCAAGAAAGATCTTGCTGAACTCAGATGACAAGTGTCTTTCAGCAGATCTGCCTCTGCAAGCTTTTAAACTTTCCACTGCACCTGGGACAGAATATCTATACCATACATTCCATGTAAGTACTCTGTGGAGGAACATACATAATTTAAGCTTTTTAAGATCATCTTGCAAAGTGCCTTTTCATCTCTGCAGTTCACTGCCTGCACTCAGGCCTCCTCCCCAAAGTAAAACAGAACACCACTGTAAACCTATTTTGCCAGTGGCTGCTTGGAGCAGATTCCTATGAGATGTTAAAATTGTCACCACAACCGGGGAAGAAACTCTATCACATCCATTCAACGAAAGTACCGTGTGAAGAATAACTTTACATGTCGCTGTTTAGAATCATATTCATGAGTGACATTAAAAACATTGTAGTTCAGTCTACCTTCAGGGTCTCACCAGGATATCATTATCAACACTATTGTTTAACACAGGTTGCAAATATCTGTTAAGAATACCTTCATATGAGAGGTTTTAAAGTTTCAGTACAGATAGGAGTATCTATAACATCCATAAAATGACAGTTCATTGTGGAGAAAATTTCTTGCTAATATCTGTATAGGACTATCCTGAAAATTTCCTTTGCATCCTTGCAGTTAACAACATTCACTTAGTAATTCTTTCCCCATTTAATGAAAGAAAGACCTTGCTGAACTCAGATTGCAAGTAGCTTTCCGCAGGATCTGCCTTCTGAGAGCTTTTAAACTTTCCACCGCAGCTGGGACATTATATCCATAACGTCCAGTACATGAACGTATCCTGTGCAAAAAAACTCTTCCATGTAGATTTTTGGACGATGTGGTTCAGTACCTTATGCTTTTGCCGTTCATTGCCTGCATTGAGGCTGTCTTCCCAATGGAATGACAAAACACCACTAAGCAACCAAGTTTGTCAGTAGTTTTCAGGATCATCTTACAAGGAGAGCTATCACTACAGGTGGTGCAGATTATCCTTACCATCCATTCGATGACAGATGACTCTTCAGAGAAACTCCTCCTTGTAGCTGTTTAGGATCATCTTGAGAATTTGAATACACTGCAGTTCAAACTACATTCAGGGTCTCACTAGCATATCATGACGAACACTTTTGTTTAACACAAGTACCCAATAAGTGTAAGTAACATCTTCATATGAGAGGTTTTAAAATTTCAGTACACCTGGGAGATAGCATCTATGGCATCTGTAAATGGAAAGGCCAGTCTGGAGCAAAATTCTTGCTTGCATCTGTAGAGGACTATCCTGAAAATTGCCTCTCCCAACATTGCTGTTAACGACATTTAGTTAAGAATTTTCTCCCTGGGGCCTGCCCGGTGGCGCAAACATTTTTGTGTGCACGCTCCACTTTTGTGGCCTGGGGTCTTCAGTTTCCCAACCCTGGGCACGCACCAACGCACTGCTTGCCAGGACATGCTGTGGTGGCGTCCCATATAAAGCAGAGGAAGATGGGCACAGATATTATCTCAGGGCCAATCTTCCTCAGCAAAAAAGAGGAGGATCAGCATCGGATGTTACCTCAGGGCTGATCTTCCTCACACACAAAAAAGAGAAATCTCTCCCATGTAATGCCAGCAAGTTCTTGCTTAACATCTCTCGCAAGTAGGTTAAAGGAGCATCTACCACTGAGAGCTTTTAAACTTTCCACTGCAGCTGGGAGAGAATATCTATAGTATCCATCTAATGAACATACTCTGTGGAGAAAAACATTTCCATTTAGTTTTTGAGGGTCATAATGGAAAGTGTTTTTTTTTCCTTTTGGTATGTTGCCTGCACTGAGGCTGCCTTCTCAATGGAAACACAAAATACCACCGCTCAGGCACTTTTGCCAGTAACAACTAAGGAAATAACTTCGTGCCCTGTCTCTCTTCCTTCCAGCAAATGAGGTCCACCTTTCTTACCCAGGTTGGCGACATATTGCCATTTCAGGCCTTGAGAAGGGATATCACATTCCTTTGAGAAAGCAATTTCTGATCCCGGGTTCTAAGTAGAGCTCTAGGAACAAGTTAGTAATTGAATTTTAATGATTACTGGAGCTTAGCTGAACCATGTATAGCACCTATTGTTGGAAATAACTTCTTGCCCACTATCTCTTCCTTCCATCTCATAAAGATCAGAACCCTAAAACAGGTATATAACAGAATGCAGTTTCAGGCCTTGAGATTGAATCTCTTATTCCTTTGAGAAGGCACTTTCTGACCCAGGCTTGTAAGCAAATGTCTAAAAACGACTTTGTATATGAGCGGCAATCATTAATACAGCTAAGCTAACTTATGGCTAACAGCCATTTCTGGAAATAACTTCATGGCAAATCTCTCTTCCTTCCAGCTCTGAATGTTTACATTCCTAAAACAGGTTTTGAATATATTGCTCTTTCGAGGCTTAGGAGGGAATATCACATTCCTTTGAGAAGGCACTTTCACGTCCCAGCATGTAAGTAGATGTCCAGGAACAAGTTAGTATATGAGTGGCAATCATCACTACAGCTGAGCTCATCTGTATAAAATACCCATCTCTGGAAGTATCTTTGTGCTCACTCACTCTTCCTTTCAGCTCGTGAGAATCACCTTCCTAAACCAGGTTTAGAACATAATGGTATTTTGGTCGTTGAGAGCAAATCTCACATTCCTCTATGAAGACAATTACTGATAACTTCATGTAAGTAGATGTCTAGGAACAAGTTTATATTGGAGCATCAATCAGTACTACAGCTGAATAAAATGACATATAACACACATTCCTCGAAATAACTTCATGTTAAAACTCTCTTCCTTCTAGCACTAAGCATCACTAAACTAAACCAGTTTTGGACCATATTGCCTTATTGGGCCCTGAGAAGGATTCTCGCATTCCTTTGAGAAGGCACTTTCTGATCCCAGAGTGGAAGTAGATGTCTAGGTACAATTTGTAAATGAGTGGCAAGCTTTACGACAGCTGAGCTAAGCTGTGTATAATACCAATTCCTGAAAATAACATTGTGCCTCATCTCTCTTCCTTCCAACTCATAAAGATCACAAAGCTAAACCAGGTTGGAACATATTGCCATGTCACTCCTTGAGATGGAATCTCATATTCCTTTGAGAAGGCACATTCTGATCCTGTCCAGAATGTTGAAGTCTAGGAATAAGTATGTATATGGGTGTTAATCATTACTAGATCTGAGCTCAACTGTCTATAACAACCATTCCTGGTAAAGCTTTTTGCCTCATCTCTCCTCCTTCAATCTCATAAGGATCACAAATATAAACCAAGTTTCATGCATCGTGCCATTTCAGGCCTTGAGAATGAATCTCACACTACTTTGAAGGCACTTTCTGATCCCTGCTTCTAAGTAGATGTCCAGGACAAGATTCTATATAAGTGGCAATCGTTACTACAACTGAACTATTCTTTGAATAACACCCAATCCTGAAAATAACTTCATGCCCGATCTATCTTCCTTCCAGCTCGTAATGAAGACCTTCCTCAAGCAAGTTGGGAACATATTGCCATTTCAGACCTTGAGAAGAAATCTCACATTCCTTTGAGACAGCATTTTCTGATCACAGCCTGCATGTAGACGTCTAGGATCAAGTTTGTATGTGAGTGGCAATCACTAATACAGCTGTGCTTCTCTCTTCCTTCCATCTCGTAAGGATCACAAAAGTAAATCAGCTTTGGAACATAATGCCATTTCAGGCCCTTGAGAACAAATCTCACACGCCTTTGAGAAAGTACTTTCTGATCCCGGCTTGTAAGTAAATGTCTAGTAACGAGTTTCTAAATGTGTGGCAATCATTACTACAGCTGAGCTAAACTATGTATAAGAACCATTCCTCAACATATCTTCCTACCCCATCTCTCTTCCTTCCAGCTCTACAGGATTACATTCCTAAGCATGGTTTTGAAGGTAATACCATGTTGGGCCTTGAGAATGAATCTCACGCTACCTTGAGAAGGAACTTTCTGATCCCAGCTTCTAAGTAGATCCCTAGAAACAAGTTTGTATATGAGTGGAATCATTACTACAACTGAGCTGAACTATGAATAACACCTATTCCTGAAAATAACTTCGTGCCGGTCTCCCTTCCTTCCAGATCATAAGGCCCACTTTCCTCAACCACGTTTGGAACATATTGCCATTTCCGGCCTTGAGAAGGAATCTCATATTCCTTTAAGAAGGCACTTTCTGATCACTGCTTCTAAGTATATGTCCAGGAACAAGATTCTATATAAGTGGCAATCGTTAGTAAAACGGAACTATTCTATGAATAGCATCAATTCCTGGAAAAAAACTTCATGCTCAATCTCTCTTACTATCAGCTCGTAAGTACCACCTTCCTCGACCAAGTTTGGAACATATTGCTGTTTCAGGCCTTCAGAAGGAATATCACATTCCTTTGAGAAGTCACTTTCTGATCCTGGGGTGATGTAGATGTCTAAGAACAAGTTTTTATATGAGTGGCAATCATTACTACACCTGAGTTAATCTATGTAGAAAACTCATTCATGGAAATGTCATTGTGCCCAATCTTTCTTCCTTCCGTCCAATAAGGATCACAAACCTAAGCCAGGTTTGGGGCATATTGCGATTTTGGGGCCTGAGAAGGAATGTCACATTCCTTTGCGAAGGACCTTTGTGTTCCTGACCTGTATGTAAATTTCTATGAACATGTTTGCATATGAGTGGCAATCATGATGACAGGAGCTAAAATATGTATAACAGCCATTCCTGGAAATCACTTTGTGCCTAATCTCTCTTCCTTTATCTCATCTGGATCAACTTGCTCAACCATTTTTGGAACATCATGGTATTTAGGGCCTTGAGAAGGAACCTCATCGGGTCCAGCCCCATGGCGTAGTGGTTAAGTGTGCACCCTCTGTTGCTGGTGGCCCGTGTTCGGATACCGGGCACACACCGACACACTGTTTGTCAAGCCATGCTGTGGTGGCATCCCACATAAAGTGGAGGAAGATTGGGATGGATGTTAGGTCTGGGCCAGACTTCCTCAGCAAATAGAAGAGGATTGTCATGGACGTTAGCTCAGGGCTGATATTCCTCATAAAGAAAAAAGAGAAGGAACCTCATATTCCTTTCAGAAGGAGCCTTCTTATCCCGCCTTCTAAGTAGAAGTGTAGGAACAAGTTTGTATATGTTTGGCAATCATTACTACAGCTGAGCTAAACTGTGACTAACAGCCATTCCTGGAAATAACTTCATGCCCAAACTCTCTTCATTCCGGCTCGTAAGGACCACCCTCGTCAACCAGGTTTGGAACATAGTGCCCTCTCAGGCCTTATAAGGAATCTCACATCTTCTGAGAACACACTCTCTGATACCAGCTTCTAAGTAGACACCTAGGAACAAGTTTGTATAGGTGTGACTGTCATTACTACAGCTGACAAACTTGCTATAACACCCAATCCTGGATCACTTTGTGCCTAATTTCTCTTCCTTCCATCTCGTAAGAATCACACACCTAAACCAGATTTGGACAATAATGCCATTTCAGTTCTTAACAAGGAGTCCCACATTGCTTTCAGAAGGAATGTTCTGATCCTGGCTTTTATGTAGATGTTCAGGAACAAGTTACTATATGATTGGCAATCATTACTACAGTTGAGGTGAACTTCACATAACACCCATTCCTGGAAGTAACTTTGTGCCTAATCTCTCTTCCTTCCGTCTCATAAAGATCAGAAACCTAAACCAGATTTCGAAGATACTGTCATTTTGCACCTGGACAACAAAACTCACATTCCCTTGAGAAGGTTCTTTCTAATCCTGGCTTCTAAGTATATGTCTAGGAAAACATTGCTATATGAGTTTCAATCATTAGTAGTGGTGAGTTTTATTTTGTATAACACCCATTCCCGGAAATAACTTTGTGCCTTATCTCGCTTCCTTCAATCACATAAGGATCACAACCCAAAACGTGGTTTGGTAAATAATGCCAATTTGGCCATTGAGAACGAATCTCACATTTCTTTGAGAAGGCAATTTCTGATCCTGGCTTGTAAGTAAATGTCTAGGAGCAAGTTTGAATATGAATGGCAATCATTACTACAGCATAAATGGAATATATATCATCTATTCTTGAAAATAACTTGGTGCCCAATCTCTCTTCCTTCCAGCTCGTAAGCATCACCAACCTAAATATTTTGGAACATATTGGCATTCAGACCCTGAGGAGGTATCTCACTTTCCTATGAGAAGACACTTTCTAATCCCAGCCTATATGTAGATATACAGGAACAAGTTTGTAAATGAATGACAATCATTATTAAAGTGGAGTTAAAAGGTGTATAACATCTAATCCCTGAAAGAACTTTGTGCATAATCTCTCTTCCTCCCATGTTGTAAGGATCACTTTGCTCACCCAGGAACATAATTTGAAAAATAATGCCATTTCTGAACCTGAGAATTAATCTTACATTCCTTTGAGAAGGAAATTTCTGATGCAGTCTTCTAAGTAGAAGTCCATAAACAAGTTTGTATATGAGTGGCAATCATTCCTACAGCTTAGCAAAAGTATGTGTAAAGCCCATTCCTGGAAATAAATTTGTGCCTACCTTCTCTTCTTTCCATCTTGTAGCGGTGAAAAACCTGAACCCAGTTTGGAACATAATGCCATTTTTTGCCCTGAGAACGAATCTCATACTCCGTGATAAGGCACTTTCTGAACCACCTTGTAAGTAACAGTCTAGGAACAAGTAGCTATATGAGTGGTAATCGTTAGTACAACTGAACTAACCTATGTATAGCACCTGTTTCTGGACATAACTTCATGCCCAATCTCCCTTCCTTCCAGCTGCTACAGATCTCCTTCCAAAAGCAGGCTTGTAAACAGGGCCATGTAGGGCCTTGCGGCAGGATCACTCTCAAATGCCTTGGAGAACACAATTTCTTTTCCGGGTTTGAATGTAGATGGTATGAAACACCTTGGTATCTGAGAGGCATTCATTACTACAGCTGAGTTGAACTATGTATAAGACCCATTCCTGGAAACAACTTGGTGCCCAATCTCCCTTTCTCCCTGCTCTTAAAGATCGCCATCCAAAACCAAGTTGTGCACAGTGCCATGGAGAGCCTTGAGAGAGGATTTCACACACATGTCTTAGGGAAGGCACTTTCTTATCTCAGCTTGTAAGTAGATGGAGAGAAATATCTTTCTATCTGAGTGACAATCACTACTGAATCTGAGTTAAACTATATATAACACCCATTCCTGGAAAATACATCTTGCCAAAGGTGGCTTGCACACGCCCTAGGTCTCTAATAGTTTGGTGCCTCCCCTTCTAATTGGGTTAGAAATAAAGGAGATTAGAGAGACTTATTAAAGATTTTGTTGCATGAAGTCTTCTATGAAGACCATCCATGCATATTGTTCTGGATAGCTCTCTGTTCCTAAGACTACTAGTTACTTTAAGGGCTTGTCAGGAACTGTGAAAGGTCTGATATTTTACCTTACCTGCAAGCTAATAAGTTAGCCTACAATGGTTTAGCAGATGCTGACAAAAGACACGAGAGTCATGGGTCAGAGAGAAAGGACTCAATGACACAGCAATAGCAGTGGCCAGAGTATCATCATCTGCACCAGTTCACTAAATCTGACTTCCTACAGGGTGATACACAGTGGGCCAGGTGACATGCAGAGGGTTGCAAGATCTCAGCGCCTAAGGAATTCAAATCTTTGATAACGGGCAGGATGTCTGCTAACCTTTGCCCTGGGGTGGTGTTATTTTTATTATACTGGGCAGTAAGCAAGCCTGCCCTTTGCTCCAGAGGAGGCCACTATTTCTATCTTCCAAGGCTGACAGCTCTACACACATCCTTGAAAAGATAACCTCGTCTTACTGACTTTCAAAGATAAGCTTGAATGAGACTTGATCATCATTCAGTTCTTCTGTTTCCTTTATTGAGATTGTGCAAATATGCTCTTTTCTCTGTAAAGTTCACTAACTTTATTCATACATAAGGGATGCTGTTTGTTTTATTTATTAAGTTGAAATTGTCTTATTAGAGCAAATGATGTAACTGTTATGGGTTGGATCTGACAGTATGATTTCCAGGAAAAATGTGAAAGAAGATTAGTGCGCACAGAACTTTGCCACAAGGAGCTGATAGCAACTTAAATGATTTTAATTTGAATACTGTTTTATACAACTTTCTTCCATTTGCTTCATCCTCTCTGCTTCCTTTAACTCTCATATGGGAATGGGGCACTTTCAGGGATTCACTGAACTCATTTACAATATTCAAATGGTTTTGTCTGTTGTGGTTTTTTTTATTGAGGTAAAGTTGACATACAACATTATATCAGTTTCATGGGTACAACGTAATGATTCAATGTTTGAGTATATATTGAAATGATCACCATAATAAGTCCAGTTAACATCCGTCCATACATAGTTACAAATATTTTTCTTTTGTGATGAGGACATGGCATGTTTCAAGGTGCAGAAGAATCAACGATGGTGTCATACTTTTCTATATACAGCTTGATGAATTTGGACATAAGTATACACCCTTGAGACTGTCATCACCATCAAGACCACAAACATATTCATCACCTTCCAAAGTTTTGTCTCACCTCCTTTATTACTATCATTCTGTGGTAAGAACTCTTAGTATCTACTCAAGTAGCAAATGTGACGTATGCAATAGAGTTTTGTTAGATGAAGACACTAGGCCATATCCTACATCTCCAGAACTGATTTATCTTGATAATTGAAACTTTGTATCCTTTGATAAACAGCTCCCCATTCCCCCATCCCTCCAGCCGCTGGCAACCACCATTCTAACCTCTGCTTGTATGAGTTTGACAATTTTACATTGCACATATAAGTATTTGCCTTTCTCTGTCTGCCTTATTTCACTTAGCATAATATCTTCTAGGTCCCTCATATTGTCAAAAATGGCAAGAATTCCTTCTTTTTTCAAGGTTGACGAATATTCCATTTCTTTATCCATTCATCCATCAATGACGTTTAGGTTACTTCCATATCTTCGCTATTGTGAATTAGCTGCAATGAACATTAGAGTACAGGTATCTCTTTGAGACCTTGATCTCAATTCCTGTGGGTATACACCAGAAGTGGGATTGCTGGATCATATGCTAGTTTTCTTTTTTGGAGGAACCTCCATACTGTTTTCCATAATGGCTGTACTAGTTTATATTTCCACAAGGTTTCCTTTTCTCCACATCTTCATCAATATTTGTCATCTTTAGTTTTTTTGATAATCGCCATCTTAACAAGTGTGAAGTGATACCTCATTGTGGTTTTGATTTGCATTCCCTGATGGTTAACGATGCCAAACACCTTTTCAGACACCTATTGGCCACTTGTATGTCTTCATTGGAAAAAGTCTATTGTGGTCTCTTGCCCATATTTTAAATTGATTTGTCTTTTTGTTATTGAGCCAACAGAAAAAAAGGAGAACACAATTTCCAGGCGTTATGGGTGCTTCCCAGTTGATGCAGACGGTTTTGTGTTTACAGTGGTACCAAAAGATCGTGTTTCGTGCTTTTTCTTCAGCTTGTTATAAGACCAGCAGTAGCTGCGGCATGGCAGATAATCGGGATCTTCTGGGTTTGGAGGCTTACAAAATAAATGAGTGGTAAGGAATTTTTTATATTTCCAAGTAAATTATTGTGATGGTAGTCCATGGAATCCAGGATTAGATAGGTGTAGGAGGAAATTAAGGTGAGGATTGGTGATCTGGCATTACTTCTGACCTTGAGGGACAGGTATCTACTGTATGAGTGTTTGAATAAAAATATTAGAGATCAGGAATTTGTGGTGAGTGAATATGTTTTCTGAATTATTTACTTTTGAACATAACCACTAGGATTATGTGAACATCTGGAAGATTGGAGGAAGTCGTTAACACGGGGTGGTTGATAATATCACTATTGATTTAAACTCTATGAACACCCAGTGGTCAATGGATTAAGCAAATTAGTAGACAGAAAACACAGAAATGGTAAGATTTGGGTTTTAGTAAAGGACTGGGGACTGACTGTCCTGAGTGGGAGTGCCAGGACTTGTGCGGTTGAGAGTGACAAGGACAAGAAGAGAATAGAATCACACTCAAACAAGGAGGGGGTATTAACAGGATGGAGGGGGAGAAATGATCTGGAGTAGCCTTGAATTTTGACCTTGAGCTTTCTGTTCTTGATGCAAATCTGCCTGATGACATCCCAGGACACAGGTCAGATCTATCCCCAGAGGATAGAGGGGTGGTGGAAGTACAAAACAGCCAGGATAATTGTCCTAAAAAGGCAGGCTTCTTTTATCATTTGACCCACTTTCATGATTGGTTTTTGTAGGGTAAGAGGAAAAGAAGGATGATAAGAAGGATGACAGTCACGTCTTCACAGAGGAAGCAGCATAACTGTGAAAACCAGTCCAAACCAAAGCTTGGTTTAAGCATCTCCATCCCTTTGAGGATGTCCAGTGACATGTTCAAGAGGACGGTGACTAGAATCCCATCACATCCTGGCAATGACGTGTTTCTGGGAGGATTCCTTGGACCAGCCCCACCAAGTCTGCTGGGCTGAGAGACCGCAAGGACTCCAGGCCTGCAGCAGTGCAGGACAACTCGTAAGTCCTTTCAATCTTGCCAAAGCATTGCAAAAACTTGCACCTAGTCACACAGGTGAATCCCTGCCAGGTGTGCTCGCAGGTGGTCTGCATTCCAGGTCACTTGAGCACTTCTGCTGGTCTTCAGATTTGGCAGAGATGATTCCAGGAGCTGATATGGGCATTCCACAGCTCGACTGCCAACAATTTCTGACGACTGAGGAAGGTATCAGGAAGGAGAAAAGGGCAGTGAAGAGCACAGGAGCGAGACTAGTGATAGCACTGAGGGCGGACAGTGAGCGAGGCAGATGGCGCTAGCGAGGCAGAGAAAGTGAGGGGCCAAGAAGGCCGTCCTGACAGCAGATGAAATGGAGCAGGCACCTCAGTGAGGTCTCATGGCTGCGTCCCTAATGTTTCCGTGCTTTGAGCTCTTGAACTTTTAAAATATACCAATACTTTTCTTTTATTAAACTCTGCTGCGTGACAAAGAAAATATAGATAGCGGTTTCTTTCTGAGGTGAGAGGTTGAGTTTCAGGTGAGGAGAGAAAGATCTTCCTTTTTCATGCTGTTTTCTCATTTTCCTTTACTATGTACAATATTTATTTGTACTTTAAAGTCAGCAGCCAGTTATCAACGTCACTGGATGATTCAGCTTTTCCCATCACAGTCACAGTAAAACCTACATAAAGTGGATTATTCTTTTTGTGTAATATTCCAATAGACTCCAAAATATTATTTCAAATCACTTTTCTGTCTATGTTCTCAAATTAGATATTTACTTCTAGGTATCCATTTTTCAGTTCTCTGGTGCATGCCAATTCAGAGTTGCATCTAAGGAAATACCAGATTCCCCACAGTATTTTACATCCATATGTGTTGGAAGTGTGATTCATGGAAATGGACATGGCAGTTGGGGGATCGTGCTATTACCGAAAGAGATCTTTTCAGGATCAGTAATGCTGAAAGAAACCACTGCTTGTTGGGATTTAATTGTCTATTTGAGGGATCAAGCTTTCACTGTTGGCACTTCTCTTTCTCTTTGGAGGGCAAGTACGGCCTTCCCAGTATTTCCATTACCAAATCACTTTCCTGGGTGGCAGTGCCATGTCAGGAAGGTCTTGAGATGACGGGAACCAGGGTTCATCCTCAACTTCTGGCTGTTCTGACAAGGCTTCCCTGGCAGAGTGCAGCCTGTGTGTCTGGGTGACACTTGCAGCCATCAGAAAGGAGGGGATACCTCACAAGTGCCAAGTGATTCATCTGTCCCTTGTCTTACAGGGTGTTCCCAAGTGATGAGGTTCAAAATGCCACTTGACAACCATTTGAAATCTCCTAGATATGGGGTGGGTTCTCTGTGTGAGTTCAGAGCAGTGTCTGTTCACCACCAGATGGGAAGCATTTCAGTATTTTAATTGGTAAGGCTGTGTTCATGCACGTCCATGGACCAGCAGTTCAGTGACATTCCCTCCTGGAGCCCCCCACACCCCTGTCATACCTCATCTTTCAAAGCTCCAAACAGCCTTCACACCCCAGGAGGTTGTGGTAATGTAACCACAGCACAGGATTGGGGAAAAAAACACAACCACCCAGGGGTGACACAGTTTAAGGGCTCGGGCCCAATTGCCCCATTTGGACGAGTTGGTAACACCAACACTTAGTGTGTAAACTGGATGATTGTCCAAGATCATGGACCTAAGAATGACACGGGCTCAGATGTCACCTTGGACAGCAAGGGACAGTATGGGGTCACTCACTGGCCAGGATTATGGTCCCTTATACTGTCAAAGTAGAGCTCTCCGGGGATCCTCTGGCCAAGCCAGAGAGGAGGCTTGGGACCTTCTAGGGAATTTCTGCCCTAAAGGGAATTGCTTAAGGAAGGCAGGGGTGCTGAAAATCCTAGTTCACCTGGAGCAGTCATGTTTATGGAACGAGTCCCAGCAGTAGCCTTAAAAGCTGTGTCACAAATCTTTCCGCCTGGATATAAAACAAGCAGGAAAAGGAATTCAGAGTCTTGGACAAGGATCACAGCAGGATTCAAATCCGGGTCAGGGGTGAACAGGGAGCCCCTAGAGGGGCCTCAAGAGCGAGGTCCTTCCTGCCTTTAGTCCATTTGCAAATGAGCTTCCTTGGGCCTTGTCCTCTCCAAGTGCACGTTTTGATCTTTTTACATTGTTTTCCCCACTTAGAGCTGATGCAATTCCAGAGATTGAACTAGAAAACTACAAGTTCCTAAAATTTAGTCAAAAGAAATCTCAACAAGAGAAGCAGAAAATGTTCCCTGTTCCTCAAGAATGTAGAAAGGCAGCCCCTGCCTGTGGCACGACATGGTCCTGGGTAGTGCTGTTTTAAAGACACCCACATTTCAGTGGTTGTTGCTCTGCCTGTGAAAGTACCTTCAACATTTAAATCCCAAGAGAACAGGCAGGGGGACACGTCTGCTGCTGGAGGAGCTGAATGATACTGAAATGAACTGGTCTTCGGAATTAGGGGAATTTGGGGGTATCCCCACTAGCCAGGGAAGGGGCTGGCCCTTCTCCCTTCTCCCACGTACAATAAGCTGATGACCCGGAAGAGTTCGTGATTCAAGGAGAAATGTGAGATTCAGTGTCTCACTTACATGCCTACAGAAAGCGAGAGAACCACACCACAACTCCCAGGCCGTAAAGGGAACAGGACTTTAATATAATATTCAAATATGACATTTATTGTTTACAACAAATAACTTCTGTGCCTCCCCAGTGGGTGAATAGTTGCTGGGGTAGAGACATCAGGGAGCTGAGGTGGGTGTGTCCCCTCTCTCGGGCATCAGGGGTCGCAGGAATCAGCTTACAATGCTCCCCTTCCCGTCAGGAGGTAGGAGCTGGCCCAGTGCATGGAAAACCTCCCAGCTGTGTCCCCATTGCTGAGGATGGGGCTGTGATCGGTCACTGGTACGGGGCTCAATGTTGGGGCCTGGGGACTGAGCAGAAGAGTCGGGTTATCTTGGTGGCCTGGAAGAATCATGGCCCCCACCCTGTCCCCACTACACTGGGTGCTCCAGACCCTGTGCTCAGTGCTGTCAGCCACCAGTACCCCATTTGTCACTGCCATGTGAGCGATCATTTAGTATCACCTATTTCACAGAGAGGGAAACGGAGTCTCAGGAAGCTGAAGAGAGTCACTCCAATCACAGGACTGCTCAGTAGTGGAGCTGGGATCCCAGTGCCAGCTGTTCGACTACCCAAGGCCATGCTTAGCCCGAAACCTTACTGAACCCCTAGGAGTCAGTCACCCCGGCCCAGACACTCACTCACCCCTGACCTTGATGATGGCAGGTTCTTCTTGGCCTTGAGTATTCTGATGGCCACCTAGGTCTGGAGGTCCAGCTGGCAGGAGAGGCTGTAGCTCCAGGACAGAGAGGCTCCTGTGAACCTAAGAGAAACCACAGCTCACGTGTCCCCCCACTGCCTGCCCAGCAGCTGGAGTCTGGGTGTCCCAGAGGTCGCCATGCAATAAGGCCTGGGGCTGAGTGGAGGGCCACGGAGACAGGATCTCTGGACTGGCCAACAGGGAGAGTCCACCCCTGCCCTCACCCAACTCCTGCCCGGCCTCACTTCTCATTCTCGTTGAGTAGCTCCATGTCCTGGAACCAGGCACCAAATCAGCTCTACGTTGTAATTCTTTGTGGCCACCTAGAACAGCAGGATCTCCCTCATGACTGGGTATTCCTGGGACCAGAGGGAACGAGAGGCTGCAGTTATGGCCTGGGGGAGGGATGCTGCATGGGCCTTGTCAGGTGTCAGGGGTGGGGAGGGGACCAGTCCTGGAAATCCTCCTTCCCTACCAGGTTTTACCTGTTCTCAGAATGGGAATAAGCAGCGCCTCCTCCAGGACTTTTTCCTTGATGCCATCCTCCCCTCAACCCACCTGACAACTGGATGGGTCTCCCACTTCTCTGTTATCAAACTCTTCCACTCAATGTAAGATACAGGGGCTGGAGCCAGGGACTGTTCTGCCCAGAGGGTCTCTGAATTCCTCTTCCTTCCCCTCCCCTGAAGGGGGTGCGGCAGCTGTTCACTTCAGTCCTCTTCTCAGGTTGATCTCATTCCCCTGGAAGGCAGACAGCCAGAGTCCATCAGACAAAGCCTCCTAGGCTGACTAGCCCCCTAGGCCCACCCCTTCTCAAGTTGCACTACTGCCAGGTCCCCAGAGGGGGCCGGGCATGCAGAGAAAACAGGACTTGGACCTAGGCCTGGCTCTGGGCTCCAGAGAAGGAGGGCATGGGGGAGAGGCTAAGGGACCTGGCAGCACAAACCTCTCTCATGACAGACTTCGAGTCTGAGGCCTCAGGCAGAGGGGACTGCTCAGCCACTTATGTGCTGCCTGACTTGGAGGGGCCCGAATCCTCTCTCCCTCCATGGGCAGCATGGGAGGGAGAGGCTGAGTCCAGCTCAGATAAAACCTGACGCAGCTGTGCCATCAGGCAGCTCTGAGCTTCCCCAGCCTGGGTAACCAGAATGGGTGTCTCAGGTGGAACCTGTGTTCTCTCATCCCTAAGATGTGCCTGATGTCCCAGTTCCGAGGGGCGGCTGCGAGGCTCTCAGGAGAGATGTGCCAAGTGCTGAGAGCTCAGAGTTCAGTTCAGGGGCTCCCACATCCCAAGGCTCAGCATCCTGATCCTCAATGCCTGGTCCTCAGGTGCACCCACCTCGAGATTATCACCCATCAGCCAGTGCAGCAACAGCAGGTGACCAAGGAAAGTGCCAATATAAGGGATGACACTCTGTGACGTCAGAGTGTGGGTGGGATGAGCCCTTGCTCTCAAGTCAGGCCCCTGCAGATCCTCCTCTGAAAAGTCCTCACCCTCAGCCTCCTGGCACACCCCAGGGTTCCCATGGGGAGCAGCCTAGGACCCTTAGCAGCCTCCCATCAATTCCTCCTCCCTTCACACCCCAAGAACACCACACTCCTCCTCCTCACCTCCCAGGGCTAGCTTCAGGCAAATCACAGGGTATGTGGTCCCTGGCCCTCCCCACAACAATAATCCTGCACCAGATCTCCCAGGCCCTCCTCCTGGTCACTTCTACTGGGGGATTCAGACACTGTGGCAGCAAGACGAAGGGCCGTCCTCTCTTGATTTGAGGCCTCCAGCTGGGAGAGCGGAGCCCCTCCCCCACAGGCACACTCACCTGCTGCTGCTGCTGCTTCTCCTGCACTCTATGGGGGCTGATCTGCGGTGGGGCAAACGTGGAGGGCCCCTCCTCTCAAGGTCGAGGAGAGTATCAGTAAGGCCATAGTCCCCTCACCACATTTCTCTCCAGCACCACTGGCCTCCGAACCTGGACATCTGACTCAAGTCAACTGGTACCAATGCCAATACATCCTCCAAGGTGTTGTGATTCTAGAACAAGCCCAGCTCCAACTTTCACTCTGGGTGTCAGCTTGGGTTTTCGGTCTGGCCTCCCCGAGCCTTTTTTCTCATATGGAAGGTGTGAGAACTCCAGCTACCTCACGGGTACTCCTGAGGACTCAGTATCACATGACTGTCATCATTGTGCTCGCCCTCACCCCTCCAGGTGGAGCAGGCAGAAAGTTCCCACAGTCCTTTCCTCCCTCTTAACTCATAATCACCGTGTGAGGCCTGAACCACACAATCACCATCCCTCCCTTCCCTGATGAGGAGACAGAGGCCCAAACAGGGGCAGTGAGTTGATCAGGGGCCCAAAGAAGAGAGGCCGCTTGCTCCTCCCAGCCAAATGCCCTGTTCCCACATCGTCACCTAACCCGCAGCCCCACCACTGACAACAGTCCTGTCCCCTGAGCTCTTACAGCTTGGTCCTGGGCCGAGCAGTGGAGAGGACGGGGTGTCTTGGGGGTCTGGTTGCATGGCTCCTGCCTGCCCCAGTCTCGTGGAGTGTCTGGCCCCCAGGCTGGGCCAGAGGCCATGCCAAAGCCTTCTCCTCACCAAGGAACCCCTCAGGACATTCCCCTGCCCTGAACTCTTTCTTTATCCACTCAGGAACTGAACCCCTAATGTGCCACCTCTGATCCACTGGGAAGGTGGTGACAGGACGCTTTGCTTCCTCATTTACGTGAAGCTCCTTACGTCCTTTCAGCAGGATCCACTAAGAATCCATGAGTTGCCTAGACGCTTCTCATAAGCCCCTGGGGGCATATGTCATTGCCAACCAGGCACTCAGATGAGACTCTTGTTGTTGACTCGAGTGACTGCTCTAGGAGTCCGGGAGGGTCCCCGAAAGCACACACATCTGTCTCTGGTCCAGCCGTTCAGGCCCAAGGATGAGCAGCCTGCTTGTCCACCTGGACCATGGGAATCCTCTGCCATGCATGTCCCTGGCACAGGCAGGGGGGCCTCCCCTTGGAGACATGGTGAAGACAGAAGGAGCAGTAGGGACCTGGCTTCCTGAGGACAGGTTTAGGCTGAGGGCTAAACCCACCGCAACAGCTTGGAAGAAGCTACATCCAGCAGGATGGACGTGCACGGAAGCCAGAGACCTGCTGATAGCACCAGCTCAGCAACTCCTCCTGGAACAGCCCAACCAACACCACTGTGTACCATGACCAGGGCCTCCTGCCCAAAAATGGCACCCTGTTGCCCATTAGCTGAACAGATCCCTCTGCTTGTTAACCTGGACAAGATAGACTGGAATGTTTCAGAGAAAGTTCAAGTGAGAAACTATCAAAACCACAGCCTGCCCAGTACCCCTGCCCCTTCCCCCCTCCTCTCTTTCCAGACCCACAGCTTCCACTCTATCTTGGTCATCAGGTCTCTGCTCAAGGACTCATCTTGGCTATAGAGCTCCTTAAGTTTTTCAGAGCTTTACTCGAGGAGAGGGGAAAGAGGGAAGGATAAATTTAGGGATAATGTGAGGGGTCTGCGTGCAAATCCCTTTTCTTTGAGAACCCAAGAGATTCAACCTGCCTAGAGGAGTGTTCTCACTTGGCTCCTCTGAGCACTAAGGTCTCATTGGACTGGGAGGGGGCTCTCCTGTTGCTCACTGGGGTCTCCACTCCCCATCTCTACAGAGCAGCTCTGTTTTGACCACTATGAGTTTCAACTGGCCCTAGAGTTCTGTTGCTATAAACACTTGAAAATCTCCAGTGTGGCTCAACCCAATAGCTGACATTTAGGGAAACCGAGTCCTGAAGCAGAACTGGTTCACTAAGGACACCAGGAGACTTAGAGACCAACTACCCACTCCCAGGCCCTGTCCCCAGCATTTGCTGCCTCCCAGGAGTTCCCGGCTGACTGAGGCGCCAATGGCAGACATACAGGAGATCCCCCATCCATCCTGGTCTTCCTATGGAGAGAGGCTTACCCACAGGGAAACTTACCCCCGTGTGTTCTTCAGGTGGCTTGTGGAGGTTTTCTGCAGAACCGAGATGAAAGTGCGGGGCAAGGAGAAGGTCTTCCAGATCTCGCACTCCTGGGGAAGGGAAGAGAATGAGGTGTGAGGTTGGGCACTGGAGGCCCGCTTGCTCTAGCTTCAGTCCCCTTCTATTTACATCTCCCCTCCTGGATGAGACAGATGCTCAGGGAGCCCCAGAAGGACATTTACCACGCAGAAAGTAACACTCACAAGGAGGAGAAGTTTAGCTCAACCCAGGGAAGGAGCCAGGTAGGAAGTGAGCAGCCTCTCACTGGGACCTGGAGTCAAGGTCAGCGGGGCCCCTGGCAGGAAGGGCTTAGGGACTTGCAGGAGCTTAGACCACACACTTCAATCCTGGGAGCTGATAAAGGTGGAGAGGCAGTTCCCAAGTCTCCAGAGAGGGACTCTACTGGGCCTCCCACGGCACACCTGGACCACCTGGACCCAGTGCTCTACCACCCTCGCCCTGTCCTGGGCTGTCATGCCCGCGTCCCCGAGGCAGGTGGTGATGACGATGCTGGCCACACTTCTGAACTGGTCGATGATGGCCTGGATGGTGGGTGTCTAGTGCTCACTGCCAGGTTTTTTCTTCTTGTGCCAGGTGGATATCAGGCACTGAGAGGGCACCACCTTCCAGAAGAGCTCCGGGGGGACAGGGGGAGTGTCATCCAGCCCTGCCACAGGCCTCCTCTGTGTCCACAGCCACTAAAGTCCCACACAGTTGTCACAGTTTAGAGCTAGAGCTCAGGAAGCTCAGGATGTGGCCTGAGCCTTGTGAGAGTCCCTGGGTTTTCTTCTCTGTCCACCGAGGGTACCCAACACAGGATGACCCAGGACCCAATCCCTGCAGGGAAAGGAGAGGGGCATTTGCACCCAACCCGTCCTGGCTAAATCCAAGTTCCAGACGGTGGCTCAACTCTGCTCATGCCAAGGGGGCATCTGCCACCACCCTGATCTCCGCTCTGGTCCCACTCCCCATTCTGATGCACATTCCCCCGTGGCAGCTACAACCACTGGCCTTGTCTGTCTCCCTTGTAGTTAAGCACACATCAGGTGTCAAGTCCTGAGGCTGTTGAGCCTCCTTAGGAGACGGCTGGGCCACCGTAGTCCTGTCTGCACTCAGTGAGTTCCCTTCCACCACTGATGGGCCAGGCCCAGCCCCGCTTTCCATCTCTTCTACCTCATGGAAACAGCACAGCCACTCTGTGCAGCAGGTCCTGTTAGTGTCCACCTCTAAGCTCTACAGGTCTACAGAATAGGCTTGGGGGTTCAGAAAGTTGCCCAGGTCATTTGGTTGGTAAGGAATGGAGCTGGGATTTGGGCCCAGATCATGGGAGTCTGGATCAGGTCTGGGGCAATGATGGCAGAGGGAAGGCCTGCTCCACCCTGCCCTGAGATCCCAGCTGTTCACCACATCCGTCGCGGTCAGCTGCTCCACCACCAGCTTAGGAGAGGAGGCCATGAGGTTGGGCTTATTCTCATGCTCCTTAACAGCCACAGGTGGAGATGGAATTCCCACTAGAAATGACGGTGCAGGTGACTCCAGCTCAGCAGCTCTCACTCCTACTGGAGCCGATGACAGCCCTTGCTCCAGCTCCAACACTGCTGATGGACTTGTCCAGAGCTTCTCCCTGTGCCCTGGCTGCTAACCATCCTCACCCATGTCATCTCCTGAACTGTACACAAGGAGCCTACACAGCCCTAGCCACAGCTCCCTGGAAACCTAAGTCGAGTCCTAGCTTTGAGGAGACAGAGATGAATGCAGACCTCCTTTTTCTTACCAGTTCTTCATCTTGAGAAAGTCCTTGTACCTCTCAGGTCCTCCCTAGTCTCTAAACCTGCACCATGGGGATCAGGCTAGAATCTACTTCCTAGGGATGTCACCCAGTGTATATGACATAATATCTATTACCCCTGTGGGCTGGCGTCACATGTACCTAAGGCACAAACTTAGAGATGGAAGAATAACAAGAAGGGGTGACAGGTAGCACAGAACACCACTCAAAACAGGCCTGGGTTCTAGCAATGTGATATTGGAACAGTCGCTTCCAACTTGGCCTCATCTTCAGGTCAGCATCATGAGGGTGTTGAAACTAATGGAAATTTAGATACTGCCATCCTGTGGCATAAAACCATTCAATTGTTTCCTGTTTAATGGAGAATGCGATCCTAGTGCCTCGTCTTGGCCTATGAGGTGGCGATCTCCACAGTGGTACCCAGTAAGCCCCATCCATGGTATATCCATCCCCGTGGAACCACTGAGTATTTAGTAACTGGCTTCTTAACATAATAACAGCCAAAGTCATGGGATGTCTTGTCTAAATTTTGACTAAAAAAGTCTCCCACTTCCTCTTACTCCCTCTTTCATGTTCCATCACCCTCTCTCTCTCTCTCACTCTGTCGAATCCTTGTAACTGAGGAATCAAATACCATTGTTTTCGGGCTACCCAATGTAGAACCCTATAGAGGAGAGAGGCACGGGAGTGCCCAGGCCAACAGACAGAAAGAAACTCAGGGTCTCAGTCCAAACTGAACCCTAAAAGCTGAGAGTAAACTTGGGGGCCAGTCCTCCCCCAGTTGATCCTCAGTTGCAGGCCACACAGGGTGGTGATGAGGTAAGAGGGAGGAAAGGAATGTGGGAGCTTTCTGCCTGCTCCACCTGGAAGGGTGAGGGCGAGAACAATGTCATGTGACACTGAGTCATCAGGAGAACCTGTGTGGTAGCTGGAGTTCTCACACTTTCCAGATGAGGAAACAGGCTCGGGGAGGCCTGGCCCAAAGCCCAAGCTCACACGCAGAGTGAGAGTAAGAGCTGGGCTTGTTCTAGAATCACAAGATCTTGGAGGATGGAGTGTTATTGGTACCAGTTGCCTGGAGTCAGATGTCCAGAGTCAGAGGCCAGTGGTGCTGGAAAGAAATGTGGTGAGGGGACTATGGCCTTACTGACACTCTCCTCGACCTTGAGAGGAGGGGCCCTCCACGTTTGCCCCACCGCAGATCAGCCCCCATAGAGTGCAGGAGAAGAAGCAGTAGTAGCAGGTGTGTGTGCCTGTAGGGGAGGGGCTCTGCCTTCCCAGATGCAGTCCTCAAATCAAGAGAGGATGGCCCTTCCTCTTGCTGCCACAGTGTCTGAATCCCCCAGTAGAAGTGACCAGGAGGAGGGCCTGGAAAAGCTGGTGCAGGATGGGTTGTTGTGGGGAGGGCTATGGACCGCATACCCTGTGATTTGCCAGAAGCCGGCCCTGGGAGGTGAGGAGGAGGAGTGTGGTGTTCTTGGGGTGTGAAGGGAGGAGGAATTGAGGGGAGGCTGCTAAGGTTCCTAGGCTGCTACCAGTGGGAACCCTGGGGTGGGCCAGGAGGCTGAGGGTGAGGAGTTTTCAGGGGAGTGTCTGCAGCGGGCTGACTTGAGACCAAGGGCTCATCCCGCCCACATTCTGATGTCACAGATTGTCATCTCCTATATTGGCACTTTCCTTGGTCACCTGCTGATGCTGCACCTGGTGATGGGTGATAATCTCGAGGTGGGTGCACCTGAGGAGCAGGCAGGGAGGAACCTGAGCCTTGGGTTGCGGGAGCCCCCGAAATGAGCTCTGAATTCTCAGAACTTGGCACATCTCTCATGAGAGCCTCGCAGCCACCCCTCGGAGCTGGGACATCAGGCAAATCTTAGAGATGAGTGAACAGAGGTTCCAACTGAGACACCGATTCCGGTTCCCCAGGCTGGGGAAGCTCAGAGCTGCCTGACGGCACAGCTGCGTCAGGTTTTATCTGATCTGGACTCAGCCTCTCCCTCCCATGCTGCCCATGGAGGGAGAGAGGATTCGGGCCCCTCCAAGTCAGGCAGCACATAAGTGGCTGAGCAGTCCCCTCTGCCTGAGGCCTCAGCCTCCAAGTCTGTCATAAGAGAGGGTTGTGCTGCCAGGTCCCTTAGCCTCTCCCCCATGTCCTCCTTCTCTGGAGCCCAGAGCCAAGCCTAGGTCCAAGTCCTGTTTTCTCTGCATGCCCGGCCCCTTCTGGGGACCTGGCAGTAGTGCAACTTGAGAAGGTGTGGGCCTAGGGGTCTAGTCAGTCTAGGGGGCTCTGTCTGATGGACTCTGGCTGTCTGCCTTCCAGGGGAGTGAGATCAACCTGAGAAGAGGACTGAAGTGAACAGCTGCCGCACCCCCTTCAGGGGAGGGGAAGGAGGAGGAATTCAGAGACCCTCTGGGCAGAACAGTCCCTGGCTCCAGCCCCTGTATCTTACATTGAGTGGAAGAGTTTGATAACAGAGAATTGGGAGACCCATCCAACTGGCGGGTAGGTTCAGGGGAGGATGGCATCAAGGAAAATTTCCTGGAGGAGGGGCTGATTGTTCCCATTCTGAGAACAGGTATAGCCTGGATGGAACTGGAGGGAAGGAGGGTTCCCAGGACTGGTCCTCTGACCCACTCTTCACCCCCCACAAGGTCCATGCAGCATCCCCCACTCAGTCTCTATCTGCAGCCTCTCTTTCCCTCTGGTGCCAGGAATACCCAGTCATGAGGGAGATCCTGCTGCTCCAGGTGGCCACAAAGAATTACAACCTAGAGCCCGAGGAGCAATTTGGTGCCTAGTTCCAGGACATGGAGCTGCTCAACGAGAATGAGAAGTGAGGCCGGGCAGGAGTTGGGTGAGGACAGGGGTGGACTCTCACTGTTGACCAGTCCACAGAGCCTGTCTCCGTGGCCCCCCACTCAGCACCAAGCCTTATTGCATGGCGACCTCTGGGACACCCAGACTCCAGCTGCTGCTCAGGCAGTGGGGGGACACCTGAGGTCTGGCTCCTGTTAGGCTCACAGGAGCCTCTCTGTCCTGGAGATACAGCCTGTCCTGCCAGCTGGACCTCCAGACCTAGTTGGCCAACAGAATACTCAAGGCCAAGAAGAACCCGCCATCATCAAGGTCAGGGGTGAGTGAGTTCTGGGCTGTGGTGACTGACTCCTATTGGTTCAGTAAAACTTCGGGCTAAACGTTCCCTTAGGGAGTCGGACAGCTGGCACTGGGATCCCAGCTCCACTACTGAGCAGTCCTGTGACTGGGGTGACTCTCTTCAGCTTCCTGAGACTCCATTTCCCCCTCTGTGAAATAGGTGATACTAAATGATCTCTTGCCTGTCAGGGACAAATGGGTCACTGGTGGCTGATAGCACTGAGCACAGAGCCTGGAGCACTCAGTTCAGTGGGGACAGGGTGGGGGTCATGATTCTGAGGGAGGCCCCGCAGGATAACCCGACTCTTCTACTCAGTCCCCAGACCCCAACACCAACCCCGGTACCAGTGGCTGACCACAACCCCATCCTCAGCAGCGGGGACACAGCTGGGATGCTTGGGATACACTGGTCCAGCTCCTACCTCCTGATGGGAAGGGGAGCATTGTAAGCTGATCTCTGAGGTCCCCTTAAACCCAAGAGAGAGGGAACCACCCCACCCCAGCTCCCTGATGTCTCTACCCCAGCACCTATTCACACATTGTGGAGGGACAATAGTTATTTGTTGTAAACAATAAATGCCATATTTGAATATTATATTAAAGTCCTGTTCCCTTTACAGCCTGAGAGTTGTGGTGTGGTTCTCTCGCTTTCTGTAGGTATGTAAGTGAGACACTGAATCTCACATTTCTCCTTGAATCACGAACTCTTCTGGGTCATCAGCTTATTGTATGTGGGAGAAGGGAGAAGGGCCAGCCCTTCGCTGGCTAGTGGAGACACCCCCAAACCCCCTAATTCCTAAGAATAGTTCATTTCAGTATCATTCAGCTCCTCCAGGAGCAGACATGGCCCCCTGCCCATTCTCTTGGGATTTTATT
Source organism: Diceros bicornis minor (assembly GCF_020826845.1). Lineage (NCBI taxonomy): Eukaryota > Metazoa > Chordata > Mammalia > Perissodactyla > Rhinocerotidae > Diceros > Diceros bicornis. Next base: position 5,771 of record NW_026690906.1, on the reverse strand, counting down.
GTTGAAGGTACTTTCACAGGCAGAGCAACAACCACTGAAATGTGGGTGTCTTTAAAACAGCACTACCCAGGATCATGTTGTGCCACAGGCAGGGGCTACCTTTCTACATTCTTGAGGAACAGGGAAAATTTTCTGCTTCTCTTGTTGAGATTTCTTTTGACTAAATTTTAGGAACTTGTAGTTTTCTAGTTCAATCTCTGGAATTGCATCAGCTCTAAGTGGGGAAAACAATGTACAAATTTCAAAACGTGCACGTGGAGAGGACAAGGCCCAAGGATGCTCATTAGCAAATAGACTAAAGGCAAGCAGGACCTAGCTCCTGAGGCCCCTCTAGGGGCTCCCTGTTCACCCCTGACCTGGATTTGAATCCTGCTGTGATCCTTGTCCAAGACTCTGAATTCCTTTTCCTGCTTGTTTTGTATCCAGGCGGAAAGATTTGTGAAGCAGCTTTTAAGGCTACTGCTGGGACTCGTTCCATAAACATGACTGCTCCCTGTCAACTAGGATTTTCAGCACCCCTGCCTTCCTTATTCAATTCTCATTAGGGCAGACATTCCCCAGAAGGCCCCAAGCCTCCTCCCTCGCTTGTCCTGATGGATCCCCGGTGAGCTCTACTTTGTCAGTATTAGTGACCATAATCCTGGCCAGTGAGTGACCTCACACTGTCCCTTGCAGTCCAAGGTGACTTCTGAGCCCGTGTCATTCTGAGGTCCATGGTTTTGGACAATCCTCCAGTTTACACACTAAGTGTGGGTGTTAATAACTCGGCCAAATGGGGCAATTGGGCCCAAGCCCATAAACTGTGTCGCCCCTGGGTTTTTGTGTTTTTGTCCCCAGTCCTGTGCTGTTGTTACATTACCACCACCTGCTGGGGTGTGAACACTGTTTGGAGCTTTCAAATATGAGGCATGACAGGGGTGTGGGGGGCTACAGCAGGGAATGCCAAGGAACTGATGTTCCATGGACGTGCATGAACACAGCCTTACCAATTATAATACTGAAATGTTTCCTATCTGGTCGTCAACAGACACTGCTCTGAGCTCTCACCGAGAACCCACCCCATGACTAGGAGCTTTCAAATGGTTACCAAGTGGCATTTTGAACCTCAACCCTTGGAAATACCTTGTAAGACAAGGACCAGATGAATCGCTTGGCACTTGTGAGTTATCCCCTCATTTCTGATGGCTGCAAGTGTCACCCAGACACACAGGCTGCACTCTGCCAGGGAAGTCTTCTCAGGACAACCAGAAGCTGAAAATGAATCCTGGTTCCCGGCATCCCAAACCCTTCCTGACACGGCCCAGCCACCCAGGAATGTGATTTGGTAACGGAAAGACTGGGAAGGCTGTACTTTACCTCCAAAGAGAAAGAGAAGTGCCAACAGCGAAAGCTTGATCCCTCAAATAGACAATTAAATCCCAACAATCAGTGGGTCCTTTCAGCATTACTGACGCTGAAAAGATCTCCTTTGATAATAGCATGATCCCCCAACTGCCATGTTCATCTCCATGAATCAAATTTCCAACACATATGGATCTAAAAAACTGAGGGAAATCTGGTATTTCCTTAGATGCAACTATGAATTAGCATGCAGAAAGGAACATAAAAATGGAGACCTTGAAGTAAATATCTAATTTGAGAACATAGACACAAAAGTGTGTTTGAAATAATATTTTGGAATCTATTGGAATATTATACAAAAAAAATAATCCATTTTTAGTAGGTTTTACTGTGACTGTGAGGGGAAAAATTGAATCATCCCGTGACATTGATAACTCGCTGCTGACTTTAAAGTACAAATAAATATTATACATAGTAAAGGAAAATGAGAGAACAGCATGAAAAAGGAAGATCTTTCTCTCCTCACCTGAAACTCAACCTCTCACCTCAGAAAGAAACTGTTGTCTATATTTTCTATGTCTCGAAGCAGAGTTTAATAAAAGAAAAGTATCAATATATTTTAAAGTTTCAAGAGCTGAAAGCAAGGAAACATTAGGTATGCTGCCAAGAGACCTCACTGAGGTGCCTCCTCCATTTCATCTGCTGTCAGGACGGCCTTCTTAGACCCTCAATTTCTCTGCCTTGCTAGCAAGTGTGTCCGCCATCAGTGCTATTACCAGTCTCGCTCCTGTGCTCTTCACTGCCCTTTCCTCCTTCCTGATACCTCCACAGTGGAGCTGTGAAATGCACAGATCAGTTCCTGGAATCATCTCTGCCAAATCTGAAGACCAGCAGGAGTGGAAATGGGACCTGGAATGAAGACCACCTGCAAACACACCTGGCAGGGATTCACCTGTGTGACTAGGTGCAATTTTTACAACGTTTTGGCAAGTTTGAAAGGACTTACGAGTTGTCTTGTGCTGCTGCAGGCTTGGAGTCTTTGCGGTCTCTCGGGCCAGCAGATCTGGTGGGGCTGGTCCAAGTTGTCCTCTCAGAGACCCGTCATTGCCAGGATAGGATGGGATTCTAGTAACTGGCCTCTTGAATATGTCACTGGACATCTTCAAAAGAATGGGAATACTTCAACCAGGCTTTGGTTTGGACTGGTTCCCACAGTTACTCTGCTTCTTCTGTGAAGACGTGACTTATCATCCTTCTTTTCCTCTTACCCTATGAAAACAAATCATGAAACTGGGTCAAATGATAAAGGAGGCCTGCCTTTTTAGGACAATTATCCTGGCTATTTTGTACTTCCACCCTCCCTCTACTCTGTCGGGATTTTTCTGACCAGTATCCTGGGATGTCATCAGGCAGATTTGCATCAAGAACAGAAAGCTCAAGGTCAAAACTCAAGGCCCCTCCAGATCATTTCCCCCCTCCATCCTGTTAACACACCCTCCTTGTTTGAGTGTTAGTCTATTCTCTTCTTTTCATTGTCATTCTCAACCACACAAGTCTTGGCACTCCCTCTCAGGACAGTCGACCACCAGTCCTTTACTAAATCCCAAATCTTACCATTTCTGTATTTTCTGTCTACTCATTTGCTTTATCCGTTGAGCTCTTGTTGTTCATAGAGGTTAAATCAATAGTGACCTTATCAACCACCACCTGTTAGCAACCTACTCCCATATCCCAGATGTTCACATAATCCAAATGGTTATGTTCAAAAGTGAATAAATCAGAGAACATATTCACCCACCACAAATTCCTGATCTCTAATATTTTTATTCAAACACTCATACAGTAGATACCTGCCCCTCAATATCAGTAGTAATGCCATATCAACGATTCTCACCTTAATTTCCTCCTACACTTATCAATCCTGGATTCTATGGACTATGATCACAATAATTTCCTTGGAAAAATAAATAATTCCTTACCATTCATTTATTTTGTAAACCTCCAAGCCCAGAAGATCCTGATTATCTGCCGTGTCTCAGCTACTGCTGGTCTTATGACAAGCTGACGAAAAAGCACGAAACATGATCTTTTGGTACCACTGTAAATACAGAGCCATCTGCATCAACTGGGAAGCACCCATAATGCCCGGAAATTTTGTTCTCCTTTTTTGTTTAGCTTAAAAACAAAAAGACAAATCAATTTAAAAAATGGGCAAGGGACCAGAGTAAAATTTTTCCAGTGAAGGCATAGAGGTGGCCAGCAGGTGTATGAAAAGTTGTTCAGCATCACAAATCAGGGAATGCAAATCAAAACCACAATGAGCTATCATTTCACACCTGTTATGATGTCGATTATCAAAAAGACTAAAGATGACAAATGTTGGTGAGGATGTGGAAAAAAAGGAACCCTCGTGGGAATGTACACTAGTACAGCCATTATGGAAAACAGTATGGAATTTCCTACAAAAATGAAAACTAGCCTATGATCCAGAAATCCCACTTCTGGTATACACCCACAGGAATTGAAATCAGGGTCTCAAAGAGATATCTGCCCTATAATATTCATTGCAGCAAATTCACAATAGCCAAGATATGGAAGTAACATAAATGTCACTGATGGATGAATGGATAAAGAAATGGAATATTCTTCATCATTGAAAAAAGAAGGAATTGCTGCTATTTTTGACAACATGAATGCACCTAAAAGACATTGTGCTAAGTGAAATAAGACAGACAGAGAAAGACAAATATTCCCTTATTTATGGAATCTAAAATAGTTAAACTCACACAAGCAGAGGTTAGAATGGTGGTTGCCATTGGCTGGGGAGATGGAGAAATGGGGAGCTGATGTTCAAAGATACAAAGGTTCAGTTATCAAGATAAATAAGTTCTGGAAATCTAGGATACGGCATAATGCCTAAGCTAACAAGACTGTATTGCATACGTTACATTTGCCAATAGAGTAGATATTAAGAGTTCTTACAACAGAATAATAGTAATAAAGGAGGTGAGAGAAAACTTTGGGAGATGATGGATATGTTTGTGGCCTTGATGGTGGTGACAGTCTCAAGGGTGTATGCTTATGTCCAAATTCATCAAGTTGTATATGGAAAAGTATGACATCATCGTTGATTCTTCTGCACCTTGAAATATGCCATGTCCTCATCACATGAGAAAAAATTTGTAACTCTATATGGGGACAAATGTTAACTGGACTTATTGTGGTGATCCTTTCAACATGTATAGAAACATTGCATCATTATGTCATACTGCTGAAACTAATTTAATTTTGTATGTCAACTTTATCTCAATTAAAAGAAACACAAAAGGTAAAACCATTTGAATACTGTATATGAGTTCAGTGCATCCCTGAAACTGCCCCATTCCAATATGGGAATTACAGGAAGCAGAGAGGATGATGTAAGATGGAAGAAAGTTGTACAAAACAGTATTCAAATTAAAATCATTTAAGTTGTTATCAGCTCCTTTTGGAAAAGTTCTACGAGCACGGATATACTTTCATATTTTTCCTGAAAAAACACAGTTTCACATCCAACCCATAATAGTTTCATCATTTTCTCTAATAAGAAAATTTCAACTTAATAAATAAAACCAAAAGCATCTCTTATGTATGAATAAAGTTAGTGAACTTTACAGCGAAAAGAGCATATTTGTCCAATCTCAATAAAGTAAATAGAATAACTGAATGATGATCAAGTCTCATTCAAGCTTATATTTGAAAGCCAGTAAGACCAAGCTATCTTTTCAAGGATGTGTGTAGAGCTGTCAGCCTTGGAAGATAGAAATAGTTGCCTCCTCTGGAGCAAAGGGCAGGCTTGTTTACTGCCCAGTATAATAAAAATAACACCCCCCCCGGGGCAAAGGTTAGCAGACATACTGCCCGTTATCAAAGATTTGAGTTCCTTAGGCTCTGAGATCTTGCATCTCTCTGCATGTCCCCTGGCCTACTGTGTATCACCCTGTAGGAAGTGAGATTTAGTGAACTGGTGCAAATGCTGATACTCTGGCCACTGCTATTGTTGTGTCATTAAGTCCTTTGTCTCTGACGCACGGGTCTCGTGATTTTGCCAGCGTCTGTAAGACCATGGTAGGCTAACTTATTGGTTTGCAGGTAAGGTAAAATATCAGACCTTTCACAGTTTCTGACAAGCCCTTAAAATAACTAGTAGTCTTAGGAACAGAGAGCAATCCAGAACAATATGCATGGATGGTCTTCATAGAAGACTTCATACAATCAAATCTTTAATAAGTCTCTCTGACCTCTTTTATTTATACCCCAAATAGAAGGAGAGGCACCAAGCTATTACAGACCTGGGCTTGTGCAAGCCACCTGGAGACCTAGTGACAAGAGACTTCCCATGGGGAGCAAAGACAGATGGGCATATTTCCAAAATGGACCCATGTCCTTCC